>NW_005366455.1:3816937-3907668 GCF_000412655.1 Myotis brandtii | reverse complement strand
TTATTTATTTATTTATTTATTTATTTATTTATTTATTTTGAGAGAGAGGAAGAGACAGAGATAGAAACATCAATGATGAGAATCATCAATCAGCTGCCTCCTGTACACCCCCTACTGGGGGTCAAGACTACAAACTGGGCTTGTGCCCTTACTGGAAATCAAACTGGTGACCTCTTGGTTCATGGGTCCATGTTCAACCACTGAACCACACCAGCCAGTTATCAACCACTTCTTATCTCCAACTGCCTCTACCTAAATCACTTACCCAGGCCTCTATCATGTCTCCTTTGAAAACCCTTCTCCCTGCAGTCCTGTCTCCACCCCTATGGCTTCATAGTCTGTTCTTAAATTGCAATGAGTAGATTTAAAATATAGTTCAAATCATGTCTTTCCTCTGCTTTAAATCATCCAGTGTTTCCTCATTTCATTCAGAGTAAAAGCCAAACTTCTTACAATAGGTAGATTGTTTTTCTATTGTTGCTGTAGGAAAGCCCCGCAAACTTGGTGGCTTAAAATAATACAAATGTGCAGTCTATAGCTCCAGAATTTTACTGGGCTAAAATTAAGGGGAGAATCTCTATTTTTGCCTTTTCAGCTTACAGAGGCCACCTTCATTCCTTGGCTCTTGTTTCCTTCTATCGTCAAAGCCACTATGGCCCACAGGGTCTTTCTCATGCTCTATTACTCTGACCTCCCTCTTCTATATTTAAAGTACCCTTGTGATTACACTTCACACAACCAGGTAATCCCAAGCCATCTTCTCTTAAGATCAGCTGATTAACAATGGTAGTTCCATCAGTAACCTTAATTTCCCCTTTCCATCTACAGTAGCATATTCACAGTTTCCAGGGATTAGGACATGGACCTCTTGGGGCTTGGAGGGGTGTCATGATCTGTCTGCCTCAGTGGAGGATGACAGGCCTTCATGATTAGCCCCTGTTACTTTGCTAACCTTAATCCCTACCTTTGTCCCATATGCTCCCGTGTACTGGGCTCCCTGGGCTCCTTGCTGTTAAATATAAATGCCTGAAACTCATCCACCTTCAGGCTGTGCCCCGACGGCGTCAGGCCCCAAAGATCCACCTAGCTAACTTCCTCTCTTCCTTCAGATGTTCCTCCGTAAAATCGCCTTCTCCGCGAGGTCTATCCTGACCACTTTCTAAAGTTGCAGCTTGGCCCCAGCCTGCACTCTGCTCTGTATTTCCATAGTAGTTGTCCACACCCAATGCAGTCAACAACTTGTGTTCTTGTTTGAGGTCTATAATGTAAGCTCTTTGAGAACTCACATCTCCAAGTTTCCTTTTGGTAGGTCCCCAGCACCCAGAATAGTGCCTGGCACGTAGCTGGCAAGTGATTGAATATTTGTGGAATGGATGAATCCCGTTTGTTTGTTTGATTTTCTAAGCTCTACTTAGGTATACTTAGTATAGAAAAATAGCAGATATTCAATGTGTACATTTTGATGAGTTTGGACATATGCATCCACCCGGGATACCATCACCACAGTCAAGGTGATGCATATACTCATTGCCTCCATAGGATTTAGTGTGCCCCTTCCTTTTTTTGTGATGTTTTTAAGCACCCAATACATTATTAAATGCAGGTTCTATGCTGTACACCAATTTTGTGGAATTTATTCATCTTTGCAACTGTAACTCTATACTCATTTTGAACAAAAACTTTTCATTTCCCCACCCCATCCCCTGGCAACCACCATTCTGTTCTCTGCCTCTGTGAGTTAGACTGTTTTAATGTTTTTGTAAATAAATACAACTGTTTGCACACATCAGGTCTTCCCAGTAGCGTCCATGAAAGCGCCATGGTATGCCGTAGGGTCTCTGTGGCAACTGCCTAGGAAACTGGCTTGCTGTAGACACCTGGTGTACGTCAAAGTGAATTACAAAACAGGATCCTGGGGATGGGGGTGGCATGAAGCCCTTTTCATTTTAAGACTGGACTGGATTTCAGAAACAGAATTAAGAAGTTCCAGGCAATTTCCTAGTCAGTGTAATTCAGGAGATGGGCTAAGTTGGTGAGGTGGTGGAAGAGTGCCTGAGTCCTTATTAAAACTTGGGGTATCACTATATTGCTTCTTGAAATTACCCCCTCTCGGTCTTCAGCCCTGAGGGCTCTTTTGTTCTTGTCTCATGGAGGGACTCTGGGAGAATATTTCATCACGCAGTGCATTGTCAGTGTGGGTGATGAGAGATAGCCCGGGTATTCCAGCCTGCATGCCTGCTCCTGAAAGACTTCTTCTGAGTAAATGAATTTAGAAGTGAGGATTTTTAAGCCCACATGTTATTTAAAAAAAAAATAAGTTTTTGTTATAAAACTAAATGAAATATATATTTTATCATTTCAATTCAGGCCCTAAGCATGCACAGTAGTTACCTTTCATGAGACGTCCTTACAATAACGCTATTTCCCTGGGCTTTGTAATGAAGCTTAGATTTGCATCGCTATCCTGAGAACTTTCCGACAAAGCTCAGGCGATATTGTGGAGGCAGAAGGAAATGAAGTGAAAGGACGGTGATGCACGTCCATTGTGGAGAATGTGAAGTTGCCAAGGCAATGTCATGTTGATAATATTTTCATAAATTAAATTAAGATGCATACGGCAAATAAATATTGCATTTCTCTCTATTATCACTTCAAATATGCAAGGATAACTGTTTAGGTTTAAAACTAGACTTAAAGCATCTCAGCCGAAATGAGAAATGTGCCATTTACCGTTCAACCTGAGACCCCCTCAAGATTCCCGTCACGTTCCTCCCAGGCCTCAGTCCCTCCCGTCGGATATCCCGCAGCGTCTGTGCTGTCCTGGGCTTCCTGAAGCAGACTCTCTGCGGGGAACCAGTGGGAGAGGCAGGCTTTTCCCTTAGGCCTCACTTTCCCACCACACCACCGACCCTCTGGTGTAGGTTCTGTTCTTTTCAGGCAAGCTGGTCTTACTCCTCCCTCCGTCCCTCTCCCACTTCTCCCTTCCTTTCTTTCTCAAGGGGGTATTTTCATTTTGTTAATGGTATTATTGGTGGAAATGGCCTGCTTATAAAAATGCTACTAAACATTACAGTTTCAGAGCTGAGAGAGAGCACCTCCCTTTTCTCAGTCTCCCTGTGACATGGGAACCAATGCGACCTTCAGGTTGTCATGAAGACAAGTGTGATTCTGCCTGTGAAGACCCGGAGCCACTAATGACAAGTGGTATTTTACCGAGACCTGAAGACCTAGGTTCAAATCCCACACCTTTAAATCACTCGTTAAAAAGCGTGACAGGTAGCGATGAGGTAATATGTGTTTATTGTAGGAGAATTAAAGAATATTGGTAACTAGACGTTACTATAATCCCACCACCCACAATGAAGCATAAGCACAACATATTCCCATTTTGGTATATGATTTTGAAACTATATAAATGGGACTATAATGCATGTACTTTCTTGATAATATACTCATCTACCACCCCAGTAAATATATTCTGAGACTCTCAATATAAATTTATAACTTTTAAAATATTTTTTGGAATAGCTGGCCCAGAGTGCTTTGGTCTTAGTCATACCACAGTATTGCTAGGTGTATCAGTTAATAATGCAGATTTTTTTCAATAGATGGAGTTACACATATGTTGATATATATGCAATTTGATTTGTATGCTATTTTGTTGTATTGAAAACAAGCTTCAAAACTTCATATGTCAAATTTTCTGAAGGTGTTAACATCATAGATATTTTTACGCTTAAAAACGTTGAATTTCATGCCAAAATAAGAGCATTTGTGGGAAGTTTTAATTCACTTTATTTTTTTGAAGAAAAGTGCTGCTGAAAGTTATCATATACTTCAGGAAGCTTATGGTGAACATGCTCCATCTCAAGATACTTGTGAACGCTGGTTTAAATGCTTTAAAAGTGATGAATTCAATGTGAAAGACAAAGAACATCCAGGTCAATTTGAACCACACCTTGATCGTAAAATGACCAGAATGGGCCAGAAGACAAGGCAAAGTAATTTTGCTTCATGATAACACACCATCACACACTTCAAAACCAGTTAAAGACACGTTAAAAGATCTTGCCTGGGAAGTATTAACCCACCCGCCGTATTCACCAGACCTTGCTACTTCAGATTACCACTTGTTCTGATCAATGGCACAAGCACTTTCTGAGCAGCCTTCAAAACGTACGAAGAAATGGAAAATTGGGTCTCTGAATGGTTTGCCTCAAAACAAGAAAAGTTCAATTGGGACGGTATCCACAAATTACCTGAAAAATGGGGGGATTGTGTAGCTAGCGATGGACATTACTTTGAATAAAGCACTTTTGGTGTTTCTCTTGAAATTATTGTGTTTTCTTTGATTACAAAATCCCCAAATCTGCATTATTAACCGGTACAACTAGTAAATATTTGGTACCAGGTTTATGTTATTTTAATTACATTGCCTATTCCAAATGCCTCCATATCCTTAGGGAAAAAATCATCACATCAAAGTAGAAGTAATCACACAATATAAAAATAAGGTGTCCTGTAGATCTGTTCAATGTATTTTACATAAATTAATTTACTCAGCAAATATTTGTACCCTTACTATCTGTCAGGTGCTGTCTTTTATTTCATCTAATGTTTAATGTTTTTAAGGTTTATATGTTCTCTTCTGATTTCTGTCTTATCATGATTAGTCATAATGTACCTTAGATGGAAATATTAATTTCTGAGACTTCTCTTATGTACCTGATTCTTGATTGTAACAAAATCTCTGTGACCTACATACTTAGAAGCTGTGTCGTCCTGGAAAAGTCACCTAACCTCTCTGATACAAAGAATTGTCATCTTAAATCTGAGACTTTTACATGCATCACAGAAATAATTAATGTGGTATATTATTGCAACTAGAAATTCTAACTTCTTTTGACTAATATCATTTCTAGCAAGTGTTAAGTTGATTTGAGAAAGACTATTTTTGCCCTATTCTATACTTAAAGGATTGTTAGCTTTTGTACCTCTCTTTTATCTCTCAGTTTATTTAGTCCAGGGATGTATAAAGCTGATTTCCATTTATTGTTTAGCATCAGAAAGTACAATTGTGGAGCGATCAAGTGGAAGGCAAAAGGGAGGAAATGGGCTTTTCAAAAATACATCTCTAAAAATATTAATGATGATGTCAAAGTTCAGTGGAGTTGATGGCAGAGAAAGGCCCATTTCCTTAGTTTAAAAATAAAAGAAAATTTGTTCTGAAGGTAGGGAGGGGGAATTCATCACTTTTGCCAAATACTCATATTAAAGGAAGCCTAGAAATATTCTCATTAGACGTACTGGTTTTCATGTGGTCCACTCACTTCAATGAAAAATAAGAAGACTTGTGCCTATAAAACAGTCACATTGCTTTACAAAGGTTATGAATTATTTAATTCTCAGCATATAGAACACATGGAAAGAATTGGAAATTAGAATTTTTACTTGACGCTATGATGTGACCCTAGTTTGAAGCCAAATCTCATTCCTTAAAAAACAATCTGGGACCAACAGTGGCATGAGAATGCACCATTGCATCTCCTACTCTTCTTTGTATTTATATCTTTTTGTTGTTTGAACTTCTCTCATATGATTAAAAAAAAGTGCTACTGTTTTTGGTACACATAAGCCAAGATCAATATATTTTGGTGGGTTGTTCTTGCAGGGAGTATACCTTTTATTATTTCCTAATATCTACTTTACCATATCTAGTACCTTTAAGCTTATATTCACCTTTACTCATTGAATATCATAATTTCTGCTTTATTTTGTGTGCCGTGTATATCTTAGCTCAGTCCTTTTTATCTTATTTTAGAAATTGTATCAATAAAAATGCACAAAGCGTATCAAGTCTAGTACTAAATAAATGGTTCAATGAACAAAAGTAGCCCAGCCCTAGTTCCTGCTCTCTAGACATCAGTTCACAATGATTTCAGTGGCTTCTTCTAGTGCTGAGCTATTTCTGAATAGGAGACTTGTGCCCTTTTTGTTATTAATTTTTCCATTTGGGACATTACCTTTGGAAAAGGTAAATCTTTGGAAAAGATTTGGAAAGGATCCTTACCTTTGGAAAGGATTTATGGAAGATAAGGATTTAAACTCTCTCATGCAAACAACCCTCAAGCTTTCTTTTCCTCTTTTTCCCAAGATAGTTATAATAAAATTTGGGTTCAAACTATACTTTTACTTATATTATTACTCTTTCTTTATATGTATATATATATATATGTGTGTGTGTGAGATCATATATATGTGTGTATACATATGTTTATACATGTGTACTGTATATATACTACAGAGCATGTAGTATATTATGATCATAGTCCCTTCATTATGCTATTTTTCTAAAATAATATATACTAATAAAAATTGTATTTAAAAATTTCCATCATAAATGTAAGATTTCCCACGACATGGTCAGGCAAGGCAGTGTATCCATCTTGGCTTTTCTTGGTCATTCCTGCTGGGAGACTCCTTGCATCCTCTTCCTTCAGTCTGTGCTGGTCTCTCACTTCACTTCACAGCTGTGATAGGGGGGATACTTTTTACCTTTATCCTGGGCTGAATCCCCTCTTTATCGGGATTTCATATTTTCTCATTTTGGGTTTATTCCTTCATTTTTGTAGAGCACACCGTTCAGTAGCTTTCTAAGAAAGATTGCATGAGAGCAAATATTTTACAAGACCTCATATTAAAAAAAAAAAGCCTTCATTCTACTTTCATAACTGACTCTGACTTGTAGTTTGGTTGCATATTGAACTGTGGGCTGGAAATTTTTTTTAAACCTCCCAGTGCATTACGAAGGTTATTTTAAGTATTATTATTATTCATTTTTTAGAGAGAGAAGAAAGGAGAGGGAGGGAGAAACATCGAATGTGAGAGCATTGATCAGCTACCTCCTGCATGCCTCCCATCGGGGGGATCAAGCCTGCAACCTGGGCATGTGCCCTGACCAGGAATCAAACGTGCAATTTTTCTGTGCATGGGACAATGCCCAACCAACTGAGCCACACTGGCCAGGGCTGGGCTGGAAATCTTTTCACTTCCAAATGTTAAAGCCATTGCTTTTTTATCTTCCAATTCTCAGTATTGCTGGAGAGAGGTATGGGGGCATTCTCATTTTAGATCCTGTGCATTAATTGTTTTTCTTTTTGGAAACTTTTAGGATTCTCTTTTACCTCTAGTGCTCTGAAAAGTCAGTGATAGGCATTATCAAGCTTATGTATTTTCAATGAGCTGGGTCCTCAGAAGGACTTTTTAACCTTGAAATGCATATGAATCTCAATTCTGCAAACCTGTCTTGTGTTATGTATTTGACAACTAATGCCCTTTTCTATTGTCTCTATATTTTTCTTTCTGGAATTCTATATTAGTTGGCTGCTAAAAATCTTGGATTGATTCTTTAACTTTTCATGGTTTTCTCTTTTGTTTTCCATTTCTGTGCTCTGTATTAGTACTTTTTGACAGATTTCCTCAAATTTATCCCCCAACACTTTTATATTTATTTATTTTTCATTCCCACCATTGTACTATCAATTCCTATGAGCTCTTTATTATTCCCTGAATGCCCCTTTTTATATCATACTGTTTTTATGTTATGAATACACTTTCTTTTGTCTTCAATAGTCAATATTAAGTCTTCAATTCTCATGCTGTCTGTGTTACTGCTGAGTTTCTCCCTTCTGATTGCCTTGGTCATTCATTTTACAGGTTTTTCTCAATTTTCTGTTACCCTCAACTGTCTGTTCAAATTTAATTTAAGAAAGATCCCATACAAAAGCTGGTTGCAGGCTCACTGTGTATGGGATCCAGAGGTGGTGGGAGCATCTCCTAGGCTGATAGCAACCTAAGCTGATTGGACAGACATACTGACTTGTCACTCAGGCTCCTAAATGTCTTCACCCACAAGCTGTGTGTTACTATTTACAAATTACCCAAAACTTAGCTTAAAATGACAAACGTATATTATCTCCTACCTCTTCTCAATATCAGGGGTGCAGCCTCAGCTTAGCGGGGTGATTCTGCCTCAGGGTCTCCCAAGAGGTCGTAGTCAGCTGGGGTAGCAGTCACCTCAAGGCTTGACTAGATCAGGGAATTAATTCCTAAGTGCACTCACATGACTGTACTTACTTGTTGTTGTTCATCTTGCACCACTGGGGTGCGTCCGTAGGCTGCTTCGGGCCTGGCAGCTGACTCCCCTCAGAATGAGCGATTTAAGAGAGGAAGAGAGGCGTGTAGTTTCATAACCAGATCTCTAAAATGACACTTCAGTACTTCTGCCATTTTATATTTGTCACAAACCAATTTTGATGCAGTAGGGGAAGGGGCTACAAGAGTCTGAATCCAGGCAGCAGGGGTCATTGGGGGCCATCCTGGAGGCAGGCCACTATGAATCTCTTTTCTCAGATTCCCCAGACAATATTCCTCCAGGCTCCTTGGCTAGTGCATGGACCTGGAGGTCAGTGTTGGGAACCTGGCTTGGGAAGAGAGAAGGGTCTCATTATTTAGTGTTCAGACTCGTGCTTACTTCTCTGTTTTGAGCCCCGTGCTTCACACCATCCTTTGCATTACTGCGGGCATCTCACTCTGCATCTCTTCAGTCAGGCTGTGGAGCGAGTGTACCTCTGTGGTGTGCAAGGGTGAGAGGAAGGGAGTGGGGGGGTCTCTGGAGCACCCAGAGCGGTGGGAGAAAATGGGGCAGAACTTACCTGAGCTTTTTAGAGGTTTTCTATCAGCCCTCCTGCCAATCAGCCAGCCCCACCCTGGCCTTCAGCGATACCTGATTCCCCAATTCCTGAGTGTTGGTAGTTTTCCGCAGCTTCAGTTGGCTTTCCCTCCCCTGGGTGTCTTAGGCTGCAGCGTGTGCCCATCTGGTAGGATCATTACTTGTACCTCCACTTGCCATTTGCCAACATTTTCTTGGTATTCACTCAGCTGCTCTCATTTTCTCTCTAGTTTGCTTGGTCTTTGTGGCCTTGTGTCTGTTTTCATACTTCACTGTCCTTGCGATAAGGTTTTAGGATGGATGAATGTCTATATTTAGCCTACCACTGGTGTGTATTTTATTTTTCTGCTCCTATAATTTCAATGTTACCTTGATAAACAGTGTTTCCTACAAAGTTTGCTTGTAGAGAAAGAATTCAAGGTATTATAGACGAATCAGCTTATCTCACTCAACGCTTTTGAGATGAGACTAGAATGGATTTTGTTTTCTATGACACCCTTGATTTCTTGCTGCTTTAGAATGTAGGTTTATGAGCTAATAAGAGTAGATGAAAGTGGTGAGTAGCATAATGCCTAAGAATCAGCTTAGAAATCCAAGGATTTTTTTTTTTTTTACTTATCTTGGATTACTCTTTAAAGTGCCAACCACAACACACACTTGATAGCTTAACATGTGCAACTTCATTAAAAATAATGATTTAGCTGCACATATACCTTAAGAATATCTTCATTTATCTTCAGTTTTCTGTGTTTAAATCTGCCTGTTCCTTTCAGTGTTAGGATCATGGGAAGAAAGCTGTAAACAAGTTGGAAATATTTATTACACTACCTCAAGGTGAAACCGCTGAAGTCACCCCCTGGGTAATTTATTACACTGCTAGACAGCAGACTCATGAGAAACTGCCCTGAACTCCCCAATGCAAGTTCCTCCAAAATATAGCATTTCTAAAATTAGTAACTTTTACCTGTCGAAGAGTAAGATATATTTAAGGTTTTAAAATTTTTTGCTGATGGACCTAAAATCTTGGTAGTATTTGCTGTATCTTTGACTTTTGCTCACATACTGTCCCTCCCCAGGGAGACTCGAACCTGCCTGTCTTTTCTTGATTGCATATTTGCATCTACACTTCCTATCCGAGACCACCCCATGCAGGCAAAGTCATATCCCAGTGTGGTTTGTATTGTCTGTACTTCAAATGCCAATTCTTATTTATTTTCTATGGCCCTCTTTTGTTCAGATGTCTTCTTCTAGTATTCATAATTTATAACTGTAGTTTAATTATTCAAAATAGTTATTTTTATATGTTTGAAACTTTTTTTTATGCTTGAGCTGTCTTGTGTATAAATGTCATTATCCCCAATGAGACTGTTTAATTCTGAGGAGTAGAGAATATATTCTCCTGCCCCTTTGTGTAGCCTGTGGTGTAGTGCAGGGTTTCTCAAACTTGGGACTACTGGCATTTTGGACTGGATAATTCTTTGTTGTGGAGAGGCTGTCTGGTACATTGTGCATTATAGGTTGTTTGTTAAACAATATCCTTGACCTCTACTTGCTAGACCAGTGGCACCCCCATGTCTCCCCTCACATTAATGATATCCTGAGTATCTCCAGTCATTGTCAAATGTCCCCTATGATGGGTGGGGAGGCACTCTCATTTGCTTAGTGGGACTCACCTTTCAACAGCTCAGCTGCAGCCTTAGCTACCTAAATTGTCCTGCTATGCAACCTCACTCCTGGAATTAAGAGAATTCTTAGGAAAGGCTTCCTATATTCATATATGCATGCTGCTACTTTAAATTAAATGTAAGTCCGAGTTGAACCACACATGAAATAAAAAAAAATTGCTTCATTTGCATGCTGTCACTAATATCCACTAGACTCCTCATGTCCTTTTCAAATAAGGCTGCAAAACCCCCCAATTCCCTGACAGCTGGACTTCCACCACAGCTGTGATAGCCTCTCTGCAGGCGCAAGTCGATTCCTGTCATTCTGCTTTTGTGATTCTGGTGTCTGACTGTCACGTGTGCAGTTACTGAAGTCCGCGGGGTAGAGCTACCTTCTTATCTATAGTTCTCAGGTACAGAGCATGAAGGGTAGTTGCAGCAAAGGGAGTGATAACTCATTCATAGCTGGGATGCCCCAGTTTGCAGGCTGCAGAGAAGGTGCCTAAGTGATGTCATTCATCAGCATCTACTTGTTGCTTTGGCAACTCGTTTTTCCTGTTGGGATACTTAGCATGCTCTAACCCAGTGATGCTGAACCTTTTGAGCTCGGCGTGTCAGCATTTTGAAAAACCCTAACTTAACTTTGGTGCCGTGTCACATATAGAAATTTTTTGATATTTGCAACCATAGTAAAACAAAGACATATTTTTGATATTTATTTTATATATTTAAATGCCATTTAACAAAGAAAAATCAACCAAAAAAAATGAGTTCGCGTGTCACCTTTGACACACGTGTCATAGGTTCACCATCACTGCTCTAACCAGATGTGCCCACAATTATCTTGGATTTAAAAACATCACTTATTCGACTAATATTTATTGAGCATCTCCTCGGGGCCAAGTGCTGTGCTCATTGCGGAGAAGACAGTGGAGGGAGGGCAGATGCAGGCCCTGCTTTCGCATCGCGTGGCTTCCGGTGGGTGGGAGCTGCAGACACTTAACAAGCACCTAACTGCACACTCGGAGGAGTGCTGCAAGGCGAGAGTATCCAGGGAATGCAGTTTAATTAGAGAGTCAGAGAAGACCCCTGTAAGAAGCAGAGTTTAAGCTGAGTACGTTTTAGACGGAAGGATGTTCCTGTCTGGGGCTTTTCTGTGTGTAGGGCTGTGCTGTAGGCCGCAGAGGCAGCATTCTCTATGTCCCATGCACGGTTAGTTGTGTATATTTTTATTGTAGCATTTCACATGATACTGACGTGTCATTCTCCTCAACAAGATGCAAACTGAGCTCCCGGAAGATATGGATTGTGTCTTCCTCGTGTTGGTGTGACCCAGACTTGAGTTTTACCACTCAGTAATGTTGAATATTGAATTGAACGAGATTGGGGAAGTGAATGAGTGAATGACTGAAATGAGTGAGTGAATGAATGAGTGAATTGGAGGATGCAGGAAAGGATGATGTCTGCTTTGTCCTTTGCATCCATTTTTCTCACGCCAGCTGTGGGGAACCTCTTCTCATGCAGTGGGTTTCTTACCTAATCTTGGACAATTGGCCTCCTTTACATGGGTGCCCAGAATTGAGCATTTACTACCCATTCATCAAGCAAGAGGTTAAAGAATGAAAGAATGGGTTTATTCTGATTGTGAATCTTATACTGTAAGCCTGCTTGCTGACCTTTGAAATCTTCAGTCTCGCCTGCCTGCCCGTCCACAGCGTTTCTATATTCTGAGTCCCCCATTCCTAACAGTTACACTTAAGTTAATTTATCTGAAAATGAGAAATAAGAAAAAAATTGGTTTTATCTCTAAGCTATGTTTCAAAACTATGTCCCTTTCTCTACCTAATCTAAACCACCCTCATCTCTCTCTAGCACAGCTACACTAATCTCCATTTTTATGTGTGCAATCCATTATTCACAAAGCAGTTTAAATTATAATTTAAAATATGAAATGCAGCCCTGGCCCTGTTGTTCAGTGGTTATAGTGTCAGCCCGCCCACTGAAGGGTCACAGGTTCAATTCCTGGTCAAGGGTCTGTACCTAGGTTTCGGTTTGCTCCTGCTCCTGGCCGGGGTGCGTGCAGGATGCAACCAGCCTATGTGTCTCTCTCACATCTAGATTTCTCTCTTTCTCTCCCCCTCCTCCTCCCCATCCTCCTCCTCTCCCTGAAAAGCGATGGAAAAATACCCTCATGTGAGTATTAATAAAAAATAAGTAAATACATAAAATATCAAATACAAATATAAAAGTAGAATTTAAAATATTCTATATGTCAGGTAACGGCACTTTATAGTTAAATGTATTGAATAAACACTGTGTTTCGAGCCGTATCCTAAGCACTTTGTAGCAATTCCTTATCTTCACAATTCCTATAAACTAATGCCATAATGATTTCCATGTACCGATGAGGAAACTGAGGTGTAACAATGTTAAGCTACTTGTGCAGAGTCATACACATTTCATGCATGTGGCAGGCAGGATTTGATTCTGTGCCTGTTAGTGTTCATGATAAAAGAAACCAGACTAGAAAAGTCAGTGGGGCATTTTTTACGTAATTAAAGCCAAGAAGTGAGGAGGATCTAAACATGGATTTGTTCCTTTGGGCTAATCAGAAACAACCCACTTTCTGGAATTCCTGGCTCTAGACATAATTAAGCAGAGAGTGGTGTCAGTGGAAGTGGGAAAGGGGTGTGTTCAGGGACGTTAATCTCGTGGTGGCATGGAGCAAATGTGAAAGTCCTTTGATCACTGTAAAGTTCTACATAGAGGGCCCTCCCAGCCTTTAGGGTCCATATGTGCAATTTTATTAATTTCTTCAAAGGTGAACGGGCTCCCAGGGCCAAAGCTCCTGAGAGGCGGGTTTGTGAAGCTACTTGATCACTTTACTGCAGGGAAACAACTGCCTCAAAACTGTGGCTGTTCGCCTGCCCCGGGAAGTGCTCCCGAGACCAAATCAAAGGGCAGGAGGTTACTCAGACTTAAAAACAAAGGGAATTGATTATTCATCAGGGATATTTCCATTGATCTCGGGCAGGCTGATGAATTAATTACCCTTTTCTACTGGAAGATTTTTCTATCTGAATATCCAGCATTATATGTTTGGAAGCAGAGCATCCTGTTCTCAGAGCTGTGCAAATATTTAGTGAATTCTTCCTCCCCAATCCCTGCCGCCGTCTAGTCCGCATTTTCCTATCTAGAGGGCAGTTGTATCTGGAAGCCGTCATGGTGTAGAGGGAGGAGCACAGCTTGAGAGTTAGACAGACCTGGGATCTAACTCTGCCACGTAAGACCTTTGGGGTGTTTGCCGGATTATGTGTCTTCTGTGTCCTGGGCTCCTCCTCTGTCAAACAAGTAATCATCTCTACGTTTGCAGGGCTCATCGACGTGATATAAACTGTGTGATGAATTGCCTGGCCTATGGCTATTTAGTGCAAGGTTACAAATGCTTACAGTAGCTGAGGAAGTTCACTAGCACAGACAGAACATTACACACTCACAAGTGAGATAGAGGTAGTTATTATTGCCATAAATACCATAGCCTGCTAGGAAAAAAATATGCTTACAGTAGCTGAGGAAGTTCACTAGCACAGACAGACATTACACACTCACAAGTGAGATAGAGGTAGTTATTGTTGCCATAAATACCATAGCCTGCTAGGAAAAAAATACTATTGAATAAAGTCCAATTTTCCTTTTTTAATTTCAGTCGTATTACAATTCTTTCTTCTAGATACATCTTGGTTGTCCTGACATAACTTTGTTGCCCAAGGACATTTCGGCAGAAGGCTAAACTCATCCATTATGAAGTGCTTTTTACGGTTTATAAAGCAACCATTCCCTGACCTCATTCCAGCGTCATCCTACCCGCCCCTCATACGCACTCATTGTTTTCTATTTATGTGGACACTGCCTTCTCCTGGATTGCTGTCTGGCATAATCTCACATCGTTCTGCCTGGCTTTGCCTAAGGGTCTCACCAAGGCACTGTCCTGTTTACCCAGCCCCTCCTCCCGGTCACACCCTTGCCAGTGATTTGTTAATGACTTGATTTCTTCTCTACTTTGCCTGCCTAAATGAAGGGGTTCTAGACTCTACTGAGTAGTCCTGTGTAAACTGTTCTCTCTAAATCCTGGCCTTGTCACCAGGTGCCTAGCGGAAGGATGGGGCCATTGACCAAAACAGTTGAGGTCAAAGGAGGAACTGACCAGGTGAAAAAGTTAAGTGTGATCTATAAGACAGTTGTGCAGCGGTTCTCAACCTGTGGGTCGAGACCCCTTTGGCGGTCGAACGACCCTTTCACAGGGGTCACCTAAGACCATCCTGCATATCAGATATTTACATTATGATTCGTAACAGTAGCAACATTACAGTTATGAAGTAGCAACGAAAATAATTTTATGGTTGGGTCACAACATGAGGAACTGTATTTAAAGGGCCAGAGGTTGAGAACCACTGCAGTAGTGTAGGCGTAGGTGGTATTTAGGTGGTTAGAGACAAGGGACTAGAACTCCAGTTTGGAAATCTATGTGTGTTTTTTTCTCTATTGCTGGAAGATAACGTTTATACTTCAGGTATTAATTCCTTCAATGTTTAGTGAGCTTATGCTGTTGGCAGGTACCATGCTAAGCACTGGGAGTACAAAATGCGGGATTTGGGATCCTTTAAGGCATTCTTCTCTGTAGTATTAAAAAGGTGTGCCCATCTGTGTACATATATCTACTTATTTATCCATAGCCTAATGGATAGCTCCAACTGAATTGCCAGAATATGAAATGTGAGCATTGAGCCCGGAAGGAAGGATGGAAGTGAGGGGGACCAGCTTTCTGAAGCGTATTAGCCCTCTATCTGAGGCACTTATCTGAGTCCCAGTTGTCTCATTTGCAAACTAGAAGCGTTGGGAAAGAGGCAGTGTGTTCAACTGCTCTCCTGTAGAATCAAATGGCTCTGCAAAGATTCCAGAAACATTTGACTTTAAATGCTTTTGAAAGGTGTGATAAAAATATGTGTGCTTCAGTAAATGTATTTTCTACCTAGACTTCGCCTCATCAGGAGAGCCTCACTGTGCCTGACCGAAGCGTGTAAATAAATGTTACAAACTTGGCCCCAAAGTTACCAATTTGACTTAGCTGTTTAACTAAAAAATGCACCAGCAGATTAATAAAATATTGCTTTTTCCGTTTTACTTATTGTGTTTCATGCAGTATTTTGCTTGACCAATAAATTCTGCTATTAATGCCCTAACCAGTTTGGCTCAGTGAATAGAGCGTCGGCCTGTGGACTGAAGGGTCCCAGGTTCGATTCCCGTCAAGGGCATGTACCTTGGTTGTGGGCACATCCCCAGTAGGGAGTGTGCAGGAGGCAGCTGATTGATGTTTCTCTCTCATCGATGTTTCTAACTCTCTATCCCTCTCCCTTCCTCTCTCTGTAAAAAGTCAATAAAATATATTTAAAAAAATCTGCTATTAAGGAAGTTTCCATCCCTAGCCTGCACCTGCAATACCCACCTCACTTCTAAGAAGATAGGAGTTTTATGAATCATGTACTAAAAGTGAGTTTTACCTGAATTCATCAGAGTGGATGGTTCTTTTCTATTTAATGGCTTATTGAGATGTAATTCATAGCATACAATTCATCCATATACAGTGATATTAGTGTATTTACAGAGTTGTGCAACTATCATCGCAATCAATTTTAGAGTACCTTCACCACATCAAAATGAATCCCTATCCCTTAGCAGCATGTCATAACCATCCCGACTCCCACTTCCTAGCCCAGCCTCAGTCTCAGCAACCACTTATTTACTTTCTGTTTTTAAAGATTTGCAATTCTGGACATTTCATGTAAATGGAATTGTACAATAAGTGATCCTTTGCAACTAGTTTGTTTCTCTGAGCATAATAGTTTAAGGTTCATCTATGTTGTAGCAACTTGTCAGTACTTCATTTATTTTTATTGCCAAACTAGAGGCCTGGTGCATGACATTCATGCATGGGGGAGGGGGGTCATCCCTCAGCCCAGCCTGCGCTCTCTCACAGTCCTGGACACCTCAAGGGATGTCCGACTGCCAGACATACAGTTGGGACCCCTCGCTCTTTACTGCTCACCTGCAGTGGAGGCAGGAGAGGCTCCTGCCGCTACTGCTGCTCTCACCAGCTGTGAGCTGGATTCTGGCTGAGTGGCGCTGACCACCAGGGGGCAGCTCCTACATCGAGCATCTGCCCCCTGGTGGTCAGTGCATATAATAGTGACTGGTCGCTCCACTGTCCGGTTGATTTGCCTATTAGCCTTTTATTATATAGGATGACATTCCATTTTCTGAACATACTATATTGTGTTATACATTTATCAGTTTAAGACATTTGGGTTGTTTCTGTTCTTTGGCTAGTGTGCATAGTGCTGCTATAAACATTTATGTACAAGTGTTTGCATGGACATATGCTGTTTTTTTTAATTTCTTTTGGATATGTACTCAGGAGGAGCATTGCTGGGTCACGTGGTAACTCTGTGGTTAATCATCTAAGGGCCTGACAGGCTGTTTTCATAGCTGCCACACCATACGCATGCCCACCACCTGTATAGTGTTCCAGTTTCTCCACATCCTCACAAACGCCTATGATTATCTGCCTTTTTCATGAGAGTCACCCTCCTGGGTGTAAAGTGGCACCGTATTATGGTTTTGATATGCATTTCTTTTAAGTTACAGTAAAGTGGTCAGCTCTTGAAAGACAAGTGTCAGACTGACAAAGACAGAAACTGGGGGAAAGCAGAGAGGGAGAAAAGGGGGTCGGGGTGGAAATGTAGAAGTCAGTTGCTTAGAAAACTGGCCAAGAGACAGGACATGGTAGGCAGGACAGTGCTTCAGGGAGCCTGTAGTTCTGGATTATGGCCGCGGCACAGGCACAAGCCTCCGTGGTGGTAAAGTTACAGTCCTTCCGGGAAAGGTAGACTGTGCACTCATCCTATCACCCAGTGTTGCCAGCAGACAGCGGCTTCTTCAGTGTAACTACAGTGGGTCGGCTCTGCTCACTCTTCCTACCACCCCTTTTCCAACTCTGCATGCTCTGGTCGTCCCTGTCACTGTTGTTGATCTTGTATTTCCCTTCACTGAGAATGACTTCCCCCCTTTCCTCTTCGCCCTACCTCATCTTTAACCCTGGGACACCCACACCGCCTGCTCATTGCAAACCCATCTGACCTCTGGGACAGCACTGAGGGCACTTAGGGGGTTTGCACCCCTCAGCTCCGTACTTAGTGATAATATTGTCTTGCATTGTTTGCATTATTGGGTGCATGGCTTCAGGAATCCATGTTCCTTACAGGGAAAGAGGGGTCTATACCACTTAATATCACCTATCACACCACAAACACAATAGGTGGTTAGTGCACATTCATTGAATTAAATAAAAGTCTTATTCTTCTGTTTCCATCTAAACACTTAGGTTTTCATAAATGCAGACAGCTTCTCACTGGCCTTAGGAAAAACTACCGTTCTTATAAATTCATTAATACAAAACAAGACTAAGAGTTTGTATTTTCAGATAAAAATAAGTTTCTTTTCAGATACGATGACATTTACAGTTATAACATTTTAGGGCATTGAGCATTTATGAAGGATTCTGGGGGAACCCATGTACACTTATTACAGTCAGGGGATCTTTTCTCTATGGGAAATTATTTTTCAAATTTCTGTCTGTGTGTTGTCAAAGTCAGAAGCATCATATTGACGTGAGGTGGCGTTTTCCTCCACATGTTAGAACCCCAGGGCAGTGGGGGTGGGGTACTGCATTTAGGGATTCTGTTGTTGAGTTGTCCTCAAGGTTAGTCTTTCAGAACATTCTACTCCACTTCTGTCCTTGAGCTCTCAATTCGAAATTAGAGATGGGCAAAGTCAAGCAAACAAGGCAAAGGTTAATATGGGCAGGCTAATAGGAAACAGATGGGGCTTGTCAGCCTGAAGTGAGGTCCCGCCAGAGCCTGCCCTTCGGAGACCAAGACTGCTTGAACTGGAAATTTGACCAGGACGGGACTCCCTAAGCAACCTTGCCTCAGGACCCCTCCGCCGAGAGGGAGACAGAGTTCAGAGAAAGGTGATGGGTGAGAAAAGGGCCGAGAAAGCACAGTTACCTATTGGGTTACCTCAAAACTGCAGATTTGTAATGTAGCAAATAAAGCAAATGTGAATGATTTCATGAGCCCATGTGGACAGGTCTACAGCTGGGAAGGTGTCCTGAAAAAGACTGTCAGTAGTTCCACAGAAATGCATCCACACTGGCTGAATCCCAGTTTTAAAATAATTCTGAGGATGAGGGGACCAATTATGAGTAGCTGGAATGTAGGATAAAATAATTATTTAGACTTTGTTATAAAACAATGCAATTTATTTTATTTTTTAATACAGCCTTTCATAAATTTTTTAAACATATATTTTTATTGATTTCAGAGAAGAAGGGAGAGAGAGAGAGAGAGAGAGAGAGAGAGACATAGAAACATCAATGATGAGAGAGAATCATTGATCAGCTGCCTACTACATGCTCCCCACTGGGGATTCAGCCCACAAGCCAGGAATGTGCCCTTGACCAGAATCAAACCTGGGACCCTTTAGTCCTCAGACCAACACTCTATCCACTGAGCCAAACTGGCTGGGGCAAATTTATTTTAAATGGTAAGCAAATTATATATTGGAGAGTTTCCAGATTCTGGGATACACTAGGGCCACAGATTATTGTGGCTCACATTTTTGGGTCAACTTTTCAGCAGCTTCTTAGACTGCCTCTAGAAATGGTAACTGTGGAAGGCTGACTACAAAGTGGAATCAGAATACATGGATTGCTAGGTGGCAAGCAGGGGGGACAACATTTATTGAACATCTGTTCTGTCGTAAACATTTTGCTGGACACATGATAGATTTACTTGCCCAGTCTTTTCAGTGACCTTGTGCCTTTTTTTCTTTTGATTCTTACTTTAAATATGATGAAACCAACACTCAAGGAAGTGAAAGAACCTGACCTATTCATACATCAAGTAAATGGTGCAAACACAGGGAAACTGGGTCCTTTTGATTCCCCAGCTCTTGGAATGTTTTTTTCCCCTACACTTTACTATATATAGTTCAGGTGCATTGCTAGGGAGACGAATTCTTTATATTGATCAAATGCCTGTTGCTTTTACTACAGAAAATTAATTTAAAAAAAGAAAATCCAAAATAGCAGAAGTTACTTGTTTTAAATAAATTCAATCCATAATTTGCTGTTTTTAGCAATTACCTGCTTCTTTCATTGTTTAGATTTGACAACATAAATAGATAATAAACATAAATATAATGATTATATTTCATTACATTAGCTGTATTTTAAATGGTATATTACTGTGTCACCAAAAGTGGATATGTATTATACATTTTGTCTAATATTACCTGCACATATAGCCTTCAATATGTCATTCTATCACTTTATTAAATTACCAGTCCACATTTAAACACATATTTATGACTAAATTCTAACAGAAATCAGAATTTGAGAGACAACATTGATTTAGAAAATGCCTTCATTCAAATTTTTCTACAAATGGTCTTTAGAAATGTATTTTAAATTTCATTCTAATGAGACCAACTTAGAGTAAATCTTAATGGGCCAGAACAAAATAGATTCGGGATTGATTTTTTTCCATAAAATATGCAAAGCCCTATTTTTAGATAGATTTTTTCCTCTGCAATAGAGCTCCTTTTCTTTAACAATGAACTTATCTAAAATGTTTCTTTTTTCAGATTTTACTTAGATTATAATAGAATTAATGCCTAAGAATTGCCAAGATGGATGCAAAATACAGAGAAATTTTAGATTCTAGACCAGATGAACTTTAACCCAGTGTTTTGCCTGTAACTGTTCTCAAGAATTATATGCATGTTTTACTACATTTAAAGTCGTTTTGAGGCTGGATTCATCACAATATTATAATTTGTTAAGCAGTATAGCCATGCACAATTGTTACAAGCCCATTCACTGTTGGGCTCCACCCCCTTACTTCATGTGTCCACTAGGACATCTGTGCCAGGCGTCCCTCTACAGCTTTCTCTTTTGCTTGCTTCTTGTTAGTCACGAAGATACATACTGTGCCAGGCCCTAGGCTGGTTTCAGCAGCTATTTATTTAGATTGTGTGAACTGGAGCTGAACTTGAACCCAATTAATAGCAACTGAACTTGAACAAACTGATATGAAATCATTACAGGCTCAGTTCCCTGGTCCATTATCCCTGAAGAGATCATCCGACAGCACTCCAGGTGCCTTTTCTATGCCAAAACTTGGTGCAGTGCCCAATCAGAAAGTGCCGGGGGGATTAGAATTCGGTTGCATCGGAGTTAGCTCATTACCGCATCTGTGATCGCGTTCACGGAGAGGAGAGGTGCTGATCCCACTGGGCGGGCCGGCGGAGAAGGCTTTGTTTTCGACGCCATCTGGCACATGGTTGGCACTCATTAACACAGCACAATGTTGATTAAAATAATCATTGTCCAGGGCAGCAATGCTGCCTGGACAGGTCCCACCTTTGGCCTCCACGCCAAGAAAATGGAAGAAAGGAAAAGAGGAGGCGTTGCCTCTGGTAACTGTGGTCCCTGGGTTTGCATCATTGTTGGTGCCTACACTTCCCCAAATCATCTACTTTACATATATTTTCATATTTATTGTTAGCAGCAGTGTTGTTGTTTTTGTTTGTTTGTTTTTTGGCTTTTGTGGGGAGGGTGGGATGCCCTATGCTACACTGTAGCCACAAACATTTTGCTAAAGGACATTCTATGCAGTGATAGTTCTTTCGCAACTTGAATGAAATATAATTGAGGGTTTTAGGTTTCCTCCTTGAAAGAATGAATGAATGGATTCAACCATTCAGGGGTTGAGTAAGACTGCACTGTCCTTACTTAAGAAAGCGAATGTGGATTGACATCAGCACACCTAGGACCTGGCCTGGCAGCGTCTGCGTTGCTTTGTTCCCAGGAGTCTCCTTGGAAGGCTGCACTGTGCATGGGGACAGGCACGCAGGCTTTCCAAGGCAGCGCTTGGGTTTGAATCCCACTTTGACCAAATGCTAGATGTCTGGCCTGGGGCAAATCACTTAACTGTGCCTTGGTGTCAGTTGTCTTAGCTCTGCAGTGCGGTAAAGTCATCCTCAAGCTTTAGAACTGCTGTGAAGATTAAGAAGCACACAAAACACATAGAACTGTGCCTGATGCTTGGTGAGCTCTTGATGAGGTTAACTATGACCATGTATGCATCGCCATCACTTTCTTCAGGAGTTCATGCTTCCTTAAAAACGTACATCATATATATTTACCGTCCCCCCTTCAATGATAGGACCTACTAACCATGGTAATGGAGGTGGTGGTTACGTAGGCATTTGTGCAGGTATGTTGATCAACTCTTTCTTATAAGACAATATGATTTAATTCCTTGTCATGGTGGAGCAAGGTGAAAAACCATTAGACATGGTTCATTTCCCTATAGGTGTGTGACGCATTCATACTGTGATAGGTAATGAAGCATAGCGTTTGCTTCCAGAGCAGGTTATGCATATATCACTCTGCAGAAGTTCAATGCTATAGGCAGGCGTTATCACTAATGATCATGCGATTTTCTCCGGTTGCGGAACCGTGAACAGCTTGTCCTCTGGCAACCTAATGATTTGTGTCCTGTGATGCTGCGTGTAACCAGGGTTTTTTGTTCTGTTATCCATTCGGTCTGTCGAAAAACCTTCAAGAAACTGGCTTTCTGCAGCAGCGTTTAACTACCATCCATTCCACCCAGAGAAGAAGACAGGCATGGTAGATGCAAGGGGAAGATGAAATGCATTCGGTGTAACTAGCGCCACTAAAGGGGCTGCATCGCGCTTTGTATTGTTGCTGTTTATCTTCTCCCCAGCAGCGGAATATTGAGCTTCCCAGGCTGTGATTCTGGTATTAATGCCGAGTTTGGGTCGGGCAAGAGTGTGTTCAGTCTGTGACACTTAGATAGCAAAGGCAAACCGCTCAGGGCCGTGCGTCAGGAGTTTCTGCGCGCCAGCGATTGCATGCTGGTGGCTCATGATCCGGGGGATTCGCCGCGTCCGTTAGATGGGCTTGTGTGGCTGCGTGTTCCTTTTGGGCTGCTCTCGCCGCCAACATTGTCAGTATTTCTCCCCCAGGCCTATCCATATGACACATGCACAGTGTCCTTCAGTTGTGCTAAATAGCTAACCGCTAACATCATGGATAACTTTCATTATCTTGGAGTTGTTTCCGACCACTCCCTTAAAGAATGGCTTGGAATAAAGAACTGTTTCATTGTGTGTGTTTTCTTAATTGAGACTCTGTGACTGTTGACTGAATTCGTGCCACGATGCTTTCTCGGGTGGTCTGGTGTCCAGATTTCTGCCTTGGTTCAACTGTGCACACACATGAGAATCAGCAATGAGATGTCGTGTTTTCGGTGTTTCTGTATCTATGGATCAGATATGTGAAAAGTCAAAAGCCTCTTTGGATTTGGCTCTGAGGCCCAAAGGTGACCCTACTCCACATCCCTTACCGGTCACCACCCACCCTGACGCCTCCCCACCCACCCTGACTCCCCATGACATACAGACACTTGGTATCTGACCTTCTAAATCGAATCAGGACCCTGTGCTGCTGAGTTGTCATGTAATTCCTGTCTACCCTGGTTCAGACCCTCCCGTATCCCTGCATGACTGCTCAACCTACACCTGTCCCCATTCTTTCACCAATTGAACATTTATTCAGTGCCTGCAGTATGCCAGAGCCTGGGCGTACAGCAGGAAGAGAGAAACAAGATTTCTGCTCATGAGAAGCTTTCATTCTGGCTGAGTCAGGAATTATACACGTAAACAGATGCCCAGAATATTTCTGACAGTGACATTGCAATGAAGAACGTTAAACAGGTTAAAGGAACAGAGACTGTGAGAGGAGAGGGGAGGGCAGAAGACCATTCAGAGCAGAGGGCTCAGTGGTACAAAGGTGCATGGCATTCTGGAGGCTTTGGGGAAGATCCTGAGCCATAAAGGAGGCCGGTTGGCTGGGATGTAGTGAGCATAGGGGCAGGGAGTCAGGTGAGAGGGAAGCGACAAGGCCTGAACACGTAGTCTTGCAGGTCTTGGTAAAGAGTTGATTTTCTTCTAATGGAAATGGTCAGAAATGAGGATTTAAAACAGGAAAGTACTAAAATTTGATTCCAGAGTCTCTGTTCCACCCCTTTGATTTAAGCTTGATCTCCAGTGCAGGAGTTCTAGCCCCTATCTCAGCTCCTGCCTTATGTTTTTGGCATTTAGTTTTTGAAATGTTTACAAATATGCGCACACTTGGTTCTCATTATTTTGCTCTGTCTACCATATGGACCAGCTTTTTTGTTGTATCAGAGCCTTTCTCCACTCTCCACCATTCCCCAGCACCACCTCTCACAGCCCCCCTCCTGGAACCCCAGCAGAGGGGAGCCCTCCACACAGGGGTCTCCTGTCTGGTCCCTGCCACTTCCTCCCTCATCCTGTAAGTCTTTTTCTCCTGTGGGTGGGTGGAGAGCTCTTCTAGGGTAGTCCCTTTAACTTATTCATCTAAGTTCCCCCAACTTCTACCTTGGTGCCTTGAACAAAGTAGGAGGTGGTTGGTGGGTGGGTGGGTGAGTGGATGAATGAATATGAATACTTACGGATATGTCAAATCTCCTGTGAGGCCCTCCCCAACAGTTACCATTGCAGTTCTCCCTCTTGGGTATCTTTAGTGACATTGTCGTGCATTATTATGTCGGTCTCTTGAGAGCTCTTGGGGGGTCAAGGACCTTGTCATATTGATCTTTGTTTCCCCAGGATTTAGCCCGGTTTCTAGCACTGAGCACGTTCCCAGTAAATGCTTGAGAAAAATAATGTTAAACAGGACATACAGCTCCAAAAACAGAAGGGCTCTGGAGGTAGATCAGCAGACTCCCTCCTGGGCTACATGTGTTTCCTTAAAGAGCGTGTCATCCCCAGACACTTCCCAAGCCGGTCGGGGTTGCAAGGTGCTGTTTAGCATCCTCCCGTAAGGCAGATTTAGACCTGTTTTTCCCCAAAACACTTTTGACCATGACTCAAAGCAAGAGAATGCATTTTACATTGCAGCCCAGAACACACACATGTAACTAGCTATTCTATAAAACAAAGCATATCTTTACCATGTGTAGCACAGTTTGATATTTCCTACACCATTCCCAGTATAGATTGCTGATCATGACTCCTTAAATCAGTGGTTCTCAACCTTCTGGCCCTTGAAATACAGTTCCTCATGTTGTGACCCAACCATACAATTATATTCGTTGCTACTTCATAACTGTAATGTTGCTACTGTTATAAATCGTAATGTAAATATCTGATATGCAGGATGGTCTTAGGCGACCCCTGTGAAAGGGTCGTTCGACCGCCAAAGGGGCTGCGACCCACAGGTTGAGAACCGCTGCCTTAAATGGATTTCAAGACTTGGGAATGCGTTCCATCCCACAGAATGAGAAAATTCTGTTTTCAAGGATCCAGAGATTCTCCTGAGGTGACCTTCAGAGAAAGCAGAGTGAACTCTACCTGGTACCCGGGATGCCTGGGCACACTCTATTATTGGTTGAATATTTGCACAAAACTAGCAGTGACCCTGCAGCAACCAATAACACAATCCTTCATTGACAAACCCTTAGACTGCGTACTGGGACACCTTTGGAAGTTAGGATCAAACTGTTCGAATGCTGAGAAGTTGTTGGCAGTAGGTCTCCTCCTCGTCACTCAGCCCACCACGCTTACATACAACACTGCAAATGTTTTATGTAAATGTGTTGCTTCTAACATGAAGTCTTGGGCCCACATAGATACAGGGAACTTAACATTTCCTCTGCCAATATGTTTATATAAATATTGCCGTCGTTAAGCATGCTCAAATAGCAGAACTATTTCAGTCCTTTTATCTCTTTAAGACTAATTTAAATCTGAACATTAAAAGACTGCTTGATACCATATGTTTGTTTTAGATAGGAAACAAAATCCATTCTAAACATAAGGGTTCATGAAATCTGTATTTTAAACATCAGGGCTTATGAAATTAGTCTCTAGGAGTGGAAGCCATGGTAGATGCTCCGTGGCCATGGATCCCTCCCATCTTCCTGTGTCTGACCCTTCCTAATGCAATGTTGCTGCTCCTCCCATGCAACGGGAGAGGGTATTTTCTCACCCTTTGCTACAAAGTGTGCTCATAAGCTTTGCTAACAATCCAATGTTTGCTTGGTAGTAAGTCTTATTGTGGCATTTAAGTCTAGTCTGACCATGTCAGAGCTATGGACAAGGAGTATCAAAAGGCTTTTGTGAAAATATTGGCTAGACTTCAAGAACACAACCGAAGAGTGACACAGGCTAGAAAGATAACCATCACACATCCCAGGAAGCTTCACGTACATGACAGAAACAGATGAAATGATTTAGCAATGTCACTGCACATCTGAGCATTCAACTTGTTTCATTTTGAGGCCCAAATACTTCATCTGTAGAGGCAGCTTTGTGTGTGTTTTCCAATCTAGATAGATAGGGAGTAGGAGATGACCTAGACAAGCTTGTACAAAGACAGTCCTGATAGCATCTGAACTTTCATTTTCACTTTAGAAGGGCAGTGCCTCCTTATTCTCTGTCAATCTTTCTTTTACAAACAGCTCTGTGTATTGGTTTGCTGGCCCTGAGAAGACCTGGAGATGAGATTATGGCCCTTCACCTGAAATTAAAGGAACCATTTGACAAGTTCAAATACTGGCTGATTTAGATACTGACCTCTTATCAGCACCTGCAATTTAATGCGTTTCATAGGTGGTAGGTCTATATTGTTAAATTGTGTTCCGTTTCTTGGGGTAGATTGTGCTTTAATTTACTAGTCTGTGACTTCTTATCAATTCTGTCTACTCATACTATTCAGTTATAATAAATACCAACCTAGTATAATGCAGCACTTATGATTATAATGGGCTTGTGATATAGCTAGATAAAACAGGTATCACTTCCAAGTTAACATACATCTCTTATGTATATATATAAAAGCCTAAGCAACCGTTACAACCAGTCGACCAAATGACCCGTCAGTGCTATGACACGCACTGACCACCAGGGGGCAGACACTCAACCCAGGGGCTGCCCTCTGGTGGTCAGTGTGCTTCCACAGCCAACCTCCTGCGGCTGACCGACCTCCTGTGATCCCTTCCCCTGGCCGGCCAGCCTCGATTGGCCCTGACTGGGACTGGGCAAGATGGGACCTATCTGTACTGATCGCTGGCCAGGCCAAGGGACCACATCCATGCACGAATTTGTGCACCAGGCCTCTAGTTCTGGTATAATTTGGTTTATTTCTAGAATCTGTGGGAAAACAGTGATATAAACTTACTTGTTCTGTCTCTTAAAATAGTCATGGATTTCCAATTGTTGTTTAATTTTATTTAAGTTGATTAAAACCCAGTTATTCCTGTGACTCTCAAAAATTCATTTGTAGAAATTATTTTAACTTTAAACCCACACTTGGCATTGTTAGGGGCAAAAATAGAATATTAGGACTAGCTAGAGTTATAAGAAATATTAATCATGCTCTGTTAACTTTAATTGCCTTGTTCTGATTTAAAAAAGGACATTCTAATCTGGCTGAGAGTTGTATGCCTATTGTTCTGATTTAAAAAAGGACATTCTAATCTGGCTGAAGTTGTATGGCTAGGGACCTGGGAGTCAACCTTGGATTTAGGAGTCAACCTTGGAATGTATGTGGTCCATTCTTAGGAGTCAACCTTGGACTTGGGAGTCAACCTTGAAATGCATGTGGTTCATTCTTATTCAATAACTGCCTATTATCATGGAAAAATTAACAATCTTGTTGCCCAAACAGTGGAGTCCTGCCCCAGCCTGCATTGCCTACTTTCCATGCCTATATTTCCTACTTCCTTATGTAATCTTTGTCCTACCCAATATAAGCAGCAGGCTTATGGCAGAACAGATTTTTGTGGGTGACCTGCTGCTTTCCCATATTGCCGACATTATTGAAATAAATGCTCATATATGATTAAACCCTGTCTGTGCTTTATTGACTCAAGTAGTGACAGGCAGCCTGGACACCCTGGTTGTCCAGTTACAGCATGAGCAGGCCCTCACTGTCCAATGCCTTTTCCTTTGAAAGTTAGAGCTTGAATGCTGTTAGCAAGAGCAGCTTGTCTCTGGAGGAATCATAGGGACGCAATCCAGCATTGTACCTGCGGCCTTTGGATGTTGATGCACATTGGATCTGCTGCCAGGAGTTACACGGAAAAGTCAATAATGATCTGTGGATCATGGCCTCGCTCTGCCCCCGGGAATTAGTCTGTCCGTGTAATGTGCTCCAGCTTGTGTAATGGACATATTTAGTAGCGAGAGAGCAGCCATCTGAAACACCTGGGTGGTCTTTCAGGAAACTTTCAGGTGGATTAGATTTCAGTTATCTAATGTGAGGTCACAACGGCTTGGACATCTGGGGCCAGTCCCCCATCACGGCTTAAATATGAGCCCTGCCTACCAGATGCATGAGATAAAAGGTGCCTGAGGTCAGTGCTGATCCCTGGGCTCCAGGAGTAGCCATGGGTCAACAAATGAGGTCTCAAGCCACAGTTGCAAATGTTGGAAAAGTCTCCATGCAGGGCCACACCAGACAGTCAGATTTCCCCCTACTGGTTTATTAGACATGTTCCCTGCCTGTGAAAAATCAGTGTTTGAGTTTTCTGGATTGAGCTTCACTTGATTGACTCTTGTTTAGAATTTTAACTGCTGTTAAGTGTTTCATTACTGTTTCCACATCAGAAGTGAGGGCCTGAGAGGCACATAGAAGGCAATATTTGTGGCACACGAGCACTGGCATAAAACCATCTTTTGAGTGTTCCTAAGAGATAGCAGTGGCTGCACAGGGCACCCCTTCTTCAATCTACCAGGGACCTTCCACAGTCCAATAAAATGTAGCTGATAAATCATATCGTCTTATGCCAGGATGCCTTAAATTGATGTGTCCATGTTTCTCATCTATCATGAGGGACTCGGTGATTTGAATGTAGTGCTTTGATGTTGTCAGTAATTGTTTGCAACTGTGGGTGAGTGGCCTGAAGGCCTTGCTGGTTTCTCCCTTTCTCATCTTGCAAAAAGCTAGTGAAATCAATTCTCTCAGAGGCTATTCTCAGTTCAGTGGTGGCAGTGCCCAAAATTTGGGGTAAAATAAAGGTTCCGTAAATCCTTGGTACAGACCAAACCACTGCCCTAATGAACCATCCCATATGAGCTCCATTCTGAATGAAACAATCCTCCCAAGTCCAAACCCCCTTCACTGGACACATATTAGGATCCATCTTACGGATTTTAGGAGGGGATCACTAAAGAAGCTATCGGGCTATCTTCACTTATTTTGTTAGTCAACATTGTTCACATATTCTTAGGTACAAATGTCTTTCCAAAATGTATTTTAACCAGTTCCTTAAAACTTGAAAAAAAGGCTATATACTAGTAGTGCCCTCCCCCGTCCCCCACACACACACCTTGGACATGTCATTGCTATTTTAATTAGATTATGTGAATGCTCTCTCAGTGTCAGACCTTCTAGTAATGTTCTAACCAGATTTCCTTAGTTCCTCAAGCACTTTCTCCTCTTGCCACTTGGTTTATGCCTACTTTCTTGCTGAGCAAGTTTTCTCAGTATCCATGAATGGATGTCCATCTCTACCCTCTAAAACAGGGATGGGGAACGTCCAGCCTGTGGAAAGTATAAGGCCCCAGAAACCATTTGGTCTGTCTCTTCCAAGCCATTAGGGGTGAGTTAATTAAATGTTTGACCAAATACAGCAGGTCAGTTTTTAAGTTGATAATTTTGTGTGGCTCAGGAAAGATGTTATAAATATCCAAACGGACATTGGCAGAGGAAAGGGTCCCCATTCCTGCTCTAAAATCATGTGCCCACTGCCTACTATAAATACCTTAGTCATCATTTTATACTTATTTGTCCATTGCTATATCTTCTGAATTTCAAAATTCTGTTTAAAAGATCTTTTTGGCTCTAGCCAGTTTGACACCAACCCTCAGACTGCAGGGTCCCGGACCTGATTCCAGTCAAAGTCATGTACCTCAGTTGCAGGCTCAATGCTCGCCCATGGTCAGGGCATATGCGGGAGGCAACCAATCGATGTCTCTCTCTCTCACATTGATGTTTCTCTCCCTCTCTCTTTGTCTCTCCCCCTCCCTTCCACTCTCTCTAATAATCAATGGGAAAATATCCTCCTGTGAGAATTAAAAATATATATATATCCTTCTGAAGGTTCTTTTCAAGTAAACTCAACTATTCTTCTTCTAAGTATTCCATGAGTTGCCATAAATCTTATGAATACAGATTAACCTCGTAAATATCTAGGTTGTAAGACTGTAAACTAGAAAACTGAAAGATCAGCTGATCGGGCAATAGATTCCTTCATAAGCCACCATAATTGACAAGATCGTAGTCAATATTTCAGAGCCTCTACTGGAGTTGTTTAACACTGATGTTGATGTCACTTTTATGCTCATTTATCATTAAGTCAAAAGGGTGATAACATATGCTGCATTGGTGTGAATAGTGTTTGTTTTAAAATAAATGTTGGTGCTGAAGAAAAATGTGTTAGGTTTGAAGAAAAAACAAACCTGACAGTAGCAATGTATTTACAGATTGGGGGGCATAGACACCTTTAAGGGGGGAAAAAAGTCCTTGTCTGGGCCACTTCGGGTTACAAAGATTTCTGAATTTAGAGGTTAATCTTTGTTCCTCTAGCCCTCTTCAGCTCTGTTCAGCATGCAGCTGTTAAGTAACCGATCTGCTAGGGATCCTACGTGGTTCACTAAAATGACTTGCTTGCTATCACAGTGCTTACAATGTAATGTTACCCCACTGTCCTCCCTCCCCATCACTCTCTCTCTTGTTCCTGTTTAAGAACTTCCTTTATCCCTATCTTAAACACCTACGTTTAGTGCATACCTGTTTCTTATCTGTCGCCCAGCTGTCGATACACTCTACAAGATTAGGACCTTTGTGTATTGTATGCCAAGGTATCCAGAGTGTCTAGAACAGTGGTTCTCAACTTTCTGGCCCTTGAAATACAGTTCCTCATGTTGTGACCCAACCATAAAATTGTTTTCGTTGCTACTTCATAACTGTAATGTTGCTACTGTTATGAATCATAATATAAATATCTGATATGCAGGATGGTCTTAGGCGACCCCGGTGAAAGGGTCGTTCGACCGCAAAAAGGGGTCGCGACCCACAGGTTGAGAACCGCTGGTCTAGAAGAATGTCTGGTATAATTTAGGTATCCAGCAAACATTGTTAAATGAGTAAATTAAGGGGATACAAGAAAAATACAACTACACACATGAGACGAAGGAGGATGTGACATAGGCTAAAAAGGTATAGAAGCAGGTCCACACTTTGTGGGACTCTCAATGTATGAAATGTAGAATTGCTATTTAAGAAAAGGAACATACATTTTAAATTTAAAAATACATAAGTATATATAAATCAATGCTTATTTAGAATCATTAAAAAATCACAATAATTTAGAAATTTAATAGAGCTAATATTCTAGGGGCATTAGAAATATTAAAAATAATATTTCATTGATGATACATTAATTGATTACATATTAATTTATACTTGAAAATAACTCTTTTATACTTTTTTCCCTGCCATTTTTGACTGCATGTTCTTTAATAACCACTTCCTATGTGATACCAATTTTTGTACATTGGTAAATGGATAATTCGATCTCTGCTCCAGCCTGGTTAATCAAACTGTTTCTGTTGTTTAACATTGTGATGTGTAAACAGGGGACTTCCAATTGCAGGCTGTTAACCTATGGAACTGCTGCAGGTTGTGTCTTACTAGCACAGGGTTCTATTCCGTGCTGCATTTTCAAGTGTATTCTAGATAGGAGAGAGCTTTCCGTCGACAAGGGATTGGTCAGAACTGAATTATCTGAGTACTGAAATGCATACACTATTATACATCGGGTGAGTAAAATGATTTTCTTTAGACTAGCTTCTGGTTTTGTACATTTCAAATCTTATTTATCTTCCAGGACCCAACCCTTCAGCCAGGGGCAAAAAGAGCACAGTCATTCGATTATGTCACCTGGCCCTGCTTCTTTGTATCATGAAGCTGGGTGAACCAGCACAGTGGGAAATAGGTATATATCTGCATTCCCCACCAGGGTGACTGGCGTTAACTATACAAAGCAGTGCCTGTGAACCGCACAAACATAGGCCACTATATTCAAACGAGCTATATCCCCAACTCAATGCCCCCTTAACTGGATCCCAAAAATGCTTTGGGCCATTCTAGGTTCACCCTACAGGAGGGAGAGTGTGATGGAGGGGATGTCAGAGCTGAGGTAGTATTAAGCTACTTGACTGTTGTAAAATTTACAGAAGCATAGAATCATGGGATCCTGTTGCCAGGCTCCTCCTGGGATTTTGCAAGGGGCCCTGGCAGACAAGGGTCCCTGAAGTTCTGCTTCGTTAGCTGCACAGCAGATCTGCTTCTGGGTGTCCCAAAGAAGTGAGGTTGTTTATGACATAAGGAATGGATGGGATTACAGCAGATTGTAGCATCGGAACATCGGTGAGAGGGTCGGACTGGTATGCACTGAGGTCAGGTCTGCGGGCACTCGGAGGCAATGGCAGGTGGTCCTGCTCGACATGGACCACGTGGCCATTGGCGCAGTACAAGCCGCCATCAGAGAGGTAGGTTGGGGGAAAGCAGTGAGATCCTTGAAAACCAGAGCAAGAAAAGGGAGCTTGCCCTTCCCTTCCCCTCCACGGTGCAGGAGCCTGTACTTGGCATTATTGATTCAGGCGTCTTTATCAGTGCCTGCTAAGGTTTTGTTCCCTTTTCAGAGTGTGTGCCTTTTAAAGTCCAGGGCCTTTGCTCATGCCGCACCCCCTCTGTCATTTCTCATTGCTGGTTGTTGTGGTTTGTTTGTGTGTGTGTGTTGTTGTTTTTTATATATAAATCGTTTGAATTTTATTCTAACCTAAAATGACCACTGCTGAATTTCTTCAGCGTCACTGGAGCACATACAGCGAGTTTTGCCCCTTTATTGCTTGTCATTGTTCTTAATGTAACATTTGGGACATAGTTCATGTCTACCATGTGGCATAAACTGTCTGTAAATAGATGAGTAAACTGATAGGGTAAAGTATTTTCAACAACATGAACAATTCTAGGTGTGTACATCAGAATTGGATAAAGTGTGAAAGCTCCAGTAGAAGGAAAAGCAGGCACCCCAGGAATGCGGCAACACTGCTCCACGGCAAGTTGAAGGCATCGCCGTCTTCCGAGAAAAGTACAGTCCCTGATCAAAGTCAGTTAAAAACCCCATCACTTGTTTTTATAGCAGTAGTGCTCCAATTCACAAATGGTAAAAGATATTTTATCTTGTATGGGCTCATTCATATCTAGTGTGTTGCTGGTGACAATTCTGTGAATTACCCGCCTTTGCCTGTTGTGAACAGGCGTGGTTTTTGCAATCCCAAATGAAAGAAAAATGATACTGTTCATCAACTTGAACTTCTTTACTCCTTTTATGGCAATACTGGGAGTCATTTTCCTAATGGGGTGATATTTAAGACTGAAGTATTTGGACAGCTACAGTTCTGCTGAAGTGGGACTTGGTTTCTCTCGTGCGGTTTCTGCATGGTGGTGTCTGAGAGCCTGCGCAGCTGCTGTGCTCATCAAGGCAGGGCTCAACCCGGCCAGGCACCCCCGCAGTGAAAGCCGTCTCCCCTCGGTACTTTGCCATAAATTGTGCCGCTACTGATACCATTACCGAGTTTTTTAAATGGGTCTCCAGATTTCAATGCAGTGGAGTCGGTTAGGCATCATTGGAAAAGCCCTCTCTACTACCCATAAAATCCACATACAAAATAAAACCTGGTTTTCTCCAAAAACAAGTGAGGTGCCCTTTCACGCAACTTTTCTTTTCTTTTCTCTTCTATTGTGATATTGACAGGACGAATAGGAAGAGAATGTTTTCAAGTGATTTAACTCGCCTGTGAGGGAGGCCGTGCGCTCAGGTAGAGGTGCTGGTGACGGGCGGGTCACGCCTCCTGCCAGATATGCCCATGTGGCTATGGATTCATGTTTGCTTTTGGCTGCTCAGTTTCCACCAGCCTTTCCTTTTCTCTGTACCTTCCACTCAAATCTTTCTTTCTCAACTCTTTAGATGACAAGGATTGCTACTGCTTTAAAGAGATCTCCTTCCCCTTCCACACACCTACCCACATTGAGATTGCAGCCCCACAATTGAAGTGCCAAGTAAATAAAACTGGAGTAGAATCGAGTCCAAAAGACTTAAAAACTTAATATCTCTGGAACCTATTTCCTTACTGGCTAACTAATCAAGGAGCTGTCTCCTTGTAGATCCAAAAGGGGACTGTGGTGTAGCTCATCCGACGTGCTTACTTAGCTGATGCGGAGAAGTTGGGTCCGGGTCGGGCAGCTTCCTGGACACTCCTCCCTGCCAGAGACGCCCGTGGAAGGCACCATGCCTCTGGAAGACATGTCTACATTTTAATGTCCTATTCATTCAATCAATGTCAAATTCATTCCACTGGTGTCTGAGTACAAGACAAAGGCATTCTTGTAGGTGCTGACTAGTTACACAGTCTATTAAGGACATGTGCTCTATGAAACCAAGGTGCAGCTTCCATATACTATTAATATTATTAATATGCCATGAATATTGGTTATCTGGTAACTCGTGTTTTCCTATTTATCTCTTTTTAAGTTTATAACACTTTTAGCCATCTGCAATTTATTTTCATCATCAAAGTTAAATAGTTACCAAGTTAGGTGTATTTCAACCACATTTCCCCGTTCAGACTTACCTTGTCCTAAGCAGCAGTGTTGGTAGAATTGGAAAGAGTGTGTTTTCTTTCTTCAAATCAGTGTTTTGTGATTTGATAATTGAGTAGCACAGAAGTAATCCCTTAGAGCAAAGGCCAATTGAAACCGAAAAGACCAGGATTTTCCCCTTTTTGTAGAGAGAGTTTCTCCTGTTGCATCCAGTTTTTTCTCATCGTCCCTCCCCACCTTTCCCCTAAGTTGGCCTCTGTGGCGTTGGTAAGCACTCGTCATCCTAAATACCTGTTTCTGCTGCAGATTCTGGGAGAATATAGATCCTGGTTTTCTGTGTTTTGCATGTGATGCTGTCGAAAGACCTGTTCTGATCCTTCCTCGTTTCTTTTCCTTGGTTTACCTCATGTTTGTCTCCACTCACTTACCCTGGATGCCAACATGATTTCCAGTATGAGCTCCATACTGATCTTCATGAATGGCCATTGGAGACTCTGGAGCTGATTTCTTGTGTATATCGAGATATCTCAGATTAAAAGCAAATTGTCCTAACCCTCAGTGGGCTAAAGCCAAGTCCGTTGTTTCTTCTGAAACAAATCATAATACTTGCTAAACACTTTCCTATTGCTCACTCTTCCCCAAGCAAGAGATACAAGAATGGTTTTAGGTTTTGGCTTGTGCCCCTTCTCATTTCCTTTGTACGTGTAGTCATTGCTGATTTCTCCACGTTCTCTTCTAGTTCATTATTGCATCTCTGCCTGTGACTTCTGGGTCCCCATTCCTTTCCTCCCAGTGATTTTCTTTTCTTTTTCTTTGTTTTAGTATATTTTATTGATTTTTACAGAGAGGGAGAGGGATAGAGAGTTAGAAACATCAATGAGAGAGAAACATCAATCAGCTGCCCACTGCATGACCCCTATTGGGGATCGAGCCTGCAACCCAGGTACATGCCCTTGACTGGAATCAAACCTGGGACCCTTCTTCAGTCTGCGGGACGACGCTCTATCCACTGAGCCAAACCGGTTAGGGCTCCTCCCAGTGCTTTCCCAGCCTCACTTTTTTCGAGGCCTCTTGCTTCTTACAGATGCCTTGTCAGCACATTAACTGGGACCCTCCTAGAGCCTCCAGGTATCAGTCATCCTAGACTCAATGAAATAGCCCTGATATTGATGTCATGCTGGCCTTCCAATGTTGCTCAGAAAAATAATTATCGACCTTTAAATAAATCTCTGCTCTTATGCACCATACAACTCAGAACATGTGCCTTTGTGATGTTTGATAGGAGGCTCATGTTTGAAGTCGTTGTTTTCTCTGCAGCATCGCAGGGATGATTCTTCTGGACCTTGGCAGTCTGTGTGACTGCCTGTCTTTCTGAGACATCTTTCCAAACGCCCAATACAGAATTTCATGTATAACAGGTTGCCTGTCATTTCAGCCAACTCTATCACAAGCATCCTCTAAATGTAGAATAATCATTGAGGTGTGTGTGTGTGTGTGTGTGTGTGTGTGTGTGTGTGTGTGAGAGAGAGAGAGAGAGAGAGAGAGAGAGAGAGAGACTTTATAGCGAAGATACAGAAACTTGTTTTATATAGATAACTTACATTTGTGTCGGCCTTTCTATCTTGTGTGATTCACTGATGTACCAATTTGAAACTTTTAACTAGTTGCTGCCTCTTTCAAATTTCTTTTCCTCAAAATGGATTAGGTGATCTTCCTATGGGGTCCCTTAATTTCATTTGTAGGGGACATTGGACAAGTAACTGTACCCCCTTTGATTCTATTTTTACTCTCATTAAAATGGTGACTGCTTCAGAACTAGAAAATGTGCCGTCTTTCATAGACACCTGGGAACTGAGGCCAATGCTAGCGGCTCTAGGCCTGGGAGACCCTGATGAATGTAGCCATCTCCTTAAAGGGAAGAACATGAGAGTGTGAGTAAATTTCTCCTGAGTGTAACCTAAGTCCAGGATACACATGAGCACTGCTCCAGAAAGAACGGAACTTCTGCGATGAGGGAAGACCCTATTTGTAGGGGCAGAGTCGCCAGCCTTACACTCCTAATCAGAAACTCCTGTGTTTGGAGGGACACGGCTTCTCTTTGGCTTCCATTAACTTTCTGAGCATCTGGATAAATAAAATGGGACTGGATCCAGTCTATAGTGTGTGTGTTCATTGGTTCAGGTTCAATAAACCATACACCAACTCCCAGAACACTGCACTTGCTAAATGTACTAAATGTTCTCTGTCCTCACATAGCCTTTTTTTGTTGTTGTTAACCCTCACCGAGGATATTTCTTCTGTTGATTTTTAGAGAGAGTAGAAGGGAGGGTGGAAAGAGAGAGAGAAACACTGATGTGAGAAAGACACATCAATCAGTTGCCTTTCACACGCACCTTGACTGGGGCTGAGGATCAAACCTGCAACCCAGGTACGTGCCCTTGACTGGGAATCAAACCTCCCAAGACCCTTGGGTGCGCAGGGTGGACACTGTAACCACTGAGCACACTGGCCAGGGCCCCACATCTCTTTCTGTAAGAGATAACCTAGAGTAAGCACCATGACTACTCATCTTATTATCTCCCTTTCTTAGTGGAGTTCTTATATATCATGAGGCCTCAAAAGTTAACTGTGTGGAAAAATATAATGCAGTTGTCTGTATAGGACTTCATGCTTTAAAATGCATAATATTTCTTTCTTTACATGGATTTTACAGCCACTGGCTTTTAAACTATGAATGTGAGCAATACTGCTATTGAGCTGAAGTGAGGACTTTTGCCTCTAAAATCTAAGAGTCTTTTCTCAATTAACTGAAAAATACCAATGAACAGTCTATTTTCTTTTTCCATGTTTGAACTATCTTCCCACACCATCATTTTTTTTCTTAAAAGCTTTGATTTCTATAATAAGGCTATACCTGGTTAAGCAAAGAATTCTGTTCTATTTTAATTTGCGTATTATTCCATGAAAATTACCTTGACTTCCAGGTTCAGCTTTTTCAGCAGATAACACTGTTTACAACAATAGCAGGTACCATTCCTCCTTTTTATTGGGGAAGGGGGATTTCCTGCGTGAAAATTACATACTAGGCCGTGTGTATCCACCTCCCATGAAATCTGTGGTGTGGGGTTGTTACCAGGTTTTAAATGAGGAGACTGTGTCACTGAGCAGCTCATTGTCAAAGAGCCACCGAAGGTGAAGCTCAGTCTATTTGACCCCCAAACCCGCGGTCCTCTCCACTGAACAACACGTGCTAGTTCTTAGTGCTGGTTTCTAATCTTACTGATAGGTTATAAGCTCCTTCATTGCAGGGGTTAAGTAATTTCCTCCTCCTCCCCCAGGAGGTCCCATAAAACCAGATTAGTGGTTTTCTTCTTAATTTAGTTAGTCTTGCTTGTGAGGTGTGCCATTTTCTCTATTACACATGCCCAAGGACTGGCCCAAATCATCGTCAGCACTTCAAATTACACGCCTCTGTTCTATATTTTCTTTGTCTTTAAGTCAGGAGCTTAGTCTGGTCCTGACAACCACCTTCAAATGGGGCTTGGGCCATTTAAAAAATAAGTTTTAAACAGCCCAAGCAAGGGCTGTTTAAAACTCCCTGCGATAGCAGCTCGTATTTAAAGATGCTCATTGTTAATTCTAATATGAAATGATTTGTATGTGTTATTAACACGTTAAGACAGCAAACGAAAAGATGAGAAGGCAACTCAATAGGAGACATTGATGTGTGGAATGCAGAAAAAGTAGAGAAGAAAAAAACTTATTCCTGATGAGTTGCATGTTTAAGAAAGACCTAACCATCTCACACTTGTTTATGTCCCGAATGGTTGGGACCCTGACATTGAGCTCGGCTGTCTTCTTCGGGGAGATACATTATAATACTACTACGTACTGATGGAATACAGAGGCAGAACTACATGTTGTTATAAAATTGTCTTCAATGATAACACTTCGTAATTAAAACAGCCAGTATTGACAAATAGTGAGGAGTATTAGTCGGGTCCTTAAAATTGAAGGAGAGCTATCTGGCATGGCTTCTTTAAGAAAAGTATACTTCTCATCCACGAAGAATAACAGGACTATTTTCATGGGCACACACACTCACACACACGCACACATATTATGTACATATTCATATACTAGAGGCCCAGTGCACAAAATTCGTGCATGGGTAGGGTCCCTAGGCCTGGCCAGCGATCAGGGCCGATCTGTGGGGTGACCAGCAGGGCGATCAGGGGTGCCCTGCTGGCACCCACCTTGGCTGGCCTGGTGCCGCCTACTCGCTGGCTTGCCCTCCGCCACCAGTGCTGGTTGCCTCCCTCTGTGGGGTGATTGGTGGGGTGATTGGGGGGACGGGGGAGGCCCGCTGGCACCTGCCTTAGGCTGGCCTGGGGCCTGCAGGCTGGGGTCAGCTCCTGCATTGAGAATCTGCCCCCTGGTGGTCAGTGCATGTCAAAGTTACCGGTCGTTTTGCCGGTCATTCCTCCCTTTGGTTGATTTGCATATTAGGCTTTTATTATATAGGATATGTATATGACTCAGCTGAAAACACAACATAACTAAAATTGTCATTCCCTCACATTTTTGTTTCTTTGCCTCTAAAACAATTTCTTTTTTGACCTCGGTATAGCATGGTGGTTTTACCTGCTTTTTGTCTGTTTGTTATATTTTATTTATTTGTTTTTCTCCAATTTGACGTGCAGTGTACTGGTCTGTTTTAAATGCTTGAAAACAAGCATTTGCCTCATTTTCTTCTTCGTTTTAAAGATAGCGGGTTACTTCTGAGGGTACCACATTTAGACTGACTTGATCACTTCAAGTTCATGGTAATCCAGGGCTTCACCTGAGAAGCAGTCAGTCTTCAGTTTACCTGAAGGAGGGAGCATACAGTGGTACAGGACTGGGACTCTGAGGTCTTCAGAGCTGATGGTACTTTGTATTACTTCTACTTTTCTTGTTTTTAACTGTTTCATTCAAGAACACAGGTGCTATTGCTATGATACTTGCTTGAGAAAAATTTTAGATGGAGATAGAGAAGGTGAGGAATAATGTAGTCAACTGTCTATTAATTAGAAATAAATAATCAAATGTGAACTTGGACTTGATAATACCTTCTGATATGGTGTTTCATCCTAAGTAGCATGATAATTTCTTACTGTAAAATAAGTTATTTTATTAAAAAGCAACTTTTTTTCTAAACAAGGATGAAAGTATTGGCAAGTCTAGGTTTCATACACAGAATAAGAATGTTGGAACACATCGAAAAATCCGATTTATAAATAGTTCCAAATAGATTTACTTATTATTACTGTGCCATAAAAAATGAAGTATGGAAAATTTTTTATTTTAAACTGCAATAGCTTGAAAGAGTTGGGGAATTAGTTTCAGAATATTGATTAACAGGGAATTGCATTTCTACTGTTTTCCACTTTTTTTCCCCAAAAGTACACAAATAAAAAGTTAATTTTTATATGAGAGCAATTTTAAACCACAAATGGATTTTTTTGAGAGTTTCCTCTATCGTGGCCAATTTTGTATGAAACAAATTATTTTAGGCCTAATTGCAAGCAGAATAGTTAGGCCGCTAGCTCTGCTAAGGTTGAATTTCATTTGAACTTTCTAATAGTATGATCTCTCTTTTCAGAATTTAATAACTGACTCAAATATTTAATAGTGGGAGCTTTCATTAAATTAAAAAGAAATCAGGATATATTTTTAGAAGATGTAACTTATTTTCCTTATCAGTTTCATCTACTTTAGGAGAAAGGAAGAGAATGGAACCGATCTCTTTGTGTACTTAAATAGACATTAATGCTGTAACCCCAGCAAATAATTTATTTCTATATATGTCATCATTCAAAAGATTTGGGAAGCCCAGAATAGCAGCAAGAATTATACTTCTAGCTCTACTGAGTAGCAAATTTCACTGACTGTGTGAACCCCTCTACTGGGCTACTGGATAATCATTCTTTTCAATACCCAAATAGGTTTTCTAGGTTGGTGTTAGATTGCACACAGTCAATGTTGCATTGCCTAACAGCTCTGGCTTAAGTACAATGACTTGTTTTGAAATGCAAGTGGGGAAAGATGAGGGTTGAAAGATTGCATTTCCGTGTGTCATTCTATGAATAAATGACAAAAGATCATTAAATGGATTAATTTACAAGCATTCTTGAGAAACAGAATGTTTTTACATAAAAGCATGTTGTAAACCTTTTTAATTAAATTGCATTGTACCATGCACTCTCTTCCCCCCAGGGTTCTCTTGACCTCTCACCTCTTATTTTGTCCTCCAGGCACTCCACTGCTGGTGAGGAGAAGCAGTGACCCAGCGCCAGGCCCACCTGCTGATGCCCAGCCAACTGCTTCACACCCCAGTGGCCAGAGTCTGAAACCTGCTATTCCAGTAGGTATCCTGCCTTTTGCATTTCTAAGGAAAGATCAAAGTGCCTTACCCATAGATAGATTTGCAGTCTTAAGTCAGTTGACAATTAGAGATCTTTTGATAAGATATATGGTATTAGTTATAATAGTAGCTAGTATGCTCTATTAAGAGTATATAGTTATAAGGATAGCATTTGTTTATAAAGCACTAATTATGTGCCCAGTAGTGTTTTAAGTGCATTACATTAAGTGCTATGAGCCAGGGTATTAAAGGAGGAACACGTTTTTGTCTCCATTTTACTGATGCTGAAGTTGGAGGCAGAGGAGGGTTTAGTGAGTTGTCTGAGGTCACAGCTAGCAAGTGGCAGAGCCAAGCCTTGAACCCAGGTGGCTTGGCTCCAGAGCCCATGCTCTTGCACAGGGCACTATGCTGTTGACTCCCATCCTCCTCCTGCTTCATAAAGCTCACGGATGCAGCTGGTATGGTCATCGTGTCAGTGAAATGCTTCTGAAATCGTAACATGGTAAGTGGTGATACAGTTTCAAGACAACGAATATTATGGGTATATGGTGCCAGTACTGGGTTTCTAGAACTCAACAGTGAAATTAAAGAAAAATAAAATGCCATGCCCAAAGTGCTTATAACCAGATATACCTATATGCTATACCTATAAAATGATAGGTTAAATGAAGACAAGTTTCCTAAAGAAATAAAGTCCTTCTTCCACTTGGGACTGTGGGATCTTTCTGCTAAATCTGAGCTGCTTTGAAGAGCTGTGATTGTGGTTTGTCCTTTGCAATGGCCTGAGAGTTAGATTCTGGTTAACGGCAACATATCATTGCAATAAGTGGTCTTCAGTATGTCACCATATTAAAAAGACTCCGAGAAACGAGGCTCTTCCCCATTTTAAGTCTCACTGTCTATAACACCTTAAGAAAAAGGCAATGTTTACAGGGATATATGGGTGCTGAATGAGCTAAATGGATTCTCCCAGTTTTGTATAAAATTTTCTTATTAAGAACCTGTGTGATTGTGTTTGAGGGAGGTGTCAGTATATCGAATCATTGGCAATTACTAATAGGTTAGTGGCAATATTTTAGCATATTTTTTTCTGTGAACAAGGAAGCAAATATCCTGGAAGTATTTTAGATGTAATATTTTTTACTCTCCATCCTTTTAAGGAAATATATTTAATAGAAGTTACGTTAATAAAAATTAGATATGCGCGTTCTACTGCAGAGATTAGTGTAAACGGAACCAGTATGTGGTATGGTGTGTGTCTGTGTGTGTTTGTACGTGTGCATTTAACACACATGAACTAGATTGGAGGGGAGAAAGAACTATATAAATGAGATAATGATTACATCAAAGAGAAAAACTACAGCCAAAACTGGTTTGGCTCAGTGGATAGAGCGTCGGCCTGTGGACTAAAAGGTCCCAGGTTCGATTCCGGTCAAGGGCATGTACCTTGGTTGCAGGCACATCCCCAGTAGGAGATGTGCAGGAGGCAGCTGATCGATGTTTCTCTCTCATCGATGTTTCTAACTCTCTATCTCTCTCCCTTCCTCTCTGGAAAAAATCAATAAAATATATTTTAAAAAAAGAATATAACATTAAAAAAAGAGAGAGAAAAACTACAATTTACTGCTTATTTTTGCAGTGTCAGAATACTTTAAAATGAGAGTGTACCTGACTGTGTTACCATTATTTACATGTGGAATGTCACCAATCTGTTCCATGTTTCTACTAGTATGTATCCTTACCAAAATATGATACCAATGAGTTCTAAGTGGAGTAGTTGGAGTAAGAGATATATTGTTACTAACAAAGATGCAAGTCCTGATTCCAGAAGAAATGCTAACACCCCAAATGCTCTTACCTAACAATATGCAGGTTATTAAACATGGGCCAAGGCCACATGTACCAAGAGTTAGAGGAACACGCCTATTTCCTCCTTTGCTCACAGGGCTCCCTGCGGATGATGAAGTGTAAACTTGAGACTCAAAGAATGGTCCTTGCCTGCCCCCCGAACTGTGGCACGGCCCAGGCTTTTCTAGCTTCAGTTGTGAAATACTCTCCATGCAAAGTTTAAGCATTAACGGTCTAATGTGCAGGCATCGTCCCTTTCTAACCTCTTTATTTCTAGTTGGAAGTACATGGGGGGTGCTCAGTGTATATGTGTTGTATTTAGGAATGCAAGACACATCTTAATCTGGGAAAAGTCTCAGAAGTTCTTAGCAATTACCCGGCTTTTCTAATTCAACCATTCTTTCTGCTCTCCAAGGGAATGCACCGGGTAAAGGTTTACCTGCTCCAGCGTCTGGTTCACAGACAGTTTAACTGCCCTAGTGTGTAGGGTAGGCGAAGTCAGTATGCGAAGACATCTAGGTGCATCTGTTTTTACCTAGAAGAAAAATATGTGTGTGCCTGTGTGTGTTTTTTAAAATATATTTTTATTGATTTCAGAGAGGAAGGGAGAGGGATTGAGACAGGGAAACATCAGTGATGAGAGAGAATCACTGATTGGTTGCCTTCTGAACGCCCCACGCTAAGGATCGAGCCAGAAACCCAGGCATGTGCCCTGACCTGGAATTGAACTGTGACTTCCTTGTTCATAGGTCAACACTCAACCACTGAGCCACGCCAGCAGGGCTGCATGTGTGTATTATAACTCTGTTTTATTCCTGCCTATCCAAACTTATGGATTACTTAGAACTATGTCGTCCAAAAGCATAGCCACTGGAACGTGGGGCTATTGAGCACCAAACATATGTGTTAAGTGTAATATGCATTCTGGATTTCAAAGATTGCAATATGAAAACTCAGGTGAAATATCTCATTAAAATGTTCATATCGACTACATGTTGAAATGATGCTATGCTTGGGTATATTGGGTTGAATAAAATATGTTACTAAAATTATTTTCACATACCTTTACGTTTTAAATAAAAAAACATTTCTACTAGAAATTTTAAAATTACATGTGTGGATCACATCCCATTTATATTGGACAGAGCAGATTGGATATTGCATTAATGAAATGGTTGGAGACCCTTGGGAGGAGTTATTTGAGTTACACATCATCTCTGGTGGTAGCAGTGTGATTAGGTTTGCCTGGGGCAGTCCTAGTCCATGCCTGTTGTTCTGGCATAATTATTAACAGTGTCCACACTAACTCTCCGAGGTGCTCATGTGTGGATGATAAATTATGTGGCGCCCTCCACTGTAGCCCTATAGTCACTTTCATTGTTTGCTCAGCGATAAAAGGAGTGGTGTTTCAAGGAAGCCCTGGGAACAAAACCACAGCTCTCACTTCGGTGTCTGCTGCAGAGAGAGCTCTTTGTAGCAAGGCCCTGAGCCCAGGGAGTATGGTGTGGAGCCTGCAGATTCTTTCCCGCCTCTCAGATTCCGTAATTCTACTGGTTGCTTCCCCCGCAACTTCAGCGACACCACTCTTGATTCCTGTGATTTGATAAGTGGTGATGAATATGGGGAGTGTGTGATAATGTACTCATGCAGCAACTAATATGAAAACTAATTGCTTAAAAAGCTCTCTTCAATTGCATTGCATCTCAATATCCAAAGGAAAAAAACAATCAAAATTTCCATCTCTTAAACAGAATGTTCACATGTAAGCAATTCACAGATGGCAGAGCCCCAAGTGGGTTATGTTCAATCATCCCCAAGAAATGAAACTTACTCATAACCCAGAGCATGAGAAGCTGTAAGAATGAGTAGTTGACACATTTGATTATGTTGAATTATTGCCTTTAAAGCCACAGTTGATGACTGTTATTTTTAGTTGCACTTCATTATTCTTACTATAGAGGGAAGAGTTTTCGTTGATGCCCAGAGATGTGTTTTTGAAAAGCTGGAAAAGTTGCACTTGTTTTCTAGCTGGTTAAATTATTACAAATTGCTTATTTAAGATGTATATCCTCAGACAAGTTGGAATTTTAAAAAGGATTTAAATTCGAAATATCACATTCTCTGCAAGCTTCAAAGTCTTTGAATAATGAAAAGCCACCAAACTTCATTGTTTCTTAGAGTACAGGCCGGTACACAACATGAAATTGTGTTCCCTTTCTTCCTCTTTTCATAGACCTCTTTTCATATCCAGTTAATCAGAGTAGCATAATTATTAATGTGCAATTAGTAATGACTGTGTTTCTTTCAAGGCAATAGAAAATCTAATTCCACTGACTGTTTTTGAATTAAAGAGAGAGAATCCAGGGGGCAAGATATTGCAGTGAGAATCCGCTTCTGGGACGCCTTACCTTCTTGCCTTGATTGCAACCTGGTGTTCTTGGCTGAAGGGCATGCCATAAACCAGGTTCTTGAAATTGATGTTCCTGAATTTGCGGATGGAAGAGAACTATAAAACAGATGTGATTTTTTTTTAATATCCGGTTAACTACTATGGTTGTTTTGTGTTTTAATGACTGTTTATAGTTTCACATTTAACCCCTAAAGCAAAAACATCCTGCAGGGGAGTAAATTAAAAAGTGGATTCCTGAACACTATAAGGCTGTGCCTGTTCTCAGAGAGTAAACGCCTTTGTTTGTTCTAAAACCGTTACTTGTATTGCACCACCAAAATCAGTTAGGAAAATCCTGGTGTATCTTTTAAAAGTTCATATCTATAATAAATACATTTTATTTTTTTAAAAAAATAACATGGCAGCCTTTGAGGCTGCTAAACTAGAATTTGTGAATTGGTTCATCAGAAGTTTTATACCATGGAGGGGGGGGAAGGGCATGGGGGGAGTATATTTAACGAAGGAGACTCTATCACTGCTATCAAATTTTAAAAGGAAAACAAGAGATCAAGAACTTATTTGGGGGTTGGTTTGCGATGAAATCATACGGGAAAGACCATTTTTCAAAGTATGAGGAATGTTAGAGATTAAGAAGCAAGGTAGAAATTGCCACCTCTCCCAAATATCTATTAAGTAATTAAGGTCATTTCATCTTTTCTATCCAACGCATAGTATGTAAATTCAAGATGTTAAGATGAATAGATGTTTGTGAATTGCTGCACTGAGAAGCCAAAAATAACTCTTCAGTCAGTAGCAACATCATGCTTAGCAACAGTGAGATGGGATAGAGGGCACAGCCTGGTGGTGGGAAGGCAGTGGGAGGCGTGTTTCCAGTGGCCCTACTTGTGCACCGGGGGTGAGAAGTGAATGGACAATGTTGTTTTCTTTGGAATTTTGGGTATTTTATCAGCAAAGAGAGTGCAAGGTGCTTCTAGTGGGAGAAAATACTTCCAGCGAATAGAAGCATTATTTTTGTGTCGGACATGTAACTGATTTGAGAAATCTTCCCTTGTATGTTACATATATTGAAATTATAATCAACACTGTTCCTGGTTTAAGTGTTTGCAAATCCGTGAAAGAAATAATCGAGAAATTACAGAGAAATTGAAATAGCTTGGCTTTTAGGATTAAAATCTTTGAATTGCCACTAATTTGTCAGAGGACTTGTGGTTGTGGGTTGCTGACTGTCAAAATCCAACATAGAAACTTCACTAAAATTCTGAGTAACCAACGCATATATGTCTAGCCATTAGATATACAATTAAGAGCCTGTAGAAACACTGGAACAAAACAGTTGTAGAAACCAGTGTAGATTGGAAGGGAGGCTCTATCCATTGTCTTCCAAGGCAGAGAAATGGGTCCTGTAGGGCACCGGGGAGGGAGCAGTAGCCTGTACCACGGAATGGTATTATTATAGACACTGAAGCCTACAGAGGTTTCTCCTTTTCCCCTCCTGACACGGTGATTTAATAACAGACCTGGTGTTTGTGACTCCAGCTGTTCGCGCCGGGTGCTGATAAGACCAGAGCGTGGAGACACATGGCGACATGGTTTTCATATGGCTTTGTTTTTCGGAGATAAAGCTGCCATCCAATATTTCATGGGGCCAAATGTTTACTTAGTTTGGCAAGTTTAGACAACTTAATTTCTGAAGCATTTATATGTGTAAGACTCAAGTTTAAGTCCAGAAGCCTGATTTATTCTGCAGCAGAGATTTTCATCAAATCTTGTAGACGTCGATGAATCCAATTTGGATTGTCTGGAGGTCTGCACCGTGACTAATCAAAGGACCTGGGGAACGTGACCCCCGCGCAGGTGTGTGCTTCCATCATTCTTCGCGGGTCTGGTCCAGAACTGAAAGTCTAAGGAAGGTTCACTGTACAGAGGTCAGTTCCAGGAATTAAAAAGCTCACCGTGACATGTTGCCTTTTGTTGTTGAGATTGATCTGCACAGAATGAAAACTGAATGGGCTTTGCTTTCATGTCAACAGTAATTGATTAAATCCTTAGATGTTCAAGGCTCTGCTCTGTGCCATCTGGACTGCATACGACATGGGCCCTGTCCTCAGGACACGTACCACCTAGTCACGAAGGCCAGATCTCTAGCAGTTAGGCCACCCTCGCAACCTGCAGGAGAGGATCAGATGATCACGGCATGCACTTTCAACCATCAAAATTAGTGTCCTTTGCCTTTATTCTGCACTCTGCTCAGCCTCCTGAGCCCCTCAAGGGAATTGTCATGCGCGGTATCTATTTGTTGTCACCTTGCGCAAATTTAAGTGCCTGTTTACATGTCTGTTACAAGACCTAGCTCCTCAGAGATATGAGCCAGTGTATTCATTTTTATATTCAAGCCCCAGGCACAGTGCCTGACACATACATGTAGGATTAGAGGATTACAACTTTTATGTTTGAGATGGGCAAAAATGAATGAAATTCAACAACTTTTAACTCATTTTGTAAAGGTGTGTATATTTGTGTGTATGTATAGTATGTGTGTGTGTATGAATTAGAATGTAAAAGTTGTGAAATAAACTGTTTAATATAGTGTTTTGCACCTTAAGTAGCTTTTTAGTCTGGAATTTTCTGTTTTAGGACAATTTTACCTGTGTTGTCAAGGGGAGAGAAATGTTTAACACAAACTCTTTACTTAGAATTAAAATGTTGGTTGATAGCTGAGGTCATCTTCTTACAGTTCTAGTAATGACCATCATAGAAATTGGTTCTGAGAAAGAATAAACATTATAGGAAAAGACAAATCTTGATAATTCTAGAGATTAGCCACTATAAAAGCTGATTTTGTTAGTGCCCATGATATGTGAACAAAGAATAGAAATTAATATGCATGCAATAGAGTCAGTTACCTGAGTTTGTCAACAAAAATATGAGTTCTAGATTCAAAGTGCTAGTAATCTTGATAGTTACAGCTTTGTAATTTTATAATAATTGTGTTTAAAAATTTAGGAAATTCTTGAGTAAACTAGAAATTTGTGAACAAGATACATCTATGCCCATAAAAATAAAGATTATATCCTAAATTTTTTCTCATATTCCATTTTTATTAAAAACTTCCTCTGTTGTCAAGTGATATGGAAGAAAATAAAAATCCTGGTATTGTGAATTAATTCAAAATTATGGGGACATTTATAAGACATTTCTTAACAAAACACTTCTCATGATAGTGGTTTGGGCAAATGAATTTGACAGCATTGTTTGAAATTTGGTAAATATGATGTTTAAAGTAGCTTTATTGTGAAGGTCAAGATCCCATGTCCTGATTGCCTCCACAACTCTGTGACCCTCAGCAAATGATTTAAATCATGGGTGATTTCCTCAGAAACCCTGTGTAACTGAAAGAAAATAACAAACAGAAATTCTATATGAACTCCTGTTATTCTTAGGGTCTCAAACACCAAAACTAGCAACGTCAGGGTTCCAGATGTGAATTACTAACTTGGTTGGTATGAATTCAACATTAAATTTCCTTTTCATATCTCAATATTTATGTGTTTATGGAATGAGGTTATAGTTCTAGCCAAAACACCAAAATGTACTTATTGCTCAAGGTAATCATATCGATATATATATATTTTTTAAGGCCACAAATACACAAAGGCAGCACCATAAAAACATACATACATGTGCACATGAAAATTCTTTGGAGGAGAGCACTGCTTAAATCTGAGGGTGGACATGTGGTAGGTCCTGTTACTTTCACGTGAAAGCTCACGGATGTGGACTATGTCCTCCGTATGTTCTGACTTTCCATGTGCTCCTTCCTCCTGTGTTGTGGATGCCTACTGACTATGGTTGCAAAGGGTTAATGAGCGTTCACCTTGAGCAGAAGCAAGGCAGTCCCTACTGAGGGGACAAGAGAAACTGTTTTTTCCTGGGGCATGGTGGGATTCTTAGAAATCTCTTCTGATGGGGGATGTTTTTTCCTCTCACAACATGAATTCTTCTGAAGTGCAAGTTTCATTTCGGTGTTTTCCTTTCAAAATCTAGTCACAGAATGACAGGGTGCAGACATTTAAAGGACTCTTCTCTCTCTCGGGAGGGGTGGCCGCTTTCCTAATAGCTCTGTGCTTGGAAATGCAATTCTGATTTAGATGAATCACATTTTAAAAGCAGCTACTGTGTGTGTTTTATGCTTGTGGAAACATCTAGCGTCCTGGTAAGCAGTGTGTGAGCTTGTCACACTACACAGCTTTTGATGTCTGATGAGATGATCACAGGGACATCTGGAGTGAGTTAGTTTTGAAGTTGCTGGTGTGAAGCACAGAGAAGCCAGAGCCTTCCGACAGACCTGAACCAGTAAAAACATCGCCGCTTATAGCAAATCTTTTTAACTGGCAACTGGCAGGCGATTTTCAGACTGACACAGTCCTGGCTTTTTCCAGTCTGCTCTCCCCACTGCACTCCCCGTCTTTCCAGCAAAGAATGGGCGAGTGGCATTCACTGCAAAAAATCATAAAGGATCACCCTCCTCTAAAAGGTGCAGGTAGATTCTTAAGCATCAGAAGGCAGACGCAATAGATTTGATCAAAGAAATTGTATTGTTTCCTTTTTCTCTGCCTCTAATTTCAATCACTGTGTCAATCACCCATTCTCCTTACATTTTCACTTTTAAGTAAATATGTTTGACACTTAGCTATGTTCTGTGAATATCCAAAGATAAACAAATAGGCATAAAACACAGGTTCTGCTAGGATAAGGTTATTCCTTATTGTTTCATGAGTAAAATTATTATATACCTATAAATATCTGTCTTGAAACATCTGACCATTATCCATGCATACAGGATACCTTTTAAATTTATTGGTTTGGCTTTTTTTAAATCTTTGGTTATCATGGTAATAAACATAATATTTACCACCTTCATAATTTTTAAGTGGAAGAATTTGTATTAATGGCACTAAGCACATTTATATTATTCTGCACCCATCACACTATCCATCTCCAGAATTCTTTTTATCTTGCAAAACTGAAAGTCTTTACCATATATGCAAGGGTTTATGTTTGAGTTCTTGTCATGACTTCACAACCTAACCCCAGCCTACATGTTTAGCTTCATCTCTAGCCACATCACACTAGATACACCTGCATGAAGTTTCTCACATGTCCGAGTAATGCATCTCTCTATGCGTCTTTGCCCAGCTGTTTATTCTGCCAGGCCAATGACAAATGTCAGTTTCCCCCCTTTTCCTAGAGAATGTCCAATTTTCTTTCAAAATTCAGTATAATGGTCTCAATGGCCTTTTTCTTTACTAATCTGTCCCTGCCCTCTCTGTTATGAGCAGAATTAACCACTTTCTGCACACTGGCATATCTTTATTATAATCATGGATACCTCATTATCATTTCCCATATTTTATATATTTCTTACTAGACTCTGAGCTCCTTGTGGGTGGATTGAATTTCCTTCCACATACCCACAACATAGCATTGTGCCTAAAGAACAGGGGGGCACTTATAAAAGGTTTATATAGGGAATGGAGAACATTTTCTGAGTGGATAATACCTTGTTTAACTACAAAGTAATTTAATAGCAGTTTTAATAGCATTAATCTATGTGCTAGGTAGGCCAACAATTGACCAGGTAACACGACCCAGGGTGTCACGGAGGGAGGGACTTTCTCTACTCAGTTTGCATTTCATGTCAGATGTGGACACTTTATTACGTATATTTAAACATTTTATTTTATCCCATAAAAATTTGCATGTTCAGTTTTATTAGCTCTGTGTTATGGATGAAGAAGCGAAGACTCAAACAAGTGAACTCATTTGCCCCAGATCATATAGCTACTAAGTACAAGTGCTAGAATTTTACTTCAAATAAGCCTTAATCCAAAGTATCGCCTCTTTTCCTTCTACACTCAGTCAGATGTTAGCCTTGGCAGTACCACCCTGGCATTTGTACCTTTGTCTCATGAATGCTGCCATTGCTGAAATGCTTTGGGCAGTCTTCATATGAGACTGCCTTCCAAGCCAATCTGTGAGCCACCTCCTAAAAGAATCCATTGTATCATTTGGTAGAAATATATTTTTTTATTTTTTTACCCCAAATGGTATGGTTCTATATAATGCCAAAACATATATTGTAAAGATGGTCTCAAATGGCTTGACTGTTTACAAAAGTTAGATATCCCTATGAAGCAGAAATATTTTTCACCACAAAAACAAATCTAATGCAGGTATTAAAAATACATATGGAAGAATAGATTCATATGTGCTTAAAGCAGCAGATTTTTATAGCCATTCTTTGTTTATTCAATTGTCTAGTGGTTAAGACAACTAGGTTTACCCTGACTCATCCACTGGCTCTTTGTCAAGTTAGGCGAGTATAATTTTGTCTTCTGTCTGGAAGAAGATTGTCTTCTATCTTCCTCACAGTGGAATTGCAAGGTTAGTGCCTTTTATCTTGAGTAGAGCATTTAGCAAACTGCTTAATATATGGTAATAATAGTGATAATAATTAATGTTGATAATTAAAGGTCTTTTCTAATTACCAGATCTCCAATGTGTGTTAAATATAATAAAAGGGAAATGACTTAAATTATTATGCATGCACACAAAAAAAGTAGAGCTAGCCACAGCTTTTAGTTTTAGCCGTCTAACTAACACCATGCATGTGAATCTAATATTTAGAACTCCTGTTTTGATGATAGTTTCACTAGGGTGTTGATAATTAAAGGTCTTTTCTAATTACCAGATCTCCAATGTGTGTTAAATATAATAAAAGGGAAATGACTTAAATTATTATGCATGCACACAAAAAAAGTAGAGCTAGCCACAGCTTTTAGTTTTAGCCGTCTAACTAACACCATGCATGTGAATCTAATATTTAGAACTCCTGTTTTGATGATAGTTTCACTATCATCATGATAGTTTCATGTATGAAGAACCCATGCAGGTTCTAGAAACTAGAAAGTTATTTGTTTGAGTTGAAAAACATGGTTATGTATGGAAAACCTCAAGGGACTCTTGTGATTGGAGCATGACCACATGAACTAGTGCAACGGACATTGTAGTTATAGTTTACCCTCATAATACTCTCTGTGAGTTCTGTGAGAGAAAGGTACTTTTCATAGAAGCTGGGCGCTGTCCCAGGAATGAGAAACAGATCTGCCTAGAAGGTGTCTAAAAGACTTCAGTGGAAAAGAGGAAAACAATAGCCCAGCCGGAGTAGCTCAGTTGGTTGAGCATTGCCCTGTACACCAAATGTTTGCCATTTTCATTTCCAATCAGGGCACATACCTGAGTTGCAGATTTGATCCCTGGTTGCACACATGGAAGGCAGCCTATCATCGGTTTCTCTCTCTCTCTCTTTCTCTGAATATTCTCAGATAATGATTGGGGAAAAAAAGAGGAAACAACAATCATAACTAATTTCTCATGAAATTCAGCTAGGAGATTAATTATTTTGAAATCAAATTATTATGACTTCATAAGGTACTAGAATGGGGCACGGAGTTGTGAACTATGGCAGGCCGTGGGCTAACGTGGTTAAGAATATGGACTGCCTGGTTCAAATCTGGTTCTGCCAACTGACTAGCTGGCTGATTTTTGTCAAGTATTTCCCTTCTCACTTTTCTAATCTATAAAACGGTAATAGCAACAGTGCTTACCTCATAGGGTTGTATTGAGAAATAAATGAGTGATTATTTATAAAAATTCTTACAGTGCATGGTGGATAAGTACTATATATGTTTGTTAAAAAATATGTTCGATTTGTCCCATACATGAAGGAGGAAAGGGTGATAGGTTAAGGTAGACCATAGTAGTCGTTCTGAGAATAATCTTTAATTTTTAAAGCTGAATTTAATGTTTCGTTTTCACTTAGTAAAGGCACTTGGCACACAGCTAGAAAACATACTGATTCCAAAGGTGAACATTAAATATATATTGAGCATCTTTTGCTTATAGAGATCCTGGCAAGCCCATTTCATTTGAAAACAAAAGAAAACCCAAAACAAAACGATAAAAGAACCAACCCTCTGAAGACCAATTCTTAAGGCACTGTTGGAACTGCATCAAAAAATCCAGCCCTGGCTTTCCTCTCTTGCTGTGAAATGGTTCTCTTCCTTGTAAACATTTTGTTTAAATTGAAAACCTAGAAGGAAACAGGAAAGAAGGGGCCATTAAGGAGCAGGGCAATTTCAAATGGCTCAAACCTGCCATCCATCTCTTCTAGGTTTCTGGAAGGCCCTGCCTTTTGGCATTTCCCTGGTCCACTCTTCCTGCACCCTCTATCTTGACTCACCTTTCTCACTTGTCTGCAGGGCACATGCCTTCTCACTTGTTAAGTCAAGGCTGAACCACCACCTCCCTTTTAAATCCACCCTGGAAACCCCATTCCCTGCCCTAAGTTTGGTGCCATTTCAGCCATAGTTTTTAAAGTAATGTATGATATGGCATTTGTTAAGATCACGGTGAAAATATTATTGGTGGGAAGCAGTGTTTAATGTAGGGCCAAAATATAAGAGGTTACACACAGGACAGACACCTGGAGAGCACACGATGGGTGCCTCCCGTTTCACATGCTGGTTCCCTGACTCAGACAAGCTCTGCTGTGCTCAGAGACTGATCCACCTGCTTCCTCCTGGGACCCTACTGTCCCCCTTCTGAGAATGGTTCATCCTTATGTGTGAACACTTAACCACTTGTTTTTGTATATCTCCCTCTTTCCTCAAGAGTAGAAGTACCCTGAGGGAAGAGAATTGCTTTTCCTCCTGGTAGCCCAGCACTTAGCATATGGTAGGTAATAACGGATTGACTGACTGACTGAATGAATGAATGAATGAAGCCCATATGGAAAGAAAGAAAACATAAACAGATTCTCAGATTCTAACAGGTTATTTTTTTCCTAGAGAAAATATCTGAAATGCAATATTTCAGAGAAGAATAGTGTTTTAAGGGTAATATATGTTTTTGTGTTTTCTTCATCCACTGCTGATGAACACATGGACTTCAGCATGAAATTTATTTATATATATTTTACATCTATATTGCAAACTAAGACAGCATAAGTAGACCTCTGAAGGTATTGTGGCATTTCTGCATTTTTAATATGATTCAAACTCAATCCTCCTAGTCACTTTCCAGCTTCCTTCATTTTAAACATGATTGCAGAGGTAGGGGGGAGAATTTTCTCGGAAATGATTGTAGTCATTCGATTTTAGCTTCAGGTAAGTGCTTTCTTAACAGTTTGAAAATATTTCATTTAATTATCTGCATATTTGGAAAAGTAAATATAGAACCTAAAGAGATGATCATTTAATGTCAGAATATGAGTTTTTCAGTATTTCTAAACCTCTTTTGATACGTAGATAAATTAGAAATGAGAAGCTTTCTGAAAGTATGTTCCATTAAATATACAAATATCAGGAAAATGTTGATCTGGGACCAGATAGACATTTAATGAATATCCATGAACTACTTTCCCTGAAATAAGTAGAATAAATACTCTCCGTAACGTTCCTGCTTCTACTTTTTTTTTTTCGTTAGGTACCTTTAGTACTTATACAAATAAATTGTGAAAGCACACTATAGCCATTGCTTGTATGACTGTACCCCACACTGGAGAAACACTGTGGACAAAGATATTTGTTCTGTTTTGATTCTACCATATGTATTGTGCCTAAAGAACAGAGGAGCACAATATTTATTGCATCATGTAACATAAAACAATTTACTTTAGAAATTTCCGAACTGATTTTTGGTTTTAAAATCCTTGCAATTTTTCAAATTGGTGGCCCAAAAATAACATGCAAAATTAAATATTTTAAAGCCATGAATCTAGGCATCAATTTCAGGATACATTTCTTCTGGCCTAATTTGGAGAAAATTTTTTTTATAGTTTTAGCTCATTGCATGATTCCCAACTGATAGTATAACCTAGAGACCAATATGGACAATTAAGGCTTTGTCAAGCTCTCATAATATTTTCCTACTTTTGAGTATGTGAGTTTTGTGAGATCTTTATCCATAATGTTGTGCTGACTCAGCAAAATGGTTCTAATGTCTTCCTTCATTTAACAAACATTGTGCCAAGTACCATGGTTTTTGCTTGCGATTAAAAAATGAATAAAACATGGGCCTCCCCCTAGAGTATAGTCATTTATACGCCTCTATCCCTCATCCATTGAGGAGTACAGACAAATAAATGGAAATGATGATATAATGTGGCAGGTGCAATGATTTTTGTATGTACAAAGAAAATATATGGAAAACTAACAAGGGAATTTGAAAATAATTCTTGAAGGGAGGAAGTTGCATGGAAATGCTGAGTCTTAAAGGATGAATAGGAGACAACCAACCAGGCCAACTCCTGGGAGAATGTGTTTTAGCCAGAGAAGTACAGAAATAAAGCCAGATGTGAGAAATGGTTTTTCCGAGGAATCACCAGCACTCTGGTCTTGCTGAGGGAGTGTTGAGAGATGAGGGGCCAAATCATGAAGGACCATATAAGTCCCACATAGGAGCTTGACATTTATGTTATGCAAGACCACTGAAGAATTTTCAGCAGAGAGTTTACAAGTTCAGCTTTGCAAAATTAAAGGGTAGAGATAAGAAAATGCTTAGGAATTTGCTCTAATATGACTCAGGGCAGGGGTGCAAAATCCTGAATTATATCCTGATCCCTTTATGGATATAAACTCAGTGATTCAGTAGTTATTACAAAGCATCCACAGCCACACTTACTTTTTGCCAGTCATTCTTCTAAGTGTTTCAAATGTATTGTTCTGTCTAATCCTCATAACAATCCTATGATAATAGGCACCATTTATATTCCCATTTTATTGATAAGGAAATGAGGCACATAGAGATTAAGTAATGTTGAATTGCTTAGTCATAAAGCTAATAAGTGCCAGAAATATTTAGGAAATAAAACCCACAGATCTTGGATAAGGCAGTAGAACAATTAATCAAGAATAATTAATTGTCGGTTTCACTGTGGTGTAGTGAGGCAGATGAGTGTTCTGCCAACCAGCATACAGAACTCAGCATCAGCTTTTAGGCAAAGGCACAAGTAGAGGGAATCAAAGAAATAGGAGTTCAAACCTGATATTGTGAATAACCTTATTAAGAGCAGTTTTGAGTAGAGGCAAGTGAGGTATAAACCGTCCTGCTGTTGTCTGAGAAGCAAATTGGAGGCAAAGCAGTGGAAACAGCTCTTCAGGAATTTGTAATCCCGTGGAAAGCACACGGAGTTAAATTTTATATGCCAGTAACCTTTTAAGAGCTCCTTTAATTGAAAGTGACAAGAGTACAATTGAAAAATGTCTCGGTCAAAAAATGAGGGGCATTTTTTCTGAGCTTGTGGCATATAATCCTTGAGCGAGTGGAATTGCCACATCTTGGGAAGCAGGAGAGGCAGGTGGGGCTCAGGAAACTGGGGAATCCGATTCCAGTCATCGCCTCTGCTTTGTTCTTTCACAGATTCCGTCAGTTTATCTGCAGGCCGGCTTCCTCACCATGGGGCACATGCCTGCTGATAATCCCGTCTCCCCATCTCCAGGGAGGCACGAACCCTTTTTCTAGGCTCTGGGAAAAGAGTCTGATCAGTGACTTTAACCAGGCTCGGGCTACTTTAAATCAGGGTTTGGGGGAGTAGACTATAGCCACACCACATTGGGTACATGGTTTCCAGCATGGGGAGGACCGGAGGACCGGGCAGACATCCCCATAGATGTACACCCAGAACCAAGGGCAGATAGAAACCACTGATCATGGCAGTGGGTGCAGTAGGTTCCAGGGGAGCTTTGTGCTGAGCGGTCAGGGAGGCCTCAAGGAGAAAGATACCTCGAAGGATGAGCATCCGAGAGGCATGCAGAATTCAGGGATTCAGTTCGTAGCAACAAGGATAGGCAAGCAGTGCTGAGACAGAGGCAGGCCTTAGTGGACAGAGGGGAAGAATAGTGAATGCACTGTTTCTCAAAGAGTAATTGAAAGAACACTTGCCCCAGGAATGCCGGAAGTCTTTGCAGAAATGACAGAATCTGAGCTACAGCCCAGGCTGTTGAATGAGAATCTTTGAGAGGAGGGTCTGGGGAATCTGCATCGCAATCGAGTGCACTTTGCAACCTCAGTGCAGTGGGAGAATGGTGAGAAGTCAAATGATGAGGAGAAACTCCACCGGGCTTGTGGGGAGCAAGCTGCTTGATATGGGGATGGTATGGAGATGGAAGAAACCCTTAGCAGCATAGTCTCCATGAATTTATTCAACGATGTAGCAGATAGAGTGAACAGATCACAAGGTATTTGACAAATGAATAAACACACTGGAGTTGTGGAAAATAAATTAGCTGTAACATTTCACATGGAATGGTGAAGTTGTAAAAACAAACAAAAAAAGAAGTAGAAGAAAATGGGACAGATATTCTGTTGAAGAGGAAGGGAGTAGTGAAAAACATAGGATAATTTGACATGACTGTAAGGATACCTTGACATATTTTTTTTAAGAAACAAGCATGTGTTTTTATTCATTCCTATTTAATTCATCATACTTAGTACCGTCAGCCTTGTTAAATAAGTAGATTAGAGAAAAGGCAACCAGCGCTATCTCCCTAGAAGGAGTTTTGTCTAGGCCACAGGAGCCATGATTTAGGACACAGACTCTCTTGGGTCTGGAAAAGTAAATGCCTCAATTAACTAACCGACATTCACCACATGTAAGAACAGATCAAGTTTTCCCCAAAGATCCTGTGTATATTATTCTGCTCTCTATTTGGTGAAAAATATTTGGCCACGGCACTAATTTTAATCTGATGGTGTTGAACAGGACAACCTGCCCTTTTAGCCTTCCCTTGTCTGGCAGTAGTTCTGACATTTGGTTGCATGGCTAACGTCAGCATGAAGAGAAACTTGTTTCTGGTGAAGCAGTTAAGACAGGTATGCTGACTCGCTCGGAAGGCTGTACCAATGGAGGAATCAGCCAAGCAGAAAGCACCAAACAAGAGATAATTTTGGCTATTTCCACCTGAGTTAAGAATACAGTGTGTTCAAGTAAAACAAGAACAGCCAATGTTTTGTAGGTTAGGAGTTGGGACCCACCATCTGGTCTAAGCTTAGAGACTGAATTATGTCACCTTGGAGAAGTAACTTAACTTCCCAGGAATGGTTTCCTCTTCTGTACTTGTTTTTTTTTTTTTTTAATTATGTTTTATTGATTTTAGAAAGAGAGGAAGGGAGAGGGGGGGAGAAAGAGAAAAACATCAGTGAAAGAGAAACATCCATCAGCTGCCTCCTGCCTGCCCCCCACTGGGGATTGAGCCTGAAATTTGGGCATGTGCCCTGACCAGGAATCAAACTGGCAACCTCTGGGAGCATGGGATGACATTCAACCAAATGAGCCACACTGCCCAGGGCTATTTTTATTGTTGTTGTTGCCAATTTTTAAAATTTCCAGAACTTTATATTGTCATTAATTCTCAAATTTACTGGTATAAATAAACTTGAAATTTTAAAATAATCTCTGTAGTTATCCCCCCTCCCCATTTCTAATAATGTTAATTTGTGCATTTTGTTTGTTTTTTCCTTGGTCTGTCTTTTTTTTTTAAAATATATTTTATTGATTTTTTACAGAGAGGAAGGGAGAGGGATAGAGAGTTAGAACATTGATGTTTTTTTTTAGAATTGTTTTCAGAGAAACAGTTTTAGGATTTTTTAAATCTCCTTTATTCTTCCTGTTCTATTTTATTACCTCAGGCTCTCATTTCCTTTATTTCACATTAGTTTTAAGTAAAGTAAGAGTGAAGAAAGAAATGTTTACATTTTCCTTTCTAGATTTTTATGTGGTTATTTTTCACTTTCTTGCTTTAAATAAATGCACTTAAAATATGTTTTCTCATCAAAATACAGCTACTGGAGCTGCATCCTTTAATTTTTGATACCCAATACCTTCATTTGTAATTCATTTCACAGTGCTTTGATTTCCATTGTGATTTTCTCTTTACCCTATGAAATATTTAGTAATACATTTTAAAGTTTATGAACATATCACTCTAGACCCATTGCTAATTTAATCACAGCATCCACAAAGAGATTTATATGGTACTGATTTCTGGTAAAGCAGTTAAGATAGGTATTAAAATAAATGCATACCCCCTACTTCTTTCTCTATTACCTCAAGATTGATTGTTCATTTTGTTGTTCAAATACTCTTACCTACTTTTTTTTTAAATTTTTCTACCTTTCTATTCCTGACAAAGGTGTACTGAAATCTCCACCTATGGTTATAGATTTGTCAAACCGTGCTTCTAAATTTGGGAGATTTTGTCTTACGTTTGCTGAGGCTATATTATCAGCTATTTACAATTCATGGTTGTTATCATCTTGATGCTTCCTTTCATTTAAAGTTTTTATCTTTGGAAAAAATTAGTAATTTTTTATTAAATTCTATTTAGGCCAATATATTTACAATCACCAGTTTGTTTTGGTTACAATCTACTTCATGTATTTTTCTGTTGCTTTATTTTCAGCCTGTCAGTGTGGTTTTACCATAGGAATGCAGATAGGGACATGAGGGCCATAGAAACCATGTATATTGAAAATCCACTGTAATTAACTATGTATTTTAATAGATAAGTCCAACCTGTTTAATATTATTATGATTACTGTTCTGTTTGTTATTTCTTATTAGCATTGGACTGATATCCCCCATTTGTTTCTTTTAAATCTACAGATTTTATTTGTATTTTTTACTTGTTAGTCATTAATTTTAGTATTTGTAAGTTATATTATTTCATGCAAAGGAGTGTTGAAGTAGCCTTTCAGCACTGTGGTAAAACAAGTAGAATTGGCTGAAATGACCATGGGGGCTCACCCTGGGTTGAAAAGTAAGCTGGCTAGGACCAGAACCATGTCCTCACCACGAGAGTGTGGGGCTGCACTTGAACTCATTTTCAATGGGGCCAGTGGCTCCCAGCATCAGCCACATTTACAGTGAAATTCCAGAGGCCCCGAGATATCCAGGTTCAAGGAAGCTGGCCTTTGCACACGGTGAAGAGCTGGATAGCCCTCGCCGGTTTGGCTCAGTGGATAGAGCATTGGTCTGTGGACCAAAGAGTCCTGGGTTGGATTCTGGTCAAGGGCATGTACCTTGGTTGTGGGCTCCTCCTCTGCCTGGGCCTTGGTCAGGGTGTGTGCAGGAGTCAACCAATCAGTGTGTTTCCATCATCGATATTTTTCTCTGTCTTTCCCTCTCTTCCACTCTCTCTAAAAATCAATGGAAAAATATCCTCAGGTGAGGATTGGAAAAAAAAAAAGAGCTGGATATCCACACTGTGCTCTGCCATGTCCCAGGCTTCTTCTTTACTTTTGACACCAACAGGGTTCCTCTCACACTCATTCTGTAAAATGTAGTAGTATTAGGGGTATTGGCCCTATCCTGTGATGCCTATCCATGGCATGTTCACAGAACTCCCTGGTGCTCAGCTTCCATTGGGGTCAATGGGATGATCAAGAAACCTGTGCTCTCTCTCTTCTTCTGCCCCTGTGGCTTTAATGTCCCCAACCCTGTTCCTCAACACATTCGGTGGGAGGCTGGGAAGTCATGCTGAGCTCTGTAGTCCAATAGGTGGTGACCACCAAAGGGTCTACATTGCAAGACAGAAATCATCACATACAACCCCCAAAGCTTACACATGTACCTCAAAATATAAATCTTTTTATACATCCTATATAATAAAGAGGTAATATGCAAATTGACCCTCACGCCTTAACACCATCACAAAATGGCGGTGCACATAGCGGGGGCTGGGCAGCAGGGGTGGGGCCAGCGGCCACTCCATGCGGCTTCCACCGGGGTTCCTGTGGCCCCGCAGTGGCACGGGGTCCTGCTGTCCGCTTTGTGCAGCTTCTGCCGGGGTTTCCGCGGTCGCATGTGCACGCACCGCGGGGTCCCCATGGCCACTTCGCGCTACTTCTGCTGGGGTTTCCATGGCCCTGCATGCACACCGCAGGTGCGGGGCCCAACGGCCGTTCCACGCAGCCTGGAGGCAGGGCATCGGGCCGGCACTCCACGACTCAGGGCCGTCCTGCAGTGTGCTGGCCATGTGGGGCGGGACTCCAGGACTCAGGGCAGTCCCCTCTGTGCGGGGGGGGGAGGGGTGCGAGGTCTCGCGCGATTTCGCATGACGGGTCACTAGTCGTGATATAATATTAGTAAATCTCAAAATTAACAATGTTTAACATTATCTAATAAGTAATCTATATTAAAAGTTCCCCAGTTGTCCTCTGAATGCTGTATTAAATTAGGATTTAATCTAAAACCACACATTTAGTTCAAGAGCACACATCCGATTGCTGTGTCTTTTACGTATTTATAATGTAGAATAGGCTCGTCATTTGAAATGATCTTATTACACTGACTTGCAGAAAAACCAGCCAGTTGTCCTTTAGTATGTCATTTTTTAATCAATTTGCTTTCTTTCTTATGATAATTTGACTTGTTCCTCTAGTCTCTGTAGGTTCTGTTAACTGAGAGTTATATCTAAAGGCTTGATTAAGTTTAAGTTAAATATTTTTAGCAAGATGACATCATAGGTGATAAAAAAACAACAACAGATAATATCTGTTGTATTTTTCACCATTAGTGACCTAAATTTGATTATTAGATTAAGGTGATAGCTTCATCCCTCCATTGCAAACCTGAATTTGTTCTACTTGCAACCAGAAATAATTACTTTGGTACTATTTTCAGTTACTGGCGATTGCTTTTATAATATTTGATAATTTTAACCTGATGCAACAATTTTTTCAGTATTATGACACTTTTAAGTCTTTCATTTTTTCTACCCTTGCTAGCATTCTTTTATAATATAACACTCTTTCTAGTTTTCAACCATAGCTACTTGAATACTTTGAAATATAATTCATACTAGTAATACAGGAAAAATTTAAATTTTTTTTGCTTTTAATGACTAAGTGATTTTCAAAGTAATTAATTTGTTTCATAGACATACCAAATGGTGATAAATGAGTTTTCTCAGACTTTTTCTTCCTTGAGTAACACTTTGGATTCAGACTTTCAGAGATGTAGTGTGTTTCAATCAATTATAATAACTCTTTCTGATGCCTCAGCTTTGGTGAGTTGGAAGCCCCATTAGACTAACCTCTGTGTTCTTGACATGACTTAATATTTATTAGCTTCCTTCCTTTCTGGAACAGATTTCCCAAGATTACCTTTTACCTTCCTTGCCCCAGACTTGGCATAAATCTCCTCTCCAAAGGTCTGTGGAGAATGGTGTGGACCTGGACCAAAATCTAGGTCCTAGGTGTGTGCCTTTTTCCTGAGAATACATTACTTCTGCATCAGTTTCTGGCCTGAGTTAGAAAGTATATGAATATATTTATTTAAAACCTTGAGTTTAAGTCAATACCTATAATTCAGCTTATCATTCAGAGTTTAATTTCTTTGATTTTTAATTGCTTCTCTTCACCCTGAAAGTCTTGATTGCTGTTAAGTTTAATATAATTCCTCATTTATGCTATAATTTTAAAAGTTTAAAAATAATAGCATTAATATGACTACAAACAACAAAGATGCACCAGCAAAGGGTTTTGATCTAAAGTCATTTGAAATGATCTTTTCACTTAGTGCTTTATTATGTATGTATGTGTGTATAGAGAGATCCATACCTACATGTACATAGTAATTTTTAAAATAAAATTTTGTTACCAAGAATTTGTCTTTCTAAATATGATTCACTCTTACACTCTCTATTTATTGATTAATACAGTTATGCTTCTTGTTACTGTTATGTATAGATTTGTTTTACCTTAAGCTCAAAACACTGGTAATTAAAAATTTAAAGCCATTAGTTAATTAGACTTAGCAACCTGTTTGAATAATTATACTTGTGTGACTCATGCCTTTCCTTGATTGGCTTTTTGAAAAATACTATTGTTGCCCAGCTGGAGTGGCTCAGTTGGTTGAGCATAATCCTGTGCATCAAAAGGTTGCTGGTTCGATTCCCGGGCAGGGCACATACCTGGGCTGAGGGTTCGATCCCCAGGTTGGGACCGCTTGATGCCTCTCTCTCATCAATGTTTCTCTCTCTGTCTCTCCCTTTCTCTCTGTAAGCATGTCCTCTGGTGATGATTAAAAAAATAATGGTGTGTACTTTCTCTCTGGTGATGATTAAAAAAATAATGGTGCTGTACTTTCTTGACTATTTCTATGAAAGAGGATATGTGAAATGCAAACTCTTTGAATTTCCAAAGATGCCTTTAGTTTGCCCTAACTCTTGGATGATAGGTTATTGGATATAGAATTTTTAAGTTGACAGCTGTTTTTCCTTAAAGTTTTAAGAGATTATTCATTGTCTGCAATCTATTATTGTTGATGAAAGTCTAATTATCACTCTTTGATTGAAGGAATGCATTTTTGCTTTATTCTTGATGTTTTACTTTTTCAATCATTTTTTGTTTGTGTGGTATTTGAGATGCAATTTCAACGAGAGGGCTTACGTCTTCCTTCTCTTTTGAAAATTTATCAGCTATTATCTCAAACTACAGTGATTCTTAACCTTTTTTATATTTTCTTCATCTGGCATTCCTTTTAGACATTCAGTGGAATCTCTCAAGCTATTCTTGTGAAGTCTAGCAAGTATGGCTTCGGCCGCAGTTGCTAATTTATGTTTCAGGTATACTGCGGAGTTTATCTTGTTTTTGAGTCAAGCTTGTCTTTTGGAGTTTCTTCTTTTTCTCTTTCATTTTTTCCCCAGTGTGCTTTATGTAGAGGTGATATCAGTTCTTGACTATTCTTCTACACCTTTGCTGTAAGTCATTAATGATATTTTTAAATAAAAAAGTGGAAACATTTCAGTTCTACTTTATTAGGGAATGAATACTGCACATTATTTAGGCAAACTATACTTTAAAGCAGTCTTTTTCATTGTATAGTGCATCTATATTAAAATTGTAGATGTAAATTAAATTAATTATTGTATGTATTTCTTCTTATGAAACCTATGTACTCTCACACATAAAAATAAACTTTGTACTTTTACTTTTTATAAAGAAATAAGATATAGTTTGAAGTCTATATTTATGTTATTGTAAATCATGGGTATTAAGTAATATATTCAAGAATCCTACATTAAAGACTGACTACAATTTTGTAAACTGTACTTGAATTTTTTTTTAATATATTTTATTGATTTTTTACAGAGAGGAAGGGAGAGGGATAGAGAGCTAGAAACATCGACGAGAGAGAAACATCGATCAGCTGCCTCCTGCACACTCCCCACTGGGGATGTGCTTGCAACCAAGGTACATGCCCTTGACCAGAATCGAACCCGGGACCTTTGAGTCCAAAGGCCGATGCTCTAGCCACTGAGCCAAACCAGTCAGGGCCTGTACTTGAATTTAATATAAGTAAAATAAGTAAGGCTACCTGTTAAGAGCCATAACACTGGCTCACAACTATAATAGAGTTTATAATTCAGATACTTTAGAATGTAAATAACATTTTCTCATTTTTGTAAAAATTATTTTAAATAGGAAAATTGAATGTAGTAAGGAAGAAAAAACATTCTTCTCTGTAGCTGCATTTATTTACTATTTAAAAAATTATACTACTTGCTATGGCCATATTTCTTATTTTAATTATACTAATTCTGTTTGGTAACAGTGATAATACAGTTTCTGAAAAACAATATTAAGTTATATTATTGAAATACTAGCGGCCCGCTGCACAAAATTCATGCAAGGGGCTCGCACGCCCCCCCTCCCCCCCAGCTGAGGAGGCTGCCTCTGCCTCAGCCTCAGCCACCACAGCTTCTCCTGAAAGTCGTCCGGAAGGTCGTCTGGTCTAATTAGCATATCATGCTTTCATTATTATAGATTATGTATGAGAATCAAACTCAGTTCATTGAGAACAAAAATGTTGTTCTTTCTGATTTGTTTGCTTTAAACACCCATTGTTTCTTTTATGTAAATGCTACTATTTTATTGCCCCTCCATACACAGAATTTTTCAAGTAAATCAGGCTGTGTTCTCTTAAAAATCATCATCTTATGACTTAAAGTTGTATTATATATGTAATTGGTTCTGGCATTATCCTGCTGTGGAATATTTTGAAAAGATGTAAAAAACTTGTCTTATTTACTTTGAAGTAAGAGACCAAAATAAAACTAAAATAAAATTAAAGGGAGCTTAGACAACATTTCATCTCGTGCTATTTTTGAAAAAATAAAAAATAAAAAGGAAGTCTAAGTGTATATAGCAACCTTGTGTCTTGGTAGTAAGTCTGTAGACATTATCAGATCAATCTAAATTGAGTTAGTGTATATGTGGTAGGCAGAAACTGGTGGAAATTAGTTTATCTTCCCCAGACTCTTTCTGTTTTCTTTGTACAAAATAGGATAAACTCGTTTTTAGACCTGATTAGGTTTCTTTGTTGTTGTTTTTTCCCTCCTTCCCTAAAAGAGCAAGGATAGTCCATATTCTGTTAGATTCACACCAACTATTAGAACAGGAAACCATTAAAAAGCCCTGGTACATGTATGACATTTACAGCTATTACTGGAAATATATTGTATACAAAACATGAGACAATTCCAAATAAGGAATATGAATGATTATCCCTTATGCTTTTTAGTTTCACTGGTTATAAATAACATATTGAATCAACAGGTATGATTCTCATGATAGCCATACATGCCAACGACCAAACCTGCAGATATCCCTCTTTATTTTTTTTAACATCTGTAGAAAATGCATTTGATTTGCATCAGACAAACAAAAAGGCTGTCCTGTAGCTAATCTTAGCAGAGGTTTTATGAATTTAAATACCCATTGTTTCTTTTATGAAAATGTGCAATTTTTTTTCCTCAGTGGATACATTTATTCCCGGGATTTCTGATTTGTAAGCTTAGGTTTTATTTAGAATATTTGAAGGAAAAATATTTAACATATAATGCTTTCTGAAATATTTTACTAATATGTAAATTGTCTATTTGAGTAAAAACATTTATTGATTACAAATAAATATTTTGAAAGAATTTTATTTAATTAACTTTCATGGTAAGAATTAAATATATTTAGTAATATATCTGCATGTAGCAAGTGTCTCTAACATAACTGAACTCTCAAATGTTTCTGATATGTGAAGCAATTATCTAATCCTACCTTGAGGAATTTGAAAGCAGAAGTTGCTTTATATAACTATTTAGGAAAAATTATCACACCCTAGCTGGTTTTGCTCGTGGATAGAACATCAGCCTGCAGACTGAAGGGTCCTGGGTTCTATTACATCAGGAACACATGCCAGGGTTGCAGGCTCGGTCCCCAGTAGGGGGCATACAAGAAGCAGTCAGTCGATGATTCTCTGTCATCATTGATATTTCTGTCTCTCTCCCTTCTCCCTTCCTCTCTGAAATCACTAAAAATATATTTTAAAAAACCTATCATATGCAGTCTATTGACTATTCCATCCAGGTTAAATAGTGACTTCATAGAAAATGGTGCTGATTTACTTGTTCCACCCTCTTTATCATTTCTGGTGAAAGCTCTGTGATCAGGTGAGCTCTTAGTAATATGGCTGTCTGGTGTGTCAGAAAGGTCAGCAGCAGCTCTGACATAGTAGGGTTCTTTACATCACAAAATCTGCCAATCTCCCCTCCCCTCCCCTCCCCTCCTCTCCTCTTCTCTCCTCCTTCCCTTCCTCCCTCCCTTCACCCCTCTCCTCTCCTCTCCTCTTCAGAACCTAGCTTCCTTGAATACAGATATTCAAGCTGTAATTGGAGGCACCCAAAGACGCAGACTGCCCTTTTGTTCCATATACCCTCAAAAAATTTGTCAGCTCTCCAATTTATTTCTTAATAAAAACAATCTTCCAAGACTCCATATTTTCCTAGGTTGTTTAAACAAATTTTGCTCCACATCAACATATAATTAAATGATACATTATCAGTTTAAATTGCGTTTTTGGTGTATTGTTTTGGAATAATTGTGATTTATGGTGCTGCTGACTGCTTTTATAATCGTTATGTGTTCTGTAGCTCACTGAATGTTTTTAACTTTGATCTGGTGCCCAAAGGCAAAAATTGTAATGGGCTTAATTTTATAAATCAAACTCATTAATAAATAATTTTTTCATTATGACTCTGGAATAAAGAGGGCTATATAGGTAGTAAGGATTTTAAAATCATTACAACTTATAATTTGATGTGGCTTTAAATGGGGCATTGCACATAATATATTATAATGAGACAATCTATTCTAGCCCTATACATATTTTACACCAAATTTCACAGTGAAAAAATGTTCAAAAGCTTCAAGGAAGTCTCACAGTGAATTTTATGTTGTTGTTGTTTTTCACCTAATGTAGAAGTTCTGTACTAATAAACTTTGGTTACATCTTTGTAAAGATTTTTTCCTTACTAATTATGATAGAAAGATGAATTTTTGAATAACATGACCAAACCCTCCTTGATGTAAAAAAAAATGTTTAAAATTTATATATAGAAATTCCAAGTTAGCTCAATAACATTTTAATTCACCCTATAAATAAAGGAAAAAAATCCAAAACATAGATTAAGAAACCTTTATTTGCCTATGGGGGTTTAAAGCTCAACCTATCTCCAAGAAAATGAGAAACTTCACTTCTTTTTTAGGTTGCAAAATTTCTATATTTACCATTGCCTCATAAGAAATAAATTAATAGATGTTCACCCCAGCTGCCTTACCTATATGAGATTTCTGAACAGACGTATTTTGATATAATGATGTAATACCCAAGACACTATCCAAAAGAAACATTTTACTTGACCTCTACAGTTAAACTTTTTTTTATAAACACACACTTTTGCTTTGTATTGTTATTCAAACTATGGATCAAATTTTAATAATGAATGCAATCCTCATACTTTTAAAAAAGTAATATTCATCTACAGTAAATATAAAATACCCCATGTCAACAATGAACATCTGCTTGTAATTATTTTAAAGTTATGAAGTTAGATGAGTATTTTATTAAATAAAAATTTTCAATTTATATAATTAACAGGAAACATCACAATAATTAATTTCTAAAGTGTCCTGTGTTATATGAGAGAATTTTTATACCTTCAGTTTTACTTAATTTTATGACACTGAATGGTTCTGTAATTGCCTCTTAAAGCTTTAAAAAGGTAAATGAGGATGCTAAGAACTGAAAAGGTGGCCTTCAAATTATATAAGTAGCTTCAACTACCTGAGGTTTTGAATGCTCTGATATGCAGTGTAGATGAGAAGCTGTCTGGTTAACATCTTAGTTGGCTAAGTCCTATAGTATATAACTAGATTTATGCTACTAACCAAGTAAAGGAAGCCAGTCAAAAGCATTGGTCACCAGTGCATCTAACAACTCCAATAAGTTTGCTATTGGGAACCTCAAAATTATTTAAAACTGTTGGCTAATAAGTTGTATTAATTACTGTTTACATATTTAGGACCATATGCTACAAGAACTGCAGATTGGATTCCATATCATTTTTAGTTCAATTATTATCGTAATTCAAATTCAATACATGTAGTTTAGGACTTCTCAAAGAGTGTTCCACAGATTTCTAGTCCTCTAAGAAATCCCAGTTCAAATAAGACTGTGAAATGCTACATACTGCATTCCCTCCATGGGGGCTCATAATGTAGCAAGTTAAAAATTCTGAGTATTATATAAAATTTTTATATAATTTAAATTAGTTTCCCAAATTTATTTGACCACCGACCCTTTTGCAAGTGCCATTTACTATGAGCCCACAGAAGACATTGTAAGAAATACTAGAAATACCAATCTTATTCCATCTCATTAATAACAAGAATGAACCTTAAATCTAATCTGCCAGTTGCACATGGTTTAATTAATTACCAAGTTGTTTTGTGAATATCTAGATGCAGTGGACAGGTGAGTTGGCAGAAGGGAAGGAGTGTTATTAGTCATGAGAAATGTCTAAAACCTTTGTGTTTGAAAGGGCCTAAGAGCCTGGGGATTGACTTCCTTTGGAGCTGTGAGCAAATTGAAGTACTTTTTTTGGTTTTGTTTTTCTTGTTTATCAGTTAAAAATGTCAGACAACCTCCTTTGAGTTCTGGAATTCCATGTCTCAAGACTGATTTTCTGCTTCTTTTTTGTTTTGTTTTCCTTTTTAAAAAACCATGGCCTAGAAATAAAAGTGGTTAACAATTTGATCAATACCCCCTTGCATATTTTCTTAGTATTTTGCTAGCTGTTTGGTTTGATGTATGCCAGCCTGACAGAAGAGGCAGCCGGTCGAGTTCATTCATTTACTATTCTCTAGTTCCCTGAGTGAGCTCTCTTACTTGAAGAAGCCAAGAATGAGGAGCCATTCCCTTTACTCCTTAAATTGTGTTCTTAATGAAATTTTAAATGACTTCCAAATAAATTAAAACCAGTTCAAAGATCTCTTAGAAAATAATTGAAAGGGGTGACCGAGAAATGATAGCATTGGAGAAGCTTGAGGTGAATGTACTAATAAACTTGGGGATAGGTTAGAGGAAACAAGAGTATTAAGGAATAACACTTATTTAAAGAGCTTGTTCTGTTGAATACCCAAATTGTTACTAACCACCTTCACAACTCCTTGTTTTCTTATTTAAACAATAAAAGACAGTTGACCTTAGGAAGTGTGTTGGGGGATGGGGGATAAGAACATAAAGGAATAGGACACATGAAAACTTGCTCCAGTGTCCTAATGCAGAGAAGTTATTTGCGTTTATTACAAATTAAACTCAGCTAATGATAAAAATTGTGCCCTCTTATTTTTAACTTAACAACTAGGAATTACTTCATTGAGATTTTAGTCCCAGAGAATTAGTTAATATCTATTAACTAATATATATTAAGAGTGAAGTGTAGTTTATTTAGGGAAAGGTACTTTTTCTATGGTTACATGTTTAACCTGGACTCGTTAGGAGCCATGAAGATTTAGTTAATAAATGAAGGCATTGGGAACTCTGACTCGGTGTTTATAATTTAGCTTCGCTCCTTTTATTCGATGTGACAAAACAGTTTTGTATTTTAAGTTCACTCAGTTGTTATTGCTATGTTATTCTCCATAATTTTTTTTTATTGATTGCACAGTTTCCCTTTTACGTTTTCAGGTGAAAGTATTTCTTTTCCAAAGATGGGCCAAGCTTTTGCTTTTTTTATTTTTTCCTCAGTAATTCCCCTTTCTCCTCCACCCAATGAATGTCATTAAATTTATTATGGTTCACAGAAGTATTCTGCTAAGGTAGAAATTCTAAGTAAATGTGACTTTATTAATTAAAAAATTGTAGTATTTTACTTAGTCACATTTTTCAAAAATTCTTAGAGTCGTGTGGTGATTATAAAACGTGTTTACAAAATCTTTGACACCCCTTCCTTCAAGAGCGAGAGTCTGTGTCTCCTCTTCGTGAATCTGTAGTTTACCATTAGTTAATATCAGTTACTCATTTGTAACCAGTAGCCTGCAGCTGACATTGTGAGACTTCTGAGATGAGGTCACAAAAGGCCACGTAGCTTCCACTGATTCCCTGGGGAAAGTCACTCTGGAGTAACGCAGCTGCCAGTGAGTTCTACTGCTTGGAGTCCATCTGACTGCCAAGGCCATGGCTAGACAAGCTAATTAACAACTGTGGCCGAGCTCCTAGCGCCCAGGTTGCATAAACTCCAGCCAAGTGAGGGCGCCATCTTAGATGCCCAGACCTGTGCAGCCTTGACTGCAGCCCCAGCCTACATCTGACTGTAACCTTGTAAAAGACCCCAAGCGAGAGCTGCCCAGCTTAGACCTACGGAATTCCTGACCCACAAATCTGGGGAATCTAAATATATATATTTATACCATTCAGTTGGAGGATATTTTGTTATGCAATAACAGTAGCCAGGACAGGTACCAGTAGGTCCATTAAATAGCATAGATCTGTTCCTACATGATATAATATATTATAATAAAAAAATCATGATTTTTAAGAAGTATTTTGCCTCCAAGAGCTCGACCCATGATTATATTATTATCTTGCAGCTCGATCTTTAAAAATTAGCAATGTATTCTTCTAATTATGCATAGAATAATATGTGTTGAAAATGTAAATCCTACATTCATATTTCAAAACAAAACCATTTAATAGAATTATGTTAAAGTGAAAGTTAACAGGCTATAATTTATTGAATTATAAAATCATGGGCAGTTGCCTTAATTTATATTCTAGGGTTCTAAGAGATTTTGTATGCTCATATCTTACTACAACCATTTGTCAGGAGCTCAACTTGCTGAGCTCCTGTGGAGACTAGATCTCTTCAGGTCTTCACTCAGAGCTTTTTATTTTATGTACCTTTTCTAGTATTTATATTATAGAAGTAATATATTTACATGCTAAACAGCTGATTTAAAAAAGAAGAAAATGAATGTTGGCCTCTCTGACTCCTATTCACTCCCAAACCCAAAGGCCAATACTGCTTGCTCACAGTTGCTGTTCTTACATTTTGTTGGTAGCTATCATATAATTTTAAATTAATTATCATATTACTAGAGGCTTGGTGCATGAAAATTCATGCACTCGGGGGGTCCCTCAGCCCGGCCTGCACCCTCTCGCTGTCCAGGACCCCTCAGGGGATGTCCACCTGCCAGCTTAGACCCAGCTCCCCAGGGAGCCTGGCCTAAGCAGGCAGTCAGACATCCCTCTGGCAGCCCGGGAGCCCTCAGGGGATGTTCAACTGATGGCTTAGGCCCACTCCCCGCAGTCGGACATCCTTAGCGCTCCTGAGGTGGCAGGAGAAGCTCCCGCCACCGCAGCTGTCAGCCCAGCTTGTGGCTGAGCGGGGCTCCCACTGTGGGAGCACACTGACCACCAGGGGTTAGCTCCTGCATTGAGCATCTGCCCTCTGGTGGTCAGTGTGCATCATAACAACCAGTCGTTCCCAGTCATTCTGCCTTACCCTTTTATTATATAGGGTTCCCTCTCTTGATATGTCAACTTAATGTAATGCATGCTCTTGACTGCCTGCAACCATAGATGAAGGATTTCATACACTTACATTATCTCCCACCTCCCACTCACCTCCTCTACTTCCTGATGGCTACATATAATTTTCAGGTTAATGACTATCTTTTGAATAATGGTTGCTTTTATAGCATTAAATAATACACTTAAACATCTATTTCTTGATTCCCCTGCCATGGGCAATATTTCTTATGCTTTACTATGAAGAAGAAGGAATTAGAAGCCCGTTTCCTTATTTAAATTTTCCTTGATTTATTACTCTATTTGTGTGAGTTATTATTTTTACCTAACAACTCATTCTTCTACTGTTGATAAATATTTGTTTTTTTCTACTTCAAGACTATTATGAATAATGCTTTTATAAACATTCTTGTACTTGTCCTTTGGTGCACAGATGTACACATTTTGTTGAATCTGTACACTTAGGAGTTAAAGGCTGTGTGCTTGGTACCAGTTTTCCAAATGGCTGTTCTAAATTACCCTGGCACCTGCAGTAAAACAGAGGAGGTCCGTAGCCTTACCAATAGTTGATATTGTTTGGCTTTCTCATTTTAACCATTCTAAGAGGTATGTAGTGGTGTCAAATTAGGGTTAAATTTGTGCTTCCTTGGTGACTAATGAGATTGAACACCTTTTCATATGTTTATTAGCCATATTTTTACCTTTTCCTGTGAAGTATTTATTTAGATCTTTTGCCCATATTTCTATTGGATTTCCTGGTCCCCTCCTCTCTTTCATTGATTTGTAGGCTTTCTTTATTCTCTATAAGAGCCCTTATATTGAAAACATGTGTTGCAGATATCTGTTTGTGGCTTGCTGTTTTCACTCTCTGTGTGGTGTCTTTTGATTAAGTTATTTTTAATGTAGTTCAATTTATCAATCTTTTATTTTATAAATAGTGCTTTTGTGTCCTGTTAAATATTTTTTCCCTATCCCCAAATAGTGAACATATTCTTCTTTGTTGTTTCTGAAAAGCTTTGTTATTGTTGCCATTCATTTGTAACTCTATCATCTACCTGAAATTTATTTTTTTTCTGTGCTGTAAACTAGAGGTCGATTTTTTTCGTATGTGTATGCACAATTGACCCAGTGCCATTTTTTTTAAGGGAAAAAAAGATAATTTTACTTACTTATTCCCAATCATTATGTTTTTATTCCCTTTTCTTACCTAACTGCATGGTTCCAATGTGAAATAGAAATGGCAAAAACAGATATTCCTGCCATCTTCCCATCTTAGTAAAAAGCATTCAGTCTTTGCCATTAAATATGGTGTTAATCTCTTGTTAGGTTGAAGAAGGTTTCTTCTATTCCTAATGTTCTGGGAGTTTTTAATCATAATATTTTTTTTTCATATCTCTCTTTTCTGTTCCGTTAACATGGTAAATTACATTGATGGTTTTTTTAATGTGAAATCAAGCTTGCATTCTGGATAACCTCATTTGATCAAGATACATTATCCTTTGTGTATATTGCTGGGTTTAATTTGCTAAGATTTTATTAAAGATTGGTCTCTGGTTTTCTTTATGGGGTAATGTCTTTATATGATCTTGGTTTCAGAATAATGTTGGTCTCATAAAATGAGTTAGAAAGTGTCCCCTGCTTTTCTATTTCTAAAACTTATAGTAGGACTGGTATTATTTCTTTCTAAGATGCTTGTGATGTGGGCATCTGGGCCTGTCATTGCCTGGTGGGAGGTTTGTAATTATAGATTGAAATTCTTTATATGGCATAAAGCCCTTTAAGTTCCATCTTTCTTACTGTGTTGGCATAGGTCATTTGTATCATTCAAGATATTTACCGGTTTCATTGTAATAGACAGATATATTGCCATAAGTAATATTTTTTTGTTTATTTTTCTTTACCTGTCTATGGAATCTGTAGTGGTATTCCCTCTTTCGTTCCTGACATTGGTAATCCGTGTCTTCCCACTTACTTCATAGGTTACTCTGGCTAACTATTTGTTCATTTTATTTGTATTTTCAAAGGATCAGTTTTTGATTTAATTGATATTTCTCTATTATATACATATTTTCCATTTTATTAGTTTCCATTCTTTTCATCTTTCTTCTTCTTAGCTTTGATCTTCTTTAGCTTTCTATAGGGGAAGCTTAGATAATTTATTTTAGAAGAGATTACTATACACAACTTCAGACCAATAATTTGAAACCTTTGCTTAAATGGAGAATATATTACTAAAGCACTTTTATGAAAAATTAAACCCCCAAATCAGACATATAATTATAAAGGAAATTGAATCAAAAGTTAACATATACCCATTTTAGAAGGGGGATGGAATCCCAGACTATTGACTAGGAATATTCTCCCTGGTGCTCAAAGGGCAGGTAATCTCATGGAATAAAAATGAATTAAAGAATAGAAAGACGTATAGACAGTACTCTCCAACTTACTTTGTTAGTATATCGTCAGTATGTTCTTAATACCAAAGCTAGATAAGAATGGAATGAAAAGGGCAAATTATAGGCTGATTTCACTTGTGAAAATTAACACTATAATAGGAAAAGGGCAGACTTTGGTTTTAAAAACCTTAACAGGTTCATTACAAATACATCTTTTTTTTTAAAATTTTGTTTATGTGTGCTTCCTCATTTTTATTTTTTTCTCTTCCTCAGTCTTACCAATGGATTTCTGTTTTCTTTCTTTCATATTTGTTTTTCTTTTTTTTAGAAACCAGTTTTTTGACTTTGATGTTTTTAGCAGTGGCTTTATTTTCTATTTCATTTTTTGTGTTTTTTTTTATATTTGTCATGACTCTTTTTCCTTTCTTTCAGTATATTCTTTAATTTAAAGCCTCATTTTTTTTTCACTATTTAAGAACATTTTTAGCCTCGACGGTGTGACTCAGTGGTTGAGTCAACCCATGAACCAGGAAGTCATGGTTCGATTCCTAAGTCAGGGCACATGCCTGGGTTGCAGGCTTGATCCCCAGTTGGGGCATGCAGGAGGCAGCAGATCAATGATTCTCTCTCATCATTGATGTTTCTATCTCTCCTTCTCCCTTCCTCTTTCTGAAATCAATAAAAACATATTTAAAAAAAACATTTTTAAGCTCTGTGTTATTGAAAAGTTTAAACATTCACAGAAGTGGATTGGTATAATGAACCCCCATGTACATGTCAGCTAGTTTCCATAATTAGCAATATATTCTCATCTTGTTTAATCCATTCTTCCTCTTTAACTTTCCTTTAATACTGAAAAGTGACTTCCAGACATCATGCCATAGTTCAGTGCACATCGCTAACAGATTGGAAATCTTAAACATAACCTAACAAAATTAATACATGCTTATTTAAATATCACTTGATACCCTGTCCATATTGAAACTTATTCAGATATCTCCAAAACAATATTTAGGAGTCAAATTTGTTTGTGGTAGAATCTAAATTGTGTTCACACTTCTCATCTGTTTGTTGTGATCATGGGATTCTTATTATAGAACTATCCTTTCTCCTATTTTCTTTTTTATTTTAAGTTCTTTGAATTTGAGAAAAAACCAGGTCATTTTTTTACTGCACAGAATCCTACATTCTAGAATTAGCAGATTGCTGCCTTGTGGTATCATTTCAGTTGTTTTTTCTTTCCCTGAATTTTCTGTAGTTAAATGTAGAAACTTGATTGGATTCCGGATCAGTTCTTTTGGCAAAACTGTTTCATAGGTGGTTCTGGGAACTTGCTACCTTTTGAATCACTTTTGTGGGGAACATAATACCTCCTTCATAAAGTCCTCCATTGTCCTTTCATTTGATGTTTTTATCATCTGTTGCAGGCTTTCTTTTTTAATATAAATATTCAAGTTTTTAAATGTTATGAAATTAAAAAAACAACATATAGTTATATGCATTTCTACATGTTCATTGTTATTTGCTCCCTGATAGATGAGTTAGATACCTGCTTTAATTTTTTTTCCCCTACTGTGTGGGTGTCATGCATAAATATGTCATAGATTCATCTCTGCTGTAGCAAATGGTAAGATTTTATTCTTGTTTATAACCAAGTAATATTCCATTGTATATACATACCATATTTTCTTTTCTTTTAAACATCGAATCATATACTTTATTATTATTTTTTAAATCCTCACCCAAGGATGTTTTTCTATGGATTTTTGGAGATAGTAGAAGAGAGAGGGAAAAACAGAGAGAAATATCGATGTGAGAGAGACCAGGGTCCAGGCTGGGAAGCAGCCTGCAACTGAGGTACGTGCCCTTGACTGGAATCAAACCCGGGACCCTCCTGCCCACAGGCCGATGCTCTATCCACTGAGCAAAACCGGCTAGGGCATACCATATTTTCTTTATCCAATTGTGTATTAATAGACACGTAGGTTGCTTCCATATCTTGGCTCTTGTAAATAATGCTGCAATGAGCATAGGGATGCATATATCTTTTTGAATTAATGTTTTGAATTTCTTCGGATAAATACCGAGAAGTGGGATGGCTGGGAAATATGGTAATTCTATTTTTAATTTTTTGAGGAGCCTCCATTCTGTTTTCCATAGTGGCTGCACCAATTTGCAATCCTACCAACAGTGCATGAGGGTTTCTTTTTCTTCACATCCTTGCCAACCCTTGTTTGATTTCTTTTTTTGATAGCTATTCTGACAGGTATGAGGTGATATCTCATTGTGGTTTTCATTTGCATTTATTTGATGATTAGTGATGGTGAGCACCTTTTCCAATGTATATTGTCTATCTGTATGTCCTCTTTGGAAAAATGTCTATTCAGTTCCTCTACCTACTTTTTAATCAGATTTTTCATCTTTGTGGTATTAAGTTGCATGAGTTCCTTATATATTTTGAATATTAACCCTTTAACAGATACATCATTAGTAAATATATGCTCTCATTCAGTAGGTTTTTGTTTTGTTGATGGTTTCCTTTGCTGTGCAAAAAAATTTAGTTTGATGTAGTTTCATTTGTTGACCTTTTTTTTTGTTTCTCTTGCCTAAGGAGACATGATATGATTATTTTTGCTTTAAATAACAAATGTCTATATTTGTCATTCATCTCTTCCCCTTGATATTTACATATTATAAAAAAATCATTGGTGGCTTCACCTTTTTTGAACTTTTTTGTTTTAAACATCAAGTTAAGCATTACTTAAATATTGTAGGTATTTCCTATCTAATTATCAACCCTAAAAGCTTTAAAGCTATTTTGATACTTAGTATATATTTACATTTGAATTATATTTGAAGGTGTTTTATTATTTATATTCATCCTAGGAGTGAAATATGGCAGTACATCTTTCCATTATTTTCTCATATTGATAAACAAGTGGATTGAATGGATGGAAATTATTATCAGACATTCTTGTATGTTATGTAAGATGATATATAAGCTTTAAATATGGCCAGACTTGTTCATTAAAGAAAATAATGTGGAGTACTGAGAAATAATGAAAGGTCAAGGTCCATACCTTCTACAACTTGTGGTGATGCTGTTGTTAACACAGAACATCTTGCTTTCTTGGCTGTGTAGCTTTATTAGACAGTAGGGATTATGATCACTCGGTATAGTTTCTGGCCCCTCAAGTGAAGAAGAGCTGATCTAATTAATTGTGGCATTTCTAACCTTAATTAATTTGCTACTACAGTGAGGATTTCAACTAGACCTATTGTTTTTTGTTCCCACAGGTGACAGTTATTATTATAGAAACTAGAGGCCCAGTGCACAACTGGGGGAGGAGGGGTCCCTCAGCCCGGCCTGAGCCCTCTCACAATCCAGGACCCCTCGGGGATTCCTTAGCGCTGCTGCTGTGGTCGCTGCTGCGGTGGTGGGTGAGGCTCCCTCCACCACTGCTGTACTTGCCAGCCCTGAGCCTGGCTTCTGTGGGAGCGCACTGACCACCAGGGGGCAGCTCCTGCATTGAGCGTCTGCCCCCTGTTGGTCAGTGCGCATCATAGCGACTGGTCGTTCCATTGTTTGGTTGACTTGCATATTAGTGTTTTATTATATAGGATAAGACACTAGTATTGAAGTTCAGCTCTGTGGAAAGCCATAGAGTGCGGATGTATTTACATGACAGGAGCACTTTAAGTGGGCTCTCTGGTGGCCTCTTTATTTTCCAGGAAAATGCACATAGAACATGAGAGACTGAGACTGAGCTCGTGCATTATGTGGGAGCAGTCGCAGAGGCCTCTCTCTTATTTCCTCAGAGACCCAGGCATCCATTTGCACCTAGTTCTGCATGGCTTGAGTTGCCTCTGCATCGGTTTTATTTCAGTTTTGAAAACTTTAGTTACAATGACCATATTTTATTACTAAATATTTTTGCCATGTTTTAAAAGTAATGAGTCCCTTGCTACTTTATACATTTTTCTGCATTGGAGGGGATCTTTGGGAACACTCCTAATGTACGGAGAGAGAAGCGAGTCTCCATTCAAACAAAATATGGCCTGGTGCAAGTATAAGAGAAGGGAAGGCTTTGGGGCAGTCCGTCACTCCCCCATCCACCTACATGACCCTGGATGAGTAAGCCCACAAGTGTTGGAGTGGGTTCCTATGTATCCAGCCTCTACAAAAACTAAGGGATGAATTAAATTGTGTGATTTGGGGAATATAGCAATTCAAAATCAGATGCCGAGACCACTAAGCCATCCCTTCTGGCACATTGTAAAGCATGAAGCTGTAAATATAGCAGATAATTGAAATTTAGATTTTAGATATGGGCATTGTTAGCAGCCCTCCTCTAGCTTTCATTGCTTAGAGTCTTAGAAGTATATTTAACAGTTCATATTAATGCAATTCCTGTCAAAATTAATTAAGCTTTTAAATTTTTTCTCCTGTTTTTTTTTTAACTTTTTTTTATTAGGAGACTGTAAATAATAAGAACAAAGGAAAAGTGTCTGAACTTAACAGTGCATCTAAACTGAAGATGAAAAGTGTTCTATAGATTGAGAAATCAGTTTGTGTTCTTCTTTGAAGTTTTAACTTAAAAAAACACACCACAAAAGCACATACATGTTCCTCCATTAATTAAAGCTGCCATTCTTTTTTATTCCTCATATAATGTACTTCCCATAAATTAGTTGCTTCTTTTTGTATACTAATCAATTTATAGTGGTCTTTAGGCTGAAATTAGGCACTTTATAATCCTAGCAGCCCCACTTCATCCACTGTGCCATTGAATCAGTAAATTTTCTCCTTTTTATAGTCGTCTTCAATATGATGGGAAAAAACATTGTCATATTTTAGCAATTCTCTGCACTTCATAAAACATCTTTTTGTAATGAGACTATTTGCGTAAAATGGAGCTAAAGTTAAGAATTTGTTGAAATGATATCACTTTATCCAAAAATAGGTAGAGCAAAAGTAAAAGTCTGTGGTGGTTTGAATGAGGAATCAACCTGGAAAGGATGTCATTTCATCAGTGCTAGTATTAGATGTTTCAGGTTGCAAAATAGTATGACCAATGATAGCATCATTTAAAAACAAAACAACACAAAAACACCTCTCCCAGGTTTAAAGTGATGCTGAGCACAGTAGCTATTCGGGGTAGGAACAGGCGGAATGGAATAGTACCATTCCACATGGGTATTGTGTGCTGTCCAAAACCCACACCTAAGAAACTCGTAAAGCTTGGTTTCAAATGTGTCCGTGGATTTATAGGGGACAGGAAGGTTAGGCCAACTGCTCCAGTCCAGAGCAATTCTATATGGAGAGTTCTTTCTAGGTAGAGGTGTCCAGATGAATGTGATTCTAAAACACAGTCAAGTAAATGACATCAGGCTTTGAGGAGTTTGCAACTGCAAACTAAAGCTTTTGTATCGAGACTAATCCAGGCACTCACCAGTCTTTCCAGTGAAGGGGTTCAGAACAGCCCTCCCCAGGATGTGCTATTTGGTCATGTGAACTATTTTGAACTGAAGGCAATTGAGACCCTGTGAGCTTAAGAGAAAAATGTACCTCTCTGTTAAATAATTTAAATTAGGAACCTTGCCCATAATAAGAGTTATCAGCAGAAGTATATTTTGTGACCTATTTATGGGGCAGGGCATAGTTCTAATTACTGAACATCTGCTTTTCTTATCATCCTGAGAATGACCTCCTCCTCTCTGAAGCCCCATGGTGCCTTACCTCATCCTTATTGCAGAATGGCCTACATACCTCATTTTCCATTTCTGTCTCTGAACCTCTTGTGTATGTGGGGTCTCAGATGCTCTCACACATGGGGTTCCCATATGTATATATGTAATTAAATTTGCTTATTTTCTCTTATTAATCTGTCTTATATCAATTTGATTGTTAGAGCAGCTGGAAGAACCTAGAAGGGTACAGGATAGTTTTATTCTCCTCCACACCCGTAACAGACCCACACACTGAGAAGTTATCATTAGCACCATAATGGAACCTGAGAGTCAGTGATACATTTGACAGTTGTACAGAGTCAATTCCTTTAGAGGGAAAGATTAAAACTTGACAGAGTTTATACTTAAAAAATCCATTATCTTAAGACAAGAAGTCTAGATGCATGGATACTTGGAGGATTGAATTATTTAGGTAGACAAAAGCAATTCATCCCCCAAATCCAGCTTGTGGCAGAAACCTTAACAGAAATTCAAAATAAAATAAGTAGATTGGTATATTGCTTTGTAAGATAATAGGGTAGAATGTGATAAGCTGGATTTGGGGGGTGAATTGCTTTCAAAAATAATGGGAAAAAAGCCAACCAATTTTGCTCTGTTTCAACTCATTTGGATCATAACCATAAGACTGTACTGAAAGAGAGCTATGTTAATTAAAAATTGGCTCTCAGTTTTCACTTTTTTTAGGGCAAAAGCCTGGAAATAGAGTGGGACATATTCAGATCACTGACTTTTTCTCTTCTTTTTCTAATTCTTTTAATGACTTTCTGCATCTTTTTTGCCCCCTAGTCTCAACTTCTTTGTATTGGAGGGGAGAAAAATATCTTGTTCCTTCTATCCTTCTAGATTCAATGTTTGGGGCTCAAGAATCAAATTGATAAAAGTACATATAAATACAAGAAGAAAGTTTTAACTATGTGCATACACATGCACACTGGGAGTTTGCAGAGTGAAATGCGGCTCAAGGAGGCGGCCAAATGATTAGAGCTTACGTACCCTCTTAAGGGAAACCAAGGAAAAGGGTCTCGGGGACCCTGGGCTTAGCTAGCAAGTTATGGGCAGGTGAAGGGAGGAATGTGTGGTAAATAAGGGTTGTCTCGTTATTTCAGGTGGTTAGGAAGACATCTTCCCAAATGAAAGTTTTCGTCACAAAAGGGGAAATTTATACTTTATTTTTAGGAAGTTAGGATGAGGTAAGGAGTAGTTCCTGTGTCTTTTGGTCCTCAATGGCCTTTAGCTCAAAATAATACTGATGTCAAAGAGGCGTGCTTTGGAGTGACACATCCTGGTACCCTTCATTGCCAATAATATTTATTTCTATGAATGACTGCTGACGTCAGAGTGCAAAGTATATAGAATGGTGCAAAACATAGGACCCTTCTTTTCTACAAGCTCCAAATATTTGTGCCCAGACATAAAGCCACGTACCATCTTTTCTTTTAATTTATTGCTTTTTAGAGTGAGAGGAAGGGACACACACACAGAGAGAGAGAGAAAGAGAGAGAGAGAGAGAGAGAGAGAGATAAGGAAAACATTGATCAGTTGCCTCCCACATACCCCCCAACCAGGGATTGATCCCGCAACCTGAGCACGTGCCCCAACTGGGAGAGGAACCCACCACCATCCAGGGCACAGTACGATGCTCCAAGCGAGCCGCACCAGCTAGGGTTAAACCATGTGTACCGTGATGAGGACACCTCACTACCTGACGGGAGGGCAAGGTGACCACAAACAAGTGGCCTGCCCTGGCTCCTTTCACTGACCATGGCAGCCTACTGCTGTGTGCCAGCCCCCCACTCATTAGACATTTCTCTTTCTGGTGAGATGAGGGTCAGAAGCCTGAAATCTCATTGATTCTCATTTATGGAGCTTAGGGGGAAGACTGAGTCCGTTATTTTGTTCAGATTACAGTGGGGCCTTGACTTATGAGTGTCCCGACTAACGAGTTTTTCGAGATGCGAGCCGTCTCTTGGCCGATTTTTTGCTTTGAGTTGCGAGCTAAAATTCGGGTTACGAGCCAGCTTCAGATACCCCACCGCTAGTTGGCATAGCGAACGTCACAGTGAACGCCACAACATCAGGCCAGCATCACGTGTCTCACTCGTTCACTTTTGATTTGACATACGAGTAATTTGAGTTACGAGCTCCGTCACGGAACGAATTAAACTCGTAAGTCAAGGCCCCACTGTACTCTTTTACATCCAGCGGATGTCCTAACCATGACCCTTTCTGCATGCATGTATTTCAGACTTCAGGAATGAATACAGTAAAAACCAAGCTTTTTCTTTATTGTCATATTTGGAATTTGATCATTCCTTAAAAGAACTTCACCCACAGAAAATTAAGCAATATATTTGATTATACAGAACTATTATTTTTGCTTTCTGAAGAGCTATTGAATGTTGTGAGTTAATCTGTTGTGATCGCCTCACGGGTAAAGAGGTCATTTGCTGTATTTTGTAAAGAGGCATCACCTGAGTGGGTGCCTCGGTGACAGTAGAAGTGTCGCTCTTGTAATAGGAAGAGAAGAGAGGGGTTTACATCACCACTCGGGTTAAAAACTCTTATCTGTCAGGAAGCATGCACTTCCCTAAGCAAGCCTGGGAGTTCATTAAAAGTGTGTGGTTGCATCACTGGTTAGACATAGCTGAAGGCTGGGGTGAGGGTGTTGTGGCAGAAACCTTAACAGAAATTCAATATAAAGAAAATCTCTTTAGTTCAGGCCAAGGGAAGCTCTGATTAGATAGATTTCTCTTTTTTTTCCACTTGAGACTGTTTTGTTGCATCATATAGCATTGAGTAAGTGATCCAGTATAGATTTGAAAAATACCTGCTTCATTTTTTAACTATTTCTCTCTTTTATCTCATCACTTATTAAAAGTATAGTTCAGGGAACAGTCAAATATTTACAAGTATTAATAAATTGACACTTGGCTGAATGGCTAGAAAGATACAGTTTCTCTTTGGTGGGTTATTTCTGTGTTCAATTTTGGAAAAAAAATACATTGGCGCACGTTTCTCTGGGAAGGAGTGTGGGGTGTAGTCTGGTTCAAATCACACAGCAGGGTGGGTGGGTTGGCTTGTTCACGACTCATTCATTCAATCAATTAGAGTATCCGCTATAAAATAAGCTGATAAAACTCAAGCAGAGACCCCAAGGTGGGTTTTAGACAACTTTGTAAGCTGGAAGCCATGTCGGCCTTCATGAGGATTTCGTATGGCATTTACCAGTGTTAAATGAGTGTAGGTACTGTGTTTTTTGAAGCCGAGTGAAAGGGAAGGTGGGAGAGAAATGGTAATGATGTACATGTGATGGGCAAAAGATTGGCCCAGTAAGTTGGGGAAGCCCTTTATAAAGCTGGTTTATAGCTCTTACATAGGAGGAATCCAAATTTATAAACAATCCATGAATATCATCCTCTACCAGTTTTCCTTGCTTAAATTTCTTGTCTACAGAATTGCAGCACTAACTATGCCTGTTTGATGGATCTGGATAGGATTCAAAGATTACTACATATATGGTATTTGTATTAAACCATCATTGTCTAATAGAATTAGCTCTAAAATTGTGAATTAAGAAATCTGATTTGAGTATATTTTTCCACATACTTCTAACAATTGCCTAAGGCCAGGATTGGAGGCTGAAAATTAGTCCATCCCAGAACAGCCAACAAATGGACTAGTGGACAAGAACATCAGACCTTTAGTACTCACAGATTTAACTTTTTAAATGTCATATATACTGCATGCAAGCCAAAGGTCCAGAGCGTAGCGTAGTTTGTGATTTTGCCACAGCATGATGTGAATCTCTCACATGGGGAGGTCTGTGTGCAGGAGTTTTAGCTTGTCAAGGAGGCTTCAGAAACGATCGCAGCATTTGTGACCTATTTTGAAGGGATCTTTGTCTACACTGCACCTCTCAGCTTCATGAGGGTTCTCAGGAAAGTTTGGGGCAAGTGTGGTCAGTAGGATATCCTCCCCACATTCACTTAGCCTTTTTATCTGTAGCAGCTACCGCCTGCCCTATTCAGATATTTTTCCATGTAGCCATCACTATTTAAGGATCCGTCTGTGAAACATTTATTATCATTGCTGTATTACAAATCTCTTATGATCCTGTCATGGACATGGACTTGGATTAGCAGCTAGACATCAGGTCTTAACCTTGAGATCATAGTCAAGATTGGGGAGTTTGAAAAGCCCTAAAATTTTATGTAGAAGTACTGTGTGTATTCTTCCTGGGAGAGGAAGCATTGCTAGCATTAGTTTTGTAGATGATGCCACGATCCCCCAAAAAAGTGAAAAACACTGCTTTAGATGGAGAATGGTTAATTTCTGTTCCCCTATTTGCACATATTTGTTGTTTCACATGGAAAGGGGTTGAGGTTGAAGAAAGAATAGCAGCATAGTTTGCATCTGACTTGCACTCAGATGAGTTGAATTAGGGAGCATACAAGGGGCATAGTTGAAAGGTCAATCACCACAGTCTTCTCTGAAGCCTTATTGCTTCTTGCTCCCCAGAATGAGCTCATTCTGTGTGTGTGTGTGTGTGTGTGTGTGTATGTGCACGTGCGCTTCTGTATATCTCCAACACTTAGCACATTGCCTAGCACGAAAGGGCATCTCTATAACTGTGAACTGAATGAACCCTCTTTTGCTTGTGGGTTTCTGGCCCTGAGCTGGCATACCATTTGCTATGCTTTGAATCTCAAGAGCATCTCATGGACGAGTAATGAGGACTTGGCCTGGAACCTCACTTTTGGCTTCTTATGTTTGACTTTCCTTTTGGTTACAGTTTCTGAAACAAGAGGAAGAAGGAGGTACTGAGTGAATCCAAGGGTTAGGGCACCGGAAGTGGAAGTCACAGGATGCTAGTGAGAGACCAGGCATGGAAGAAGAAAGATAAATAAATTAAAACCATGGGACAGGAGGACATGCTGGGGACCAACTTGGAGAGTGACAGGTGAAGGCAATGAGAAGGATGCTGCAGGCTCTTAAGGAGGAAACAGGGATCTAGTCTAGAAACAGCCCCGGATGGGGGTTAGCAGCATAAAGTAGAGCATGTCCTACTTCAGAGGCTGCCCTGGAAGTGGCTCCCTGGCAAAGTCAGTTTTCATTTAAGTCAAAGTAGAAGAGGGAATACCTGAAGAAATTCCTAAGCGTGTGAAATAGTTCCGGGGCCTTCTTGAAAATAGTGGGAGAGAAGGGTTTGGAGGCATTTGGGAAATGTCCCACTGAAGGGTAAGGAGGTGCCCAAGGAGGGAAAAAATTGGGAGAAGACAATTGACCTGAGATTTTTTTACCTTGACGGTGTTTGGATCTAAAGAGATGGGCTACCTGGAAGAAGAGGAGAATGGTACAAGTTTCTAAATGGTATGGCTGCAGTGGCAGGGCCTTGCTCACAGCCTTGCCTCAGGTGGAAGGTCCCCACCACGCTCAGCGATCTCCAGTCCAAAGGTTCAAGATCTGGAGGTGTCCGCATGGCAGGGTCCCTTGCCCAGCTGGCTTCCAGTGATTGTGGAACTTAGATGGTTTTCAATATCGGTTCAGATACAGTTTATAAATTATGAAAGCCATTTTAAATTACATTATTATAAATAAAATATAAAAGCACATATGAAGAAACATAACCAGCCAGGTACAAATAGGTGCCGTCTCTTTTACTTCAATTATTTCAATCCATAAATAAAGATTAGCTTTCAGTTCCACTTTAGATTCTCCTGCCTGAGATGCCTCTGGCAATGGTTCCAGCTAGCTTGCTGCTTTGCATGCAAAGACAGTGTCATATGCATCTTTGAAATCCCCCCATCGAGTCCAGCATAATAGTCCACATGTTGTAGAGGGTTCATAAATGTTGGGATATGTTTTCTTCCATTGAAAGTTACCTAAGAGCTTTTAAGGGGGAAGATTTCTAAGGAAAGGATTTCTTTATAAACACCTCTGAAGTGGAATATTTATCAGATCTAGGCCTGTGCTAGGCGACAGGTATACAAAAACGGAGAAGACATATTCTCCACATTAAGGATATCAACCAAGCAAGGAAGACAGACATCTAAAGGAATCGTTGCCTACCCTGAGATGAATGCCATTGTAGACCATTTGCATGGTACAAGGGTGGTCCTGGGGAGCCACACTGAGTCTGCACAGAGTGCTCAAGGAGAAAATGCCCATGCTGTTAAAGGATGTTTGCATGGATGGATGGATAGATGGATGGATGGATGAATTCCAGACAAGCACTGGTGTTCTGGGTAGCTGGTGTGTCTAGATGTATCTACTCTATGCCAAGCATTAGTCTAGGTTTTGGGGATATATGAGTGAAAAAAACTCTACCCTCATGGTGCTTATATTTTAGCCGTTGATCACTTAACCGAAGAGATCTTACCAGGGCAGTGCTTGCCCACACCTGGGACCACTGTAAACACCTTTAAGTAAAAGGCATCGGTATTTGAAGAGAAATGCATGGTGGTTTCCTAGAGTGATTAGAATATGTTCTGGTCTGGCTATAGCTGCTTTGGCAGAATCTCTTTCAATTCTCTATTGTGTCTTTCTGTCTAAACAAACAACATCCTTCTTGCTGACTGCTCCCTAGGACTACAGCTTTTCTCAGCAGGTCAGACTTCTGCACCCCATTTCAGCTGTTGCCACGTGCTGTGAAAACCTGAGATGCAGCCAGCTCTGGATCACCCACTTCTTTTCTCCATAGCATTTCCCTCTCCTGCTGTTCCCTTCTTTATATTTGTCATGGATAGCATTGCTTCAAGGGCAGCTTAGGTTGTCTGGGAAAAAATTCCTCCTCAAATTGTTTCTGAGCAGTAAACCTTATAACATAAGGGAATGAGATAGCTTTTGAAACCAGAGGCTTCCATAAAGGTGTCACAAAGTGAAATGCAAGAAAGATAAAGTGAATGGCAAAGTGACTGTGAGAAGATCCATGAAGGTCAGAGGAGAGAAACAAGTGCACATGGCCAGGTCAGGGCGGGTTGGGGCTGGATGAGAAGAGAGTAAAATGCTTCTCTGCATAAGTGATGAGAAAGATGTTCTAAATAGCCCTGGAACATGCCTTAGTCATGAATGAAGACAGTGTACTCCTGATAATTATAGAGGATTTTTCAAGGTAGAATGTTGGCTTCCTAATTTTGAGAATTTTTGAAACATATAAATAAACTAAGCATACACAAAAAATCCTGTGATATTTTCCTCCCTGAAACAGCTCTGTATTTGGTCTGTTGATTCAAAATTTTCTGCAGCCCATTTCCCAGTGAAGATTTTCAGGGAAGACCAGCAGAGACGTGTGTCTGTGCTGGCATGAGAGAGCTGTGCATGCCAATGACAGTACTCGCTTAATAAGGCCGGTTTTCATGTTTATGCTCTCCTGTCCAGACCTGGAATTTGCATAGCTTTACTTAAAAGCATATGGTATACCTACTAGTGTCATAACCTGAAGGAACTGTATTTCAGCCAGCAAAATGAGAGTGGGTCAGCTAGAAATGTCTTGCAATTGTGGAATTCTCCCCACTCCCTCAAGTCTTCATATACTTACCAGCATTAAGTGATGGATTATAGTTACACCGGAGACCCCCCTGCCATCAAACCACCCATTTTGACAGACCTATGTTCTAAATATTTGAGAAGATGATGCGGTTTAAATAGAGATTAAATGGAAGAGAAGCAGATGTGTACAATACCTTTGATCGTGTGTTTGATGATGGGTGCATGATCTGAAGCAGATGCTTATGGGAGAGCATGTTTGTTGTCCAGTATTCTCACTCTTTCAGAAGAAAACAACATTATTCTGATGTACCTAAGTGTTGGGAACAAGTGGTTTTGTGGTATTTAATAATAAAGAGAACAAAGGAAAATTAGCTGTATCTGGGTGGGGAAGTAATCCAATTATAAATCAAAATGGTCATTGGTGAAGTGTTTGTGTCAGTGTTGTAATTTTTAAAAATTACATTTCTTTTTCACCCTTATTTTCAGCATTTTTAAATTGTGTTATTAGAGTGTAAGGTACGATGGACATTAGTATAGGGGTTGCAGAATTTCCTTGTTGAACTTCTGAAGTTCCACAGTTCTAAGGATTTTAAAGCAGCTTTTCATTGAACATATTTGAGTGGTTAGCAGCACACCCATTGGTGTTGGTTTTCTGTTGCGAAGAGCAACAGAGCAGGTAAAATGATCATATTAGTAGTGGTTTTCTTTAATTTTAAATTTTAAAAATGAAATCTTTTCAATTACAGTTTACATTCAACATCATTTTGTATTAGTTTCAGGTGTACAGCATAGTGGTTAGATAATAATATGCTTTACAAAGTGTTCCCCCTGATATTTCCAGTACCCACCTGGCACCATACATAGTTAAACAGTCATGGGGATGTGAAGTACAGCATAGGAAACAGAGTGGATTTTATTTTTGATACCTAGATGAGATTGGTCAGTGTGTCTAGTCCACTCACAGCTCAAAAACAAAACTGAATTTGCCCCTTCTTCCCCACCTTTTTTAAAACTCAGAGCTGTGTTTTGACTGTCTGGTATCAGGTTCAGTGAAAGCCACTTTATAAATTTCTACCAGAAACAAACAAACAAAAAACACAGACAAAGAGTCCCAGCAGGTACAATGTGTAAAGGGTATGCATTTAAGAAAAAATTTTTAAATGTGTCTTCTCAACTCTGAGTCAGAATATTGGCAAATCTTAACAACCTCATCCAAGAAAACATGAGAAACATATAAAGAAAGATAATGAGGTATGGAGGGAAGGTTTTAGTTTTATTTACTCATGCTGTAGATTTCTTCCTCAATATTTAGAATCAGTATTTTGAGAAAGTATAATATTTTATATCTCTGTGAGAGCTTCTCAAAGAAAGCTTTCCAAGAAAACATTTGTTCAAATGAATAATCAGCCTTAAATTTATCTGTTGGAGAATGTTATTGTTTCTTTAGCAAGGGCTTACCAGCCTGACCATTTGGTGTACCTTCACTGAGTTCTGGGGCATTTTATACCTGGGAAGGAGATAGAAATCTTCTTGTCTCCTTTTCATAGTTGGTGAAAGTGAGGGCAGAAAATTGTAAGGTGTATGGTCACCAGGCAAAGCAATGAGAGAAATGTTGGAACTTCTGTCTCCTTTGTCTTAGACGAGAGCTTAATTTTACTACTGTACCTTGGCCTTTCTCCTTTCCAATTTATTTTTATTAAATCTATTTAACCATTCAGCATCTCTTGGACACAAACCAGATGGACAGAAAGTGTGGCCACCTGTGCATGGCTGAGAGTCAGTGGCATTTAACCTGTGCAGCTCAGCATCCACAACTGCTTGAGCTCCATGAGACAGTCACCTGGAAGGTTGTTGACTTTTAGTGCATGTCACTAAGTCCAGAATTGTTTAAACTCTGCAGTTGTACCCCTCTTATATTCAGGTAACATACCTCGAGACTTAGCAGTGAGTGTGCGAATGTGCACACACCCCACAAGCCAAGGTTTTGAACTAGCGGTTTAATGTCAATGGTTTCACCTGCTTCCAAATTAGCAACGGACTAGTTACTAGATTATTTATAATCTAATTTGTTGTGTTCCCTCAAAATAACTTTTTAGTTTATAAATGCTATTATTAGAACTCAATATCTAGAATAATGAAGCACTTGATAGTTTTTCATGTAAAATTTTTCTTTTAATGTTTCATGATATAGTATTGTTTCCTCGCCCCATTTGCCTAAATCAGTAGCGAGGAGAAATTACAAGGTAAATATAATTAACATGCTTATGCACAAACCTGAATCTCAGAAGACACCAGTTCTAAGTCACCTTGGTTCTTTCTTTGACCCTTAGTTGCATGTGAGACAAGACATTAATCTTTTTGTCCTTGAATATGTTCATGTATAAAGTTGGAACAGGACTGCCAAGAAATTATTTAGGATTGCTATTCATATACATCTGGCTACATGTGAAATCTTCAAAAGAAAGTTAAAGTATATCCAAGACATTAGTAGAGTTTTTGTTAACATTATTGAAAGTTAAAAGGATCCATAAAATGAATAAGGTCAACATTCATTAGGTCAACAACTGTTTACCTTGGGACCCAGAGAGAGCCCTGAATTGAGAATCAAGAATCCTGGGTTCTGGCTTTGTCACTTTCATTTCTCCCCTCTCCTTTCTGGGTGTCAGTTTCCTTAGCTACCAAATGAGTTGATGAGGCAAGCACAACAACACAGTCTTTCCAGGGTTGTATTCACATTGTTCAGTTTTGTGGATCTGCACTGGTTACTAGAAGGCAGCATTTTCAAAGTGTTGTTCCCTGACTAGCAGCATGGGTAACTTGTTAGAAATGCGGACTCACAGGCTTCACTCTATACCTACTTCATCGGAACATCAGAGGGGCCCCCACAACCTGTGTTTTTACAAGGCCCAGGTGATTTTGATCTGTGCTAAAGTTTGAGGACCTATGTTAAAAGTAAAGGAAATAAAAGGCAGTTCTTATTCTTAAGAAACTTATAACTTAGTACTTTTTAAATCTCTAGTTGTCTTGCCAATGTCTAGATTTGTCAATATATAATCTAATATGCATTATATATAATCACATTATATTATGTTATATTAAATTATTTCATTATATAATTTATAATATATATATAATTACTTATTGTG
>NW_005366455.1:3802217-3816066 GCF_000412655.1 Myotis brandtii | reverse complement strand
ATCCTATATAATAAAAGCCTAATATACAAATCAACCAAACAGCAAAACAACTGGTGGAACAACCAGTCGCTATAATGCACACTGACCACCAGGGGCCAGACGCTCAATGCAGGAGCTGCCCCCAGCCTGCAGGCCCCAGGCCAGCCAAGGTGGGTGCCAGCGGTGGCCCCCCCTGATTGCCCTGCCAGATGCCCTGTGGAGGGAGATGATCAGCAGCAGTGGCAAGGGGTGGGGCCGGCCGGTGAATGGGCGGTGGCAGGAGGCAGGGCCAGCTAGTGAGCAGGCTGGCACTGCCCCCCGATCACCCTGCCAGTCGCCTCCAAGGTGGGTGCCAGTGGGGGCCCCCAGATCGCCCTGCAGGTTGCCCCACAGATCAGCCCATTGCGGGCCAGACCTAGGGACCCTACCCATGCATGAATTTAATGCACTGGGCCTCTAGTTTGTAATATTGTTTTATAGCTGTGGTCAACTAGGAGAAAGCAATGAGAATTTGGGTAGTTTCCATTCCTAGTTAAGTGCACATACCTCCGTTGCAGGTTCTATCCCTGGCCCTAATCAGGGTATGTGCAGGAAGCAACCAATCAATGTGTCTCTCTCTCTCTGTCTCTCTCCTTCCCTCTCACTCTGTCTAAATATTAATGGAAAAATATCCTCAGGTGAGGATTAACAACAACAAAATAGTTGTCATCTCTCCCTCACTCTAGTCCCATTTCTCAAAGAGAGTACTAATACTACTTTTAACTACTTCTGTTTTTATATCTTTCAGTGCTTTTTTTAAAACTTAAATAAAATATTTATGAATCATCTATCTATATAATAAAAACCCAGTGGTCATAAAGACCAGTCACCAGAAGGCTGTGTGTGCGGCGAGGCGCCCGCAGGTGGGTGGGGCTGCATGCGCAGTGAGGTGTGTACGGGTGGGCGGGGACTTGACTCGGGGTCCCACAGCGTGCTGGGACTTGGGGGAGTCCCCCGGCACCTGTGGGACTTGGGGGTCCCAGGTCTCACGCAATTTACCGCGGGTCTGGGTCTCACGCGAGTTTGCGTGCTGGGTCACTAGTCTATATTATAAAAGGCCAGTGGCTGTAACGCTGTAACGCTGTAACAACCAAACGATCGGTCACCAGGAGGTGCATTGATGGGTCTCACAGCGTGGCAGGTCTCAGTCTCGCCGGCACGGTGGATCTAGGGCTGTGGTTCTCAACCTTCTGGCCCTTTAAATACAGTTCCTCGTGTTGTGACCCAACCATAAAATTATTTTCGTTGCTACTTCATAACTGTAATGTTGCTACTGTTATGAATCGTAATGTAAATACCTGATATGCAGGATGGTCTTAGGCGACCCCTGTGAAAGGGTCGTTCGACCGCCAAAGGGGTCACGACCCACAGGTTGAGAACCACTGCTCTAGTTCTTCAGAATCAGATATATTTTCCCTTTATTTCCAAATTTAAAAGTCATGGTTTTACAGATATTTCAAAGTTATTTAAGTAAGTTATGAGAAAAAATTTTTTGATTTTAGATATTTGTTGTTTTATGACTCTTTATTTTACCATGTAATTAATTTATTGAGGGGAAATGCTAAGCGCTCTTAAATTATTGCTTGTCAAACATTTTGTAATGTTGGGAAAAGTGACTTTATGAACTCTGTACAGAAATAAACTGCCTTGGCCTATAGTTCTTGAAGCACTGCATTGCCACAGCATTGTTGACGTAAATTTGGAATTGGCTTTGTGTCCTTCTAGGATGCCCTAAACATTTGTCTGCCTGCCTCATCTCTGAAAAATATCAAAAACTTCTGTTACTGCAATATAAAGAAATGATTTGGGCAAGTATAAGCACTGCCTGTTAGTAGAGGACAACCTATAGTTATTGCCCTTTTTGATAGCTGTGGCAAAACGAAGAGTTTTGATGTTACTTAACTGTTGCTCTGGCCTGGTGGCTCAGCTGCTTGAGCATCGTCCCATGCACCAAAAGGTTTTGTGTTTGATCCCTGATTGGGGCACATATGGGAGGCAATCAGTCAATGCTTCTCTCACATCAATGTTTCTCTCTCTTCCTTTCTCCCACCCTCCCCCTCTCTTTAAAAAATCAATAAAAACATATCCTCTGGTGAGGATTACGTTTAAAAAATAAATTAAATTAATTAATTAAATAGTTCAACTCATCTTAGACATATAAATCTCTGTGTGGGTTCTTTTTTAAGTCTGTAGTCATTGACATGATTGCTCTAAAACTGTAGTTAGTTCAGAATTGCCCTTGAGCAGATTATTACATTGCAATTGGCCCAATATTGCTTTCAAATTCTAATTGACATTTCCATATAATTGGAGCATTAAGTATGTTGTTGACATAAATAGAATCTTTACTTACCATCTAACTAGAACTAGAAAAAAGTCTTTTAACCTTGCAGAATGTTGATTTGAACTAGAAAGTATGTTCTTTTCTTAACATTGGCAAGGGATCAACATGAAAGTTCTATGTGGATTACGGAGCAAAAAGGCAAAACTAGATAGTTAAAACTTTAGAGCAAATCTCCCAACATTTCTTTGCCATTGCAAGGATATACACCTATGTACACAAAGCCAAAAATAATATTTATTTCATCTAACTGCCACTATGAGCTATTCATGGTATTGTTAAGATGGTAAAACTCTCTAAATCCATCTATAGATACAGTGCTCTCCTTATAAAAAACCCAGCTGGCTTTTTTACAGAAATTGATGTCCCGATTCTAAAATACATTTGGAAATGCAAGGGACCCAGAATAGCCAAAACAAACTTGAAAAAGAACAAATTTGGAGAACTTAAACTTCCTGGTTTCAAAACTTTGTTCACAACTACAATGATCAAGACTGTATAGTACAAAAGAGAATTTAGAGTCCAGAAATAAACCCTTATTTTTTTGGTCAGTTGAATTTTTATAAAAGTGTCAATACAATTCAGTTGGGGGAAAAATAGTCTTTTCAACAAATGGAGCAGGCACGACAAGATATTCATATGACAATTATAAAGTTGGATCCCTACTGCATACCATGTATAGCAGTTAACTCAAAATGGTAATTAAACTGAAACTAACAGCTAAAACCATAAAATTCTTAGAAGAAAATATAGGAGTAAATCTTTGTGACTTTATATTAGACATTATTTCTTAGATACAACACCAAAAACACAAGGAACAACAGAAAAAATAGGAAGTTGGATTTCATTAAAATTCAAAACTTGTACTTCAAGAAAGTGAAAAGACAGCCCACAGAATGGGAGAAAGATCTGCAATTTATATGTAGTATAAGGAATTTGTATAAGAGTATTAAAGAACTCTTTTTTTTAAAATATATTTTATTGATTTTTTACAGAGAGGAAGGAAGAGGGATAGAGAGCCAGAAACATCAATGAGAGAGAAACATTGATCAGCTGCCTCCTGCACACTCCCTACTGGGGATGTGCCCACAACTAAGGTACATGCCCTTGACCGGAATGGAACCTGGGACCCTTCAGTCCGCAGGCCGACGCTCTATCCACTGAGCCAAACCGGTTCTGGCGAGTATTAAAGAACTCTTACAACTCAATAATAAAAATTCATGTAATTAGACATTGCTCTAAAAAACATATATAAATGTTCAATAATCACATGAAAGGATATTCAGCATCATTAGTCATTAGAAAAATGCAAATCAAAAATCACTTCACATGAAAAAGGATGGCTAAATTTTTTTTTTTTAAAAAGGAAAATAAGCATTGGCAAGGACACAGAGAAATTGAAATCTTCATTCATTGCTAATGGGAATGTAAAATTGTACAGGTACTTTAGAAATAGTATAGCAGCTTCTCAAAATGTTAAACACAGAGTTATTATATGACCCAACAGTTTCATTCCCAAGAGAATTGAAAACATATGTCTACACAATAAATCCTTTTTCTTAGCATTATTTCATAACTGACTATTATTTCAAATGTTCACAACAACATTGTTCATAATCAGAAAAGTGCAAACAAATGCCATCAAGTTGAATGGGTAAAAAAAAATGTGGTATGTCTACACAATGAAATATTATTTGGCCATAAAATTGAAGGAAATACTGATACATGCTTCAACATGGAAGAGTCTGGAGAACATTACACTACGTGATAGAAGCCACTTACCTCATGATTCTGTTTATGTGAAATGTTCTTAATAGGCAAATCCTTAGAGACAAAAAGCAGATTGATTGCCAGGGGCTGGGAGGGGGGAGTGGCAAGAGTGCAGGGAGCATGGGGAATGAGGGCTAAGAGGTATGGGGTTTCTTTTAGGGGCTTTGAAATTGTTCTAAAATGAGTGCTGATGGTTGCAAAGCTCTGTGAAAAAGCTAAAATTACTGTATTGTACTTTTTAAAAGGAAGAATTTAGCCCAGCCGGCATGGCTCAGTGGTTGAGCATAAACCTATGAACCAGGAGGTCCTGGTTCGATTCCTGGGCAGGGCACATACCCTGGTTTTGGGCTTGCTCCCTAGTGGGGGCGTGCAGGAGGCAGTTGATCAATGATTATCATCATTGATTTTTCTATCTCTCTCTCCCTCTCCCTTCCTCTCTGAAATCAATGAAAAAATATATATATATATATATTTTAAAAAGGAAGACTTTAATATTATGTGGATTACATCCTAACTAGAGGCCTGATACATGAAATTCGTGTAGGGGGCTCAGCTCTCACAGCCCTGGCCAGCCCTCACAACCCCAGCTTCGTCCAGAATGTTGTCCAGATGGTTGTTCTGCTGTTTTGTCTAATTAGCATATTAGCTCTTTATTATTATACTATATAAAGGATGTCAGTAGGAAAACTGGGCTTGACCTTTAAGGATTTCTAACGTGGAGGTGCCATATTTTTTTAAGCCACTGCCTTTCCCTCATCAATTTCAGAAATGGCTAGAGCCTTGCGGGGTCCAGGTCCACGCAGCTCCCTGGATCAGCAAGTGGCGGCTGTTGTGGCTACTGTGCAGATATCCAGCTTGGACACAAACCTGCAGCTGTCGAGCCTCGATGCCCTCTCTCAGGCTGTGGAGGAGGTCACCGAGCGGGACCACCCTCTGGTCCGTCCTGACAGATCCCTGAGGTTGGAATGGTGGAGAGGGAAGCGGTTTGGTTTAAGCTGGTGGGGTGAGGGGAGGGGAGTAGTCGGGTGGGAAGGATCTGTGAGATTAAGAATTAGGCGGAGGGTGAAAGGAGGGTCAGTCTGAGGAGCAGCAGCGCAGGAGGATGGAATATCACTGAGGCTAATATTGTCAGAGCATTTATTTTTGGGGCTTTAACGTCTTGCTTGCATTCTCTCATTAAGTCCTCCTATCATCTGAGGAAGATTCACTCCTATTCTCATCCCATTGTATGGGTGAGGAGACTGAGGCTTAGGGAGTTTAACCAACTTGCCCAGAGTTTGACAGAAAGCAGAGCTCGGATTCAAACCTAGGAACTTTTGGCTCCAGAACTTGAGTTTTTTTCTTTTCTTTTCCCTTCTTTTTTCCTACCTCCCTACTTTCTATTTTGAAATGGGTTTTTAATACCCCTTAATTATGTAAATAATATACAAATACATTCTCATTTTAAAAGATCTGAAGACCATAAAAGAACATAGAATGAAAAGCTACTTTCTTTTCACCACTGTCATTCGGATGTGTAACCTTCTGACCTTCTCTAGTTTTACATTTGTTGGTGTGTTTGGATCTAGAACATTTCCCGAGTTTGTGTCTTAATATATGTAATCACGCTACGTGTTTCTGCAGCTTTTCTCCCACACTCAGTATGTCTAACAGGGCTCTCCATGTCAGTGCGCATAGAGCTGCCTCAATATTTTCACTCTGCATAGGACTCTGCAGTACGATTATGTCCAAGTTCAAATACAGTGTTCTAATGGATCAGTTTCCCTCACGTCTGCCAACACTGGATATTAGCATATTTTAAGAATCTGTCTGATTGGCAAAATTTAAAATGATTGGTATCTCCTTGTTTTAATTTCTTAGTTCTAGTGAAGTTAGGTATATTTGCACTCGCTCCAGCTCTGTGGCTGCCAGCCGCCATCTTGGTTGGGTTAATTTGCATATAGTCGCTCTGATTGGCCGGTGGGCATGGCTTAGGGCGTAGCGAAGGTATGGTCAGTTAGCATCTTTGTCTTTTATTAGTGTAGATAGGATAAAGCTTTTATAAGAAAAAAAGAGTGGGTCTTAAAGCCCAGTAGTCAAGCTTTTGGAGCATTGCTCCTGAGGCCCTGCTGACACCTTGCCTGTCACCTCTGAGAGGACCCAGCCCAAAACTGCCCAGACAGGTGGATTCTATGTCTTTGTCTCTCAGAACATGAGAGATAATGTTTATTTTTTTAATCCATTAAATTTGGGGATAAGTTCTTAAACAGCATTTCAAAACGAACACTCTCGCCCTCAGCTCATTTATCCATTAACATTTCGTCAATGAAAACTGTTATGTGCTTAATATGTAGAGGACTAGATGAAGGCTCACTCCTCATAGAGCTCCCTCTTGTGAGAAAGAGGCAGATAAGAAAGTTAATGACTTTGACATAGATGCTGTCACCAGATGTTTTGCCATGTGTGATAGTCAGAAATGCAAATATCTTGTTAAACTGCCTTCTGAAGTATTTTTGTAACCTGCCCAACCCTATCTCTTTTCTATGTAAGCATATATCTCATCCTTCTTATTTATATGCATGTTTGAAAGCTTTCAAAGACATTTATCTTTGAGATTAGAAAGAATTAGAAAGGGTTCTTTCTTTAGTCTTATGGATTTTTCTTCCCTTCCTTTATCTCTGTGAGGAGAAGAAAACAAATATTTTTTAAAAATCTATGTACACCAAGTCCTTCACAAAACTGCCAGTCCCTAAATGAAATGTTGCTACTCAGTCTAAAAGTGCAATACATTTGTGTTTTCTTTTGTTTTTTGTTTGTTTGTTTGTTATTACTCGATGCACTATGACAAAATGCTTCAGTTGTAGCTGTGTCTTCTTTTCTTCAAGATATTAACCTAATTCTGTTGTGGCCAACCTTAACTATTCTTTGTTGTTTTTGAAATGGTGCATTCCGATCCAGGAGTGCTTTGTTCACAAGAGAGATTGCTGATAGTGGGTCATCTCCACGTGGTTTGTTGTTTCATTGAAGTCTGAGTCCATGACTAAAGCTATTTATTTGTGACCCTGCTTCTGAAGAGTGGTGTATCTGCAGAATTACTCTATTAGAGTCCTAATGGAGAACTAATCCTATCTAATAAAGAGGGAATATGCTAATTGACCCTCACACTGTTGCAAAGTTGGCAGCATCCACAGCCAATAAGGAGGGAATATGCTAATTGACTGCCCCACCCTCAAAGATGGTGGCGCCCACAGCCAATAAGAAGGAAATATGCTAATTGACTGCCTCGCCCACAAAGATGGCAGTACCCACAGCCACAAGATGGCAGCACCCAGTCCCCTCAGCCCTGCCAGGTTAGCAGGTGCGCGGCAAGGCCGGACCCATCCCCAGGCAGGCCGGGCCCCTCCGCACGCCTGCCTCCAGAGTACCCCAGTCCCCTCAGCCCCCCAGCCACCCAGGGCCGGCCCAAGGTACAGGCAACCTCGGATGGTGGCTACCCAGCCGACACCCAAGGCACAGGCAAGCCTCAGATGGTGGCTGCCCAGCCACCCATGGCCGGCCGAGGCTTGCGCTACCAGCAGTGGCAGCAGCAAAGGTGTGATGGGGCATCTCCTTCCCCTGATCGCCGGGTCGCCTCCTGCCCCTGAGGGCTTCTAGACTGTGAGAGGGGGCAGGCTGAGCTGAGAGGACTCCTCCCCTCCAATGCATGAATTTTCATGCACTGGGCCTCTAGTGTCTTACATAAGTGGGGATCTATATCAGGTGTGTTTTCCAGAATCTATCCTCTCTTCTATGTGACATCAATTCACCTTTGCCACTGTCCTAGGGTAAAGGGCCTCTCTGACACTCTTACCTCTCAGTAGCAGAGTGTTTACCATTTTAGAAATTAAATGATTCCTTTTGGTTTCTGTGATGATCATCATTAGAATCAAAGTCTCATAACAAAGGAAGAACTCCAGATTTTTTTTTTGCAATATTCCTATTATACTTTTGACAGAAGTGACCTTGCCAGGCAACATTTTTCCCCCATGATTTTTGCTTTCTTTATATTTTAGTGTCACTGGGGAGGGGGGTGCAAGCAAGTACAGTACATTAAAGCTAATACATCACCACCTGTCAATGACTCCTTCCCCTTGGTACCCCTTTACCTTGTTGATTGAAAACATTCAGTCCCCAAAGCTTGTAGTTGAGTAGGAGGAAGCTAAATGATGTATTCCTAAGCTCTTAACATATTGCCTTGTGTAAATGGCCCATTTGAGTATTTCAGAAATCAAATGGGAGAGAAAAGAACATTGAATGCCCTGAAAAGATTAACACCTGTTTCCAGTCTTCAGAAAAACTGGAGCATGCTGTATATAACCATTTACTCTCTCATGTCGAGACATTTTATTCAAATTTTCAATTCTATATGCAAAGCATCCACATGTTTATGGGTTTGCTTCTCTACAGGATTCCACACAAAACTTAGAAGATGGAGAAGTTATGAATGGTGTGCAGACAGAACTACTGACATCACCGAAAATTAAGGATGCACTGAGGTATTCTCTTCATGTGAATGGAATATTTTCTTTCAATTAGATGTTTGTCCCTTTAATAGTTTATAGATGTTTTATTTTTTTTTAGGAAAGATAAAGATGATTAGAATAGTGGAATGAAACCTATCACTATTCTAAAATTACTCTGTTCTTTCATTTTCTCTATATGATATTAGAACTTCTGGACAAACATATACAAATGAACCTCCATCCTCCCAACTCTGCTGCAACCTGGATTTCATAATAGCATTTGCTTTCTCTTGGAACAGCAGTTTAAAGTATACCTTTCAGAGTTCAATTTGGTTGAGTGTTTTACTTTGATGTTAACTCTTTGAGTATTGCTTTGCATTGTATTTTAACTATTTTGCAATATTTTATTCAATGTATATAAAATGAAACCAGCCAATCAACCAAGATTTTTCATAGTTTTAATGTAACACTATATGAAGCCAGTTGCTCTCGTGTTTACCAGTACTTCTTTTCTCGGCACTAATTTCCAGTTCTGCCCTAGCTACTACCTGGGTTCAATTCCCAGCCCCGCTGCTTACTGGTCCTAATTGCTTAGGCAAGTCACTCATCTGTCATTGCCTTCATTTCTGGTCTGTAAAATAAATAATAATAAATCCATCACAGGATTGGTTTGAAGACTAAATGAATTAATATATGTAAAGCACTTTAAACAGTGCGTAGGTCAGAGTCAGTCCTGTGACTATTTGCTACTGTTGCTACCACTATAATGTAATTATCATTGGCTATATTACTATTATCATTACTACCATCATGATTAGTATCATTTTTTAAGTTGCTTTAAATTTTGCATAAGGAAAGGAATTCCATATTTAATAGATGCTTGGCTTTAGCACTAGAAGGTGATGCTTCTGAAGTTGATGGTCACTCATTCATTTAGCCAACAGATTCCTTTAATTCCATCCAGTTACTAATGAGTGCCAAGCATTTTACATGGCATTGGCTTTTAAAATATATGTGACCATCCTTTATTATTCTGCCTCACTGTGGATTTTCCTCAAGCTTATAATTGATAGCCATGTGAAATTGTTACTCTTTATATAGGTTGTTTCTTTGACTAATGAGCTGCACAATAATAAAAATTTGGTACCGAAAATCTCCAGGGCCATGTCTTTTTAGAAGCTTGATAAGATTGTTTTTGGAGGTAGGCATAATGAGTGTAATACTCTTAATTCTGTTTGACTTTAATTTCACTTTTTGTAATGTTTGCTTTTTGAAGTTTGCTAACATCTTGGCTAAATGTTATGTGGATAGCTGTCATAGAGCAAACAAATTGTGCGGTTTAGGGCTGCAGGAATAAATTAGCTAAGCTTTCGCTAGGTATGAGGAATTGAGACAAATGGAGTTTAGGAATTTTAAAAAAGAATATTCTTTAACTAAAAATATATCAATACAAGCTTTCACATGAGTTATATCATTACCTCTAGTAGGCTAAGGAATTACCAAGTTTAGAACAATTAACTTCTAGAGACCCAATCTGCGTCCATGACTCCTTTCCCCAAATCTTTTGACTTCAGTGTTACCTGTTTTGTGCACCTTCTCAGGTGCGAAGGATCTTAACAACATGGAATGTATAGCTAGCAGGGGAAACTTGGAGGTAGCAGTTCTAGGAAAAGACACTGGTTTTAGCTGGTATGGAATGATGAAGAAACAGCTGAAGAGAAATTATGAAGCCATTTAAAGCTGAGTTATTTGGTCAGCATTCTCCAGTACAGGTCTTGGAACCAAACAGCATATTTGTTAACTGGATGACTGAATGGATAAAATGCACTGATCCATAAATCATAAACATAACTATTAGCTGCTTTCCCATTATTAACACAAACATCTTTATTTACAGAAAAAAAATGACACTTAGAGGGTAGTCTATTTGTAGACCACCCTCTAAGTGTCATCTATCTCTGATGAAGCACCATTCAATTTATTTTGATCTTAAGAAGACAATGAAGCAAGAGGTGTCTAGTGGGTGAATTTTCTTATATGTAAATTTACACCTTAGCTTCTCTTTAAAGGGCAAGTGGTGGATGCCAGAGACCTTCACCTCATTCCTAATTTCTATCTTGTTCCTGACCTGACCTTATTTCTTGACACTCCCCCACACTTGCCTCCTTCAGACTTGCCTCTTTTTCCAGGCTTAAAACTGCCCTCGCCTTTTATCCCCTCTTCTCCTTTGCCTCTAATATCCATTCATTTAGCAAATTATTGGTAGAGCCCATCTGAGAATATCTTGAGCCTTTCCCCATGTTCTTGTGCTATTTTCCTATAATCAGTGCTCAAGCATTATTACCTGTCAGATAGATTCTTGCAAAATTTACTAATTCCTTTCTCCAGTACCAATCTCTCCCATGTCTTTCCATTATCTAATTGATCACACATATCACCACCACTTATATATAACTAACCACAGCATTTATCACAGTGCCCCTTCATTCTAAAACCTTTAGCAACTCCGTTTCTACAACATTAAGTGTGAATTTTTCAGCGTCGAATTTGACATGTCATTCTGAGATTTGATCTCAAACTAATGGTTCAACCTTATCTCCTACCCACCACAACCAGTCAGTTGATCTATCTTTCTCTTACCTTCTCTCCTTCTGTTTCCCTCACTCTTTCTATCTTACCTTCCTTCGTCCCCTCTGACCCCCAATTTGTGTGCCCACAACATACTGCTTCACAATCTCAGTGCAGAATTGTGTGCATGCCCTGTCTACCCCCTTGCTAACTCTTTGGATTGAAGATATATTTGCCCTTCTCAGTTCCATCTCAAATGCAACCTCCTCTCAGAAGATTTTCCCAGTCCCAGTTTTCCTTTCTGATCCTGTATCCTCTTCCTCTGAATCTCATGAGAAAGTGCCCCCGATTTGAAAAACGTCATAGTGGTTTAAAACCACTGATCTGGAATGCAGTAAGTTCCAGTTTGAGTCCTGACTACCTTGTATGACTGGCATGATGTTGAACAAGTGATTTAGCCTCTCTAAGGATCAGTTTACTTAGCTGTAACATGGAAGTGACGTAAGCAGTTATGCATTTGATATGAGTACATGTTATAATACCAAGAATGCAACTAGCACAGGCATCCCAAGTTAGAGCTTGCTTTCACTGAGAACATACTACTGTTACTACTACTTCTGTTTTATTGCTTCGTATTCTTCTTTTCATTACCTTTCTTAACCTGCCTCCTAGATTATGAATTCCTCAGGCTCTTTGTTTTTTCCTTGCAGAACTTCCCCATTGGGACTACTCACTATTTGGTGAATTAAGTGAACTCCACTACCATCAACAGCAAATTCTTTGTTAGATGTTTACTCAGTATATTTGCATTAATAGAACATTTACATCAGGTGGGCTTCAGTCTCAGATGCAAGCTGTTCTGGGATGTCCATCTCTGGAGTCCATCACTCACTCCCTTGTATATGATAGACTGGGCATCAGTCCCTAAAGGCCACCAACCACTGCCTTCTATCCACCTATTACAGCCTCTGTCTTCTCTCTCACTGTCAGCAGTCTAATAGTGAAGAAAGGTTCCTCAGCCCTAAAGTATTTAAAGATTTATTTAAAAAGTCTTACAAAGGAACTAAGTTGAGAAAAATTGTAAAGCCTGAAATAGGTTATTCCTTTTTAATCCATAAGCTTACTTGTTCCCTCAGAATGTTCTAATAATCATACTAATAGCTGATAGTTACTGGTCCCCTTGTATATACCAGATACTGATATAGGATGTATATGTTAGCTTCTCTATTTTTTTTCTTTAAAACCAACAACTCTACTAGAGATTTATCTTAATTTCCCATTATACAAATAAGGAAACATGCTTTTAGTCTTAGTTTTAATGATTTACTCAGACACTTGACTGAACATCACCACTAGGATCTACTTGCTGTCTAACTTCACAAGTGAATCATGATTTCCTTCTGAACCAAACTGTCTCCCCATCCCTCCCCCGAGTCCAGTCTCCTCCCTACTCTAAATGAGTGGCCTCACTGAGTTAAATCATTGTAATGTTAAAAATGCTGTCTATTTGCCTGGAGTGAAGAAATTAGACCTACAGACTCCTGCAGCTCCTGTTGTATCCTCTCCCTCAAGCTGTACTCCTCTCCTCATGGTGGAACCAAAGGCAACGCTTTCCATCTAGTTCTTGCAGAGCAGCCCATTTGTAACCACTGACTCTGCATCTCCTCCCATCATTTTGTTCTAACGTCTTACATAGGTAGCAGCTGGTTCCAGTGATTATTGAATCAGTTTTGTCACCTGGATCTTAGAATGTTTATCTTGTTAACACTTTTGGACTTAATGCTTTGTAACTACCTGCTTCTGTTTAAGTTTGTCATAGGAAGCTGTGTGGACTTAGCTATTTTGACTGTAGTGAAAGCTTCTGACTTTTACTTAACTGAAGTATTTTCATTTACCCCACAGTTCATTTTTTGTCTGTTTTCACAAGTAGCATCCAATCCTGTTTTCCTTCTACTGCTAGAATATCCCTTTCATCTTATTTTCTACATTTTCCACTCTTAGCCCTCCCCCCATCCTATCTAATAAAAGACAAAAAGGGTAATTAACCGTACCTCCGCTATGCTTCCCATTGGCTAGTTAGGGTGATATGCAAATTAACTACCAACAAAGAGGGCGGTTAACCGCCAACAAAGATGGCGGTTAATTTGCATACATAGGCACAATGATGGGAGGTGAAAGGGGAAGGACGGAAGAACAGTGATAGGAAACCCAGGGGGGTGCTGCCTCGCCTGCGGCCCCATGATCGCATGGCAATCAGAGGGAGAGAGAGCCTGCGTCCCGGTGGTCGCCATGGCGATCGGAGGGCGAGAGAGCCGCATCAGGATCGGAGAGCCGGGGCGCAGGTGAGGCGGCACCCTGGCACCCCAGCACCTGACATGCAAAGGTCGGGGATGAAATGATTTTCCCAAACACATCTGCAAATATCCTGGGGAAGGCATCACTGAAGAGTTCACAACAACTCTCTTACTTGGCAAGGAAGAAAACAGTTGGCAATGGAAACAATCCCTTACATCAAAGTTAAGGTCCCTCTGAGTAAAAAAGAATATTTCCAACGTAAAGGAGGGAGCAGGCAAAAATAATAGGTTCTCATGACTTCCACTGAAGTTTGAGCATATGACAGAGTCAAAACGAACATACAAATTAAAACAGACAGTGGACATTCAAATGACCC
>NW_005366455.1:3710001-3800393 GCF_000412655.1 Myotis brandtii | reverse complement strand
GTCAGCAGGTGGGTCTGGGTCTCACACGATTTCGAGGCGCAGGTGGGCGGGGACTTGACTCTGGGTCCCACAGCACGCCCCAGACTCTGACAGGAAGGAGATTTTCATATACATTTCACTTATTTTCTTTCATCTCTGACACTTCTATAATAAAGGGCAAATAGCAATATTAAAATATTTCCTCTAATTAATTCCCTTTTAATGTGAATGAATTTCGTGCACAGGGCCACTAGTCTATATATATATAAAAGCCTAAGCAACCGAACGGCTGAACGACCAGTCAACCAGTCACTATGATGCACACTGACCACCAGGGGGCAGACGCTTAACGCAGGAACTGCCCCCTGGTGGTCAGCGTACCCCACAGTGGCAGTGCCGCTCAGCTGACCGAACGGGTGCTGGACGCAGGGCTCACGGCTGGCCGCCACAGCCTAGAGACCACAGCGGAGTGGCAGTGAGCCTACTAAGAGGCGGCGGCATGCGCAGTGGAGCCCGGATGAGCAGGAGCAGCAGGCGCGTTGGACTGCTGGTTTGGGCCCGATCCCCACAGGCTAAGCCAAGGGACCCCACCGGTGCATTCGTGCACCGGGCCTCTAGTACATAAATAAATGTTTGCATATCCTGCTCACTGGTCCCTGAACTCTATTCTGTAATTTACCGAAACAAATAGCATTGGTAGCTGTTTTCACTCTGTGAGGTACGGTGTCGAGCCCTACTTGCTGTGTTTATCTCCCACGAATGGTGTATAGAGAGATTTCTATGGCACTCTATCAAATTTATATAATACCGAGGTTTGTTTGTTTTTTTAAATAAATAAAAATATATGTACTAATCTCTGAGGCCCCCTTTTTAAAAATGCTTTTCTTTCTATCTTGAAATGAATAACAGATAACAATTTACAAAGAGCATGGTGGGCCATGGTATGCATAAAACTTACAATGCTTGTCTATATTAACTAGATCAAATTCCCTGTAAGTGCCTGCATATTACAGTCAACAGAATTGAAAGTCTTGTTTGTTTCTAATATAAAAATATTTTCATCGTAGTAATATAACAGTTGTCAAATATCCCTCAAGCCAAAAATTGTGCTGTCCTGTATAAAAATAGCATAAAAGTTCATTCTGAAATGTTGAAAAATAAAATCTTATAAAGTAGAAGTGAAACTTAAAAAATGCATCCCCCCAAAAAGTTTTAGTTTTTAAAACAGATAGCATAAAAGTTCATTCTGAAATGTTGAAAAATAAACTCTTATAAAGTAGAAGTGAAACTTAAAAAATGCGTCCCCCCAAAAAGTTTTAGTTTTTAAAACAAGATTGATTACTGTAACAGATTATAAGATTTACTTTATTAAGTGAATGTAAAAATACAGGACTAATAAAGAGCAGACATCAGTGTGACACATAGAACTTAAGTTTACACAGGGGTTTTGAGGGAGGTAGAGAAATACTTGCAAAAGAGAAAAAATGAGAATCCATAAAGGCATTCTAAAACTTCTTAAGCTGAAATCTTGAAGTCTATACTAGACTAAACACTTGCATTCCAAAAACCTTTATATAATACATACGAGTGCCATCTATCAGCATGTGTGTACTTAATACATTTATTAGGAAAGATAAGTGTTATGCTCTAAGTGCAAAACTATAAAAGTACATCATAAAGGTTGAGATAATAAAGTTTCAATGGTTAAATGAGATTTTAGTCTCTGTTTTTAAAAGTCTTTAAAACAATACCGTAACCTTAGAACGTGAATGTTTTGGTTTAGCCTTCCTCAAATACCTCCAAAAGCACTATATATCTGTTATTATATAAAAATGATTGCCTTGTGGTCCATTAAAAGCTATATAACATTCTCTGCCCACCAAACAATTTTTATTCATGACTTATAATGCATTCCTTTACCTCGTATTTTATATACATATATTCATATAATGTCCATATTCTCACACAGAGAATACAGAGAAGAATCTATTTTATCCTATGATATTATCACTCTAAGATTTGTTTTGTTTCTACCTTTTATTCCAAGCCTCTGCTATAACCTGCTTGACTGAACAAGTTTTAAATATATCAGCAATATCTGAGCAAAACTCATCTGAAATTTATTATCAGCTTTGAAATTCCATCATATTCCACAAATGTTGGAAAGTGACATGCTCTCCTTTTTTTTTGCCGTTTTTAATGATAATAGGTTTGCAATGAAAACACATTAAAAAATAAGCCTAATCCTCTGATGAGAATATATTTAATGTATTTATTTTAGATTGCTGATAATTTAGAGAATATTTCATGCAGAGAGTTCATTAGACATTTGCTGTCTTAATGCTGTTCTCAACTTTCCAGCAAGGAGCCAAATTTCACCATTTTCAATTTGGAGCAGGAATGCATTTGTAGCAGCTGTAGCTCTTAATTTGACATCTAGTTTCAGGTCATTTTCATGTAAATAGAAAACAATAGAAACCTGCTTACAATTTCCATAACTGGGATGTTTGCTTCAACTTTATCATTTTTCCTCTGGCAATTTTATTTTCTCTCTCTGGGATTAAAAGAGCCAATAATTGCTCACGGTTATTATTTCCCATCTATATAAAAATGTGTTAGTTCCACATTTTATTACTCAAAAGCTCCCAGGGTCTTCTACATTTCAGTCATACACACTATCTGTTAATGTTTCTAGCTCCTCCTCTCCTTAATCTGGAGTAGGTTAGGCGGGTCAGGCTTTCTATTTCTTTCTGCAATACATTTTCTCCAGGCTTTATAACTTTTTTTCTGCCTCTAAAAAACATACAGAGGTGAAAATTTGGAATTGTTCCATTGAATACAACTGATGCCTTATTAAAAGGCAACTTTAAATTTTGATTTATAATGCTTTGGACATGCCTATATATATTACCAACTGTGGCTTCACAGTTGGAAAATCTAATTCTATGCTTTTTCTATTAAATACATATTTTATTTCATTTTTCCTCTTTTTTGGGGGGAAATCATACTTTATGATTATGCATAGCTGTGCTTAGTTCTATGTATTTTATCATCTATACAGTAATTTTCAAGTGTGTCTCAATGGGGAAAATTTTTATTTTTTGTACATCCTTTTAAATATGTTGATTTATGTAGATTAAGTAGGAAGTTATTTTTGTAGGTAGTCATTTCCATTTGTTCCTCTTCTGGGAGAAAAAATAAGAAATCAGAAACTCTTTGAAGCATTTTATTTCCCGAATCTTCTGAACATTATCAGTAAATCATGCACTCCTTTGATTTTATCTCTGCTGTTAAATTTATAGAAGTTGATATAATCCTAAAATCATTTTTTTAATGTGCTTCATCTGTATTTTTTTAGCAGAGACTCATCTATGTTCTTTTTTTCTGCCCCAGTGATATGACCAGAACAGTGGAGATTTCTGCCGAAGGAGGCCCCCTGGGAATACATGTAGTGCCCTTCTTTTCTTCTTTGAGTGGAAGGTAAGATGCTTTTCTTCTATTAGGAGTTCATGCTAATGGAAACCTTGACCAGAGCTCATTTGCCCCAACATTTCTCAGAAGAGGATTAAGTGTGTATCTTTGTTATTCAGATGGACACCTCAAGATAATACTTCTGTTGGCCATGTATGTGTTAGAAAGAAAATGAAATCATTTGTTTCTAAGATGCAGTGGAAAAGAAAAAAATCAATGACAGTTCCTGAATTTACAATTAATTATGAAGTGCTTTCTTAATGTATTCTTATCAGTAATATGTAGTAAACAAAATCCTTAGAAAAGATTTTAATATATTGTTAGATGAATATTGCAACTGAATTTTTTAATGTTCTAAAATACACTTCAACAAATGAATATAGTAATTCCAAACTGATATTTTCTGATATTCCTCAGGAATATAGATTTTAGAATAATAAATAATATAACATATCTAATCATATCAAAAGCTGTGTATATTCTGATGATGTTAGCTATAGTAGCAAAATGTCATCATGCTATTTACTTTAAAAAAATAAAATATGATCAATTATAAATAACTTACCATATCCTTTTAAAATTTTACACTGGCAAATGTTAATTTAGATTGTGTCAGCATTTCTTGAAAATAATGTCTACCCAATTGGATACTGATGGAAATTAAATGTGTACCCGAGAGCTAATATTAATACTGTTATAACAACCATACAAAACTAGTATTAGATATTATGTCACTTTTCAACAAGATACTGCCTTTAGATTTATATTGACAAGGACTCTCAAAAACTTAAAAGAAAATCAGTATTTCATATGACATGATTTTAAGTAGTTTGCTATATTTGTTTTTTTTTAATTAAATGCATCATCAAAAAGGCAGAACATTTTATTTCAGCTTAGGAGAGACCAAAGAGTAGAAAAGTCAGTTGATTTTCTCAAGGTCGTACAAAATCCAGATCTCCAGACTTGCTCTCACTCCATTGCTCAATCTAAAATAGAACTTTTCCCAAAGGTTATATAGTATTAATTTACTGGTTCTGAATATTTATTCAATTCAGGCTGCCATATAGCAGGAAGAGCAGGTTTAGGCCTGATATTTTGGTTGGCATCGTTTTCAGCAGGTAGCCATCTGCTACCTGTAATTGCAAAGTCATCACCTTCTTTTTCTGCAAATAACAGCTGATGCCAAGCTGTTGCCAGAATGGATGCTCCTGAAAAAGAAATGAACTGAAAAACCGGTGGCTCTTATTGTCTCATTTCCTGTATGTGTTAATAAGCGTGTTTATAAATGTTCCGGGTGATGGCACAGGACAAGCAGAGGCTGTTTCTGATAGACAGGGAGAGTATTTACCCAGTTGTCCTGAGAAAGTCTAATGGCTTTTGGCAGAAGTGCAGGGGTAGAGCTTTGTGAAATACCAGAGGGGTTACAGTACAGGCCCTTTAGCTTCATGAAGCTGGAGTAGAACACACGATCATCCCAATGTCCAAAACGCGAGGGAATACACAATGTGATCATCATCATACTTCATTTTCAGTGGTTTGGAAAACAGGTTGACCCTCTAGACCAGCAATCACCTTCTCTCACTTCAAATGAGGAAAATTCACTGGAATTTATTGATTTCCTCCCTTCTCCCTCCTAGTTCTGACTTCTCTAGCATAAGCCTCGTAGAATAGTGGAAAGAGGGTTGGACTTGGATTCAGAACACTTGGATTTGAATCTCGGTGTTCTCTTTTTATAACTTTGAGCAAGTCCCCTCAATTTGCCTCTTGCGAATACCTATTTCACATCAAGGTTATGAGGATTAAATGACATTAAAAATGGGAAAGCTCCTTGTAAAACACACACCATATGAATGTGTAAATGGTCATTATTATTATTATTTTGACTAAAACAGAAAAGCTTAGTTCAACAATGAAATTTTATAAGTTCATGGTCAACTGTTCAGTAACTTAGTGAAATAGTTGTGTAACTTTTTTCTGCTATCCACTAGTATTATAGAAAGGAAATTTAATTTAAAAACATAAAAAAATAATATGGACGTGGAGACATGAGCCAATAAAAGTTAAGAAGTAATGAGTACAGGCTGAAAAAGCACACTTAACTCAACCCATGTGTCTAGATGTAACTGGGTATAGAGCGTGTCAGACAAGTGTCTGACTTCATAATGCCATATGGTTTCACTGTGTGAGAGGGGGTGGGGTGAGCTAAGGTCAGAGTGGTATACTTAGTTCTTAATTTCCTTCCATTTATTGGTTTGTGTCATTATTTTAAATTAGAATTTACATTTAATTATTTACTAGGACTACTGTAATTGGCTTTGCCTCCATTTTTTTTTTTTTTTAGAAAAATACTGCCACACCTGTTGTTGAATTAGAAACCTAATCTAAGCTAGAACACCCTGAGTACAATATAGTGGCTGTTGTATTAGATAAAGTCTCAATGGATTCATTAGCTATCACAGCACAGGGTGCTAAATGCTGCTTGTATGGAGGGCTATTGGCTTGCACAGTAAAACACAAACAAACAAATATATATATAAAAACTGAGTTTTGGCAGGTAAAAAACAATGTAATTTTATTTTTTTTAAATCAATGTGGTTTTGTTTTATAATTAAAGTCATTGAATCTCTTTGATTTTTAGTAAATAAAAATACTGTAGCTCAGTTTCATAGGAAGGACAGCTAAATATGAGAGAGAAGAAGGAAGGGACGGGTAAAGAGAGACACAATGTGAGAAGAACTGATGTTTAGATCAAAATGCTAAGCTGGGAGCGTGGTGGAGGCCATGTGATACAGTGGGAAGTATGTAAGGCGGCCAGGGAGAGGGTGGGTTAGTGCCTAAACGATTCTCAGAAGACCAAGAAGCAATTGCTACCCCTCTGATTCTTTGGGACTATGGATTTCAGCCTCCTTTATCACTGCTCATTAATGCAAATTAACCTGTTTATCTCAGCTTATAACTCCTCGACAGCATTAATCATTATATCCTGAGAGTCTTGGTCTCAAATGAGACAGCTAATGCAGCCCACCAGTGTGGGGCAAAGTGGATTGTGAGGGATTCTTTTCTGAATCTCTCATACTCTGCATGAAATCAAACTGGAGGAATCCATTCCTTCCAAGGAACAGAGAGGCAGGAATGGTTTGCCAGGGACCAAACTCATAAAATCAGTCAGTTTTACATTTTACCAAAATTACCTCTGACACATGGCTTTTAGAGTTGGGCTTATACTGTCAATAAATTTTTCATGGAGAGTTAGGTTATTTAGATCAGCAAGGGTCACATAGCATGCTCCAGCTGTAAAATGCCAGCTAAATTGCAACCCAGTGGCCTGAAAGAATTAATTCATCTCCCCAAATGTGAAATTAAATCCTACGGAGTAGCATTACATGACTGATGATGTACCGAATTAAATTAAAGGAAGACTTGAATGCTTGTTAAAAAAATATCACTTACATAAACTAGTTTAGAACCACATGTGAGTCTCCTAATGGATCATGTTATTGTGAGTCCACCATAACAAAACTCCAAAATGTGAACTCTCAGAGAGTTGTTGAATTTAGGAAAGAAACACTAGTTTGTTCTATTTCTTTACTTTTATATTTTTGCATGTCCAAGAGCTCAACTTTTAATATTATGGTAGATTAAGGTAGGATTAGTGCCTTAAAGATATTCATTTGAATCTCAGATCCTTTATCAAATAGCAACCTTGGCCCCTGTCCTCCTCCGCACAGAATGAGGTTAAATTACTAACCTACTGGAACTAGGGAGTGAAGCGTAACACCTCACCACACACTGGGCCTGTGACCCTGGGCCTTCCCTGAATGGGTGGTATGACTGTTTGCAGTTCTCTCTCTTGCATCCGCATACTGTATCCATCCAATATGTTTGCAGTAGAGATCTCAGTGTCACTGCTGTGCTTCTCCTCCTGCCATCTCGAGATGACATGTGCTCATTCAGCCAGCTGAGGCCCTAGCGGCAGAGGCTCCACTTTGTGGCTGTTCCAAACAGGAAGATGGGTTTTCTCCTCCATTTTTATTAGTGGCAGCCCGTTGTCCATGGCTGACCCTATTATTCACCCATAAAGTGTGCTCATATCTTATTTAGATTTGAGATGTAATACAGAGGGGCTGTATAATAGCCCCCGAAGCCCCTATAGGAGTTGACAAAGAAAAACAAGATGGCAGCTTCTCCACACCCAGCAAATTCCTCATGGAGAAGGTCTTTCTTTCTCACTCTGGGCTACAGCTAGGACCCTGACATGCCACAAGGAGCAGGGAAATCCTCAAAAGAGAAATATCTATAATAGACATGAATTTAATATCTTCTAGTTTTCTATGTAGGTACTACTGATATGTAACAGATTTACACACACACACACACACACACACACACACACACACACACATACATATCTATATATATAAAAGCCCAGCGACCAGAACAGCGGAATGACCAGAACAACCAGAATGACCGATGGCTATGACGCGCACTGTGGCAGCCAACCAGCCTGATCTGGGCCCCGATTACCCTCCCTCCCCAGCCAGCCCAGCCCCTGATCGCCTCCCAACACCTGATTGTGGGCAGGGCCAGTCGGCCAACCAACGGCCCTTCCCCCCTGCTGGCCCGGCCTGATGGGCTCCCATCAGGGTGGGCCTACTAGACCCCACCCGTGCATAAATTCATGTACCAGGCCTCTAGTCTATATATATAAAAGCCTAAGTGACCGATCAACCGGTCACTATGACGCACACTGACCACCGGGGGCAGACACTCAATGCAGGAGCTGCCCCCTGGTGGTCAGTGCACTCCCACAGCAGGAGCCCCGCTCAGATGACCAGGATGAGCAGGAGCAGTTCCTCCCTGGCCACCTGCCACTCCGCACACTACTACATTCCTTGGGGGATATTGGATGCTGATTTCAGCCTGGTCCCTGCAGGCCATGCTGAGGGACCCCACCGATGCACAAGTCTGTGCACTGGGCCTCTAGTATACATATAAAATTCAATCCCTATGTTTTTATTGCTGTAGTTCTTTCTCCTTTCCTTTCTTTTCCAGTTCCCTCCCTTCCTGACCTTAAGCCACAACCACAAAGCACCAGGAGCCACCAGGTATCCTCTCTGAATCCGGTTTGGTTGAAATTTCAGGCACCTCTTCCCAAAGCCCTGCCTTCCTCGCACCACTGCCTTGCTCAGAAGCAGTGGGTGGAGGTGCAGGTGCCACTTCAACCTTCTCAGGTTAAGTCCATTGGCAAGTATTATAGGCCCCTCCACTGGCCGCCCCATCCAGTGTTAGCTCCCACACTGCTCCTCACACAAGGCCAGCTTACACAAACACACAGCGTTTATCCTGCCTTCTTGTCGATTCTCTCTCTCCTATCCAAATTCTACTCATTCTTCTGACCCAGTTTCATCCCACTTTCTCCCCACATCCTTCTGTGAAGGATCTAGGCTTATTGATGTGTCCAGACTTTTAATTTCTGTTTTGCTCTAAGCATGTGCTGACCATTTGCCCTGGCCCTACAATCTTGTCTCATATGCCTCCTTCCTGAGCACATAGAAGACACTCAGCACATGTTTGATTCCATTAACAAATGGGACCAAACTTCCTTCTAAACGGAGCAATAAGATCTGTGCTTAAATGTTGACTTTTTAAGATGCAAATTATTGAAACAGGCAGTACGACTGCAAAAACATTACAGTGAATAGCTCATCCTCTCCTGTTACTAACCGTCAAGTTGCCCCCTTGGCACGAACTGCGTATTGCGGTCAGCTGTGATGCCCTCCTCCAAACCACCAGCCTGTTGTATCCTCAGCTGCACTTAGCCACCCGAGCCCTTTCTAAGTTTCCTACAAGCTCTGGAAATGGGACTGTAGGTTCATGTGCCCTGGGTAGGCATTGATGTCTATTTGTCTTGAAGGGATTTTTCTCTTTTGAGTGAGTTGTGTTTTTTGTCCTTTTTTTTCACTTAGGATTTAAATAACAGACAGTTGCCTGAATATAAAGCATCCTTTTTTCCCCCATAAATAAAAATCAGTACTTATTTCTGAATAGTTGCAAGTGGAGAAATAATGAGCATATTATTATTCAGTAGTTTCGCTTCAACCTAAATTTTGCATTTAGGATTCTCGGACTCTTCATCCGCGGCATTGAAGAAAACAGCAGGTCCAAGCGGGAAGGACTGTTTCAGGAGAATGAGTGCATTGTAAAGATCAACCACGTGGACCTCGCAGACAAAACCTTTGTTCAGTAAGCATTCTTTTCGTTGTTTTATATACTATATGATGCCTAGAATGTTTACAATCATTGCTGAGCTCATTATGATAAAAATTCTAGGTAAAATTTCCATCAGTTCCCTTTGAAGGACCCTAGACTACCCATTTTTAATTGCAGCTTATATTTCAGCATACTCAAAGGCCCCCGGCAGCCCCAGGAATGAATGGTAAACCGTGGAATGGAGCAAGCCTTCCCAGCTGGTTGTCTTTCTGGGGCATCTATAGATGGGTTTGTTTTTCCTGGGATATGGGTCAGTTAAACTGGTATTTAATGACTCTTTTCACAGACTGTTAGTTCAGCTTATTAATTAACTTACGTGGCATCAGCAGTCTTCCTTCAACTAAATATCTGTGAGTGATGTCTGTGAGGACTCACTGAATAATAGAAACAAAGCGGGGAAGGGACTAAAAGACTCTCCCCCAAGAAATCATTTCTCTGTGAATGAAAATGTGATGGGAATAGGTTTGTTGACCAAAGATTTAGAAGATGTAGCAGCCTGCATGTATTTTTTTATTTTTTATTTTTTTATTATTTTTTTATTTTTTTAATATATCTTTATTGATTTCAGAGAGGAAGGGAGAGGGAAAGAGAGATAGAAACATCAATGATGAGAGAGAATCATTGATCAGCTGCCTCCTGCATGCCTCCTACTGGGGATCGAGCCCACAACCCAGGCATGTGTCCTTCACCAGAATCGAACCCGGGACCCTTCAGTCCACAGGCCGACACTCTATCCACTGAGCCAAACCAGCTAGGGCTGCATGTATTTTTTAAATGTATGTTGGCCTTGCCTTGGGATTCTGGAGCAAGAAGAAAAGTGTGATGAATACTTCCTAGTAATCATCACCAACCTCTTGTTTCTGACCAAAATAACTCATAATATGTCTTCCCTGTGGCCATTCGTTGTCAGTATAGTCTGTGGAGGGAAGGGGCCAGTGGTTGTGGGTTTAGGGAGCATCAGGTTTAAGTGTGGAAGAAAAGGAAACCTTAATTGTCTATTTCTGAAAATAATGAATAATAGATAAAATTATAGTCATTATTAATAATGATATTACTGTCTTTTACAAGGACTTGATAAGTATGTAAGACAGACATTATCATCCCTATTTTTTAGAGGTAGAAATTGGGGCTCAAAAAAATTCAGTATGGAGTTAGTTGAGAACAGAAACTGACTCCTGATCAAGGAACTGGCCGGGAGAGTGGGGTTGTCATATGCAGTCTTCTCGCTCCTCCACTACCCACATGGGCAATTCAGCGCTTCAGAAAGATGAGGGGGGCGCAGAAGGCAGTGGGAATTATGATTCATTATTATTTGATGTGGCTGCTGGTAACAGAGGCCTGAAATAAAAGTAGCTCATACAAGATTAACATTTATTTTTTCTAAGGAAAAAAAGTATGGAGGTGGCAGTCCAGCGTTGATGTGGTGGGTCCACCATCATCAGCCTAGCAGGCGTCTTCCCTCTTTCTGCTTTACCATTCTTCTTGTGTGGCTGCCCCCTTTCAGCTGTGTCAGGCTCACAGGATGGCTGCAGGAGTTCCCTCCATCACTTCTGAGTTTCAAAAAATAGGAAAGAGAAATGGGAGAACAAAAAAGTCTCTGCCTCCCAGATAATCCAGCTTTTCTCTACGCCTTCACTGTGTCTCACTGGCAAGAAAGGCTGCAAAGGGAGTAATGTTACCTCATCATAAGGCTTAAGGAAGAAGAAGAAAAAGTAGTCAGAAATTTGAGGAGAAATATAAAGTGCTAAGACAAAAAAGTAAAAACTATAGGTAGTCGACAACAGAGTGACCAGAATAAACAGGAGGGTGCATATGGGATTAACAACCCACTATGACATCCGGCTCAGCCCGCACACCTACCAGATGTCTCTATGAGGAAACGTTTGTGTCAAAACTGAACTTTGGGAACAAAACTCATGTTACAGAACAACCATACTTTAGAATGAAGTCCTAAAAGGGAATTAATTGATAATCTGATCAATATACAAAATGATTTTTTCCCACCTAAAATTAAAGCTTGCTTTGATATTTACTTCAGTAATCATGACTGCATTGACTTAGAAATGCTTAAAAGCTGTGGTTTCCTAGACAAGTTACTTAATCTCTCTGAGCCTCAATTTTTTCATTTTGCAAAATGAGAGCTAATTTTACTGAGCTAACATGCTCATTAAGAAGATTGAGAGACTTGCCCAGCTGGTATGGCTCAGTGGTTGAACATGGACCTATGAAGCAGGAGGTCATGGTTCAATTCCTGGTCAGGGCACATCCCCAGATTGTGGGCTCGATCCCTAGTTGGGGGTGTGCAGGAGGCATCCAATGGATGATTGTCTCTCATCGATGTTTCTATCTCTCCCTTGCTGTTTCTGGAATCAATAAAAATATATTCCTAAAAAAAAAAAGAAAAAAGAAGAAGATTGAGAGACTAATGCATGTGTAGCTAGTACAGGGCACCTAATGGGCAGGACATGAGTGGTAACTAGTATTCAGTTAGCAAAGTCAAGCTCGTTGAGGAGTGATAGCATCTCCTATGCTTATGCTGTGCTGCTCCCATCACTGTGACGCTGGCGTGCTTTAGAGATGGCATTGCTAACCTCGGTTCTTTCCACGTTTCCTTACATGTTTCCTAACTCTCCTTCAAGGGCTCAAGACGTCTTCCGCCAGGCAATGAAAGCTCCCTGTGTCCTCCTCCACGTGCTTCCCCCTCAAAACCGTGAGCAGTACGAAAAATCAGTTATTGGACCTCTGAACATTTTTGGTAACAATGATGGTGTTTCGAGAACAAAGCCACCACCACCTGTCCACCCAAGATCAGGAATAAAGACTGTGAGTCTCACAGGAACAAGCAGCCCCGAAGAAGATGGGTCACCTTCCCTGCAGCAAAGCAAGAGCCCCCGAGTACCAAGAATAGGGAGAAAGCCATCCTCTCCCTCACTCTCCCCTCTCACGGGGTTTGGCAGCAAGAAAAATGCAAAGAAAATTAAGATTGACCTTAAGAAAGGTAATTATTAAATTATGCTTAATAGCATTCTATTATTGTAATGTATAAAATTGGTTAAGAGAAATGCATTAAGGCTAATTTCGTTAATTCTCCCTTCATTTAATTGTATCAAAGGATGGATTTAAGTGTATACTTAGGTAACACATTTCTGAAAACTGTAGTACTTTCTTATTCATCTCTTCTTGTGAAGAGTGTAAATTATTTTAAACAAGAAAATAATAGACATGCTGGGGAATGGAGAGAATCATTGCAAACTTGATAGAGACAGAGCAATACTGTAACACAAGTTAATACTAAATAGACACTAAAATTCAATTGTTCCTGTTTTGAGCAAGATTCATGATTTTTGAAACAACCTTAGGCCAAGCTCAAAAAAACATATGTTTTTGGTTCTCCAACATAGTTTTGGACCAGCAAAAAAAATTTACTCCTCAGAAACCAAACATGTGACAATTAGTCATATCATTAATTCAACATTGCAAGCAATTTTTAAAAATATACTTAATTTCAAAGGCATGTCTAACCTTTTATTCATCTTTTTCAATCCTTCTATCCATTTCAAATGCAGATCAATGAGACTAGATCATGGGTGTACATACATATGTATGCAATATTATCATAAACATAAGCATTCATGCATTTCCGTGCCTTTGTTTATTTTGTAACTTCCCTTCCCCCACTGCAGACTTCTGCAATAATATGTGATTTTCAAGACTCAATTCAAAAGAAACTAAGATCTCATAGATTCTTGTCTAAATTAGCAGGTAATTTAATGGTCATAAAGTAGTTTTAGAATGCTTGTTAACATACATTCAAAGCAAAAAACATGTACCTTTAATAGAGATTATTCTGAAAGATCCTTTGGTCAAAATTGCCTCCCCCTGTAAGAATTCTATACTAGAAAGAAAATGTATTGACTGAGAGGCACAAACAGACCAGTGTGCTTAGCAATTGGGCTTTTTATATAAATGCACAATTTGTGCTTTTCGTACAAATTACCCAACTGTGTATAGATATAAGGCTGTGTGCTTTGAGGATAGATGAATCAAAAGTAGAATGTGGCCTTAAAAAATCCATCAGAAAGCCTTGATTGTAAAAATAAAGAATATAACATCACAGTTGTACTTTGGGAAGATTAATCTGACAGCGAAAAGATACACCAAAGAAGAGGCCAAACAACAAAGGCTCAGCAAAGGGTGCATTGCATGTGTTCAGATATAATGTGTATGCCTTAGTAGCTGCCTGGATGTAGGAGGGACGAGAGAGAGGAATTACAGTTATTGCTGAGAGTTTCAGCTAGAGTAACTTGCACGATGGAGATGCCATTTCTATAAATTATAAATTTATGTAGATGAGTATGTTTGAAAAGGTCAGGATCTGGATCAGAGAATAGGTTCATAGTGACGTTTGAAGAGCTGGTGAAAGTATGTGCATGGTGATTTCTAGAATGCCGACACCAGAGAGATTAGAGCCAAACAACAACATTTAGGTGTCATTTATAGAGAGAAGATAGTTTGAGCCAGGAGCTGGGTCTGGAGGAAAAATGGTTCCAGGACAGGTCCTTGGAGAACATCTATTGCTATGGGAGAACAGTGGATAAGAGAGAGAATGACAGATATGATATGATCAGAGCGGTAGGAAAATAATAAAAAAATAAAGATACAGAGACCAAGGGGAGAGTTAATTTCAAGAAAATGATTGCTAAAAAATGTCAGCACTAGAGAATGGGAAAAATTAAGAATAGGAAGAATTACTGGGTATGCTCACAGGTAGGTCACTGGTGATGGAAGACTGAAGAAGCAGTAAGATTGAAGTAAGGACTCTTTAGAATAGAGAAATCTGAGCATACCTTTAGATAGAGTGAAAAACCATATCCTTATCGAGAGCTTAAAGATGCAAGTGAGCGGGACAGGAGCAGCAAGAGTGAGTGAAGGGACAGTGGGATGCAGTATACAAGGGACAGATGCATGTAAAGGGGGCCACAGGGGACCCCACTGACTGAATGCTGGCAGAACTCATGTCCCAGGGTCCTTTGCTTCTAATGGTTAACTGAGAATTCAATCTCCCAGGTGTGTGGACAACATGTGGCATTTCTTCTAGGGCCTTAATAAACAAAAGTGTTACACGTCCGCACTTGGCCCTAAATCCGCTTTGATGGCATCATAGCCTGTCGGAAACTAGAACAACTGAAACTTATTTTAAATATTTGCTGGAATGTAACTATTTCACTTGTTCTACATGAGTCTAAATTAGGTAGATTTTAGTGTAGGATTGAATATAATATTATTCCTCTTATGGTGACCCTGCGTTTTCCTGGTCTTATTCACTAGGCCCGGAAGGACTTGGTTTCACTGTGGTCACCAGAGACTCCTCCATACATGGTCCTGGTCCCATTTTTGTGAAAAACATTTTACCAAAGGGAGCAGCGATAAAAGACGGCCGTCTGCAATCCGGGGACAGAATTTTGGAGGTAAGAATTGAAATTAATATCTTCAATAAAGTATTTCTTGGTGTTTAAGTAAGTATATAAACACATGTATTAATACTTAAATTTTGAATATAATATATTGAAAATCATTACTGAAATACAAGATAAAAACTTTAATTATAAAACTCGTTAATAAGCAACCTAACTTAGTAAGCCCCCAGTGAGGCCAGTGATACTGGGACAAGTTACCCTGAAAGCTTTTCTCTGTCTTCTTTGTCTTACTTTCACCTCTTAGGGTCCCTGGGGAATTTGGATCAAATCTAAGAGTTCCTTTTATTAGGGGTAATATTTTCAAAGTTACACCCAAGCCCTGGTAACAATTTCTTTAAACTTCTTTCAAAAATGGGGCAGCCTGTCTTGGGTTGATCTATGCCTCTAGAGAAGAATTTGGAATTACCCAATGCAAGAGGCTTTTTTTTTTCCTCTCATTTAATTTTGTCTGATAGAATCATCTCCTCAACTCCTTGGCAAATATATATTGTCAGCTTACCTTTCAAGAAAGCAGCTTCATTGAAACTGCTGGTTCCATTTAACTTCCTCATGGCATAGAAGCAACACTACATCGCTCTGTCGGCAGTTCTAGATCATGAAAGAAGATGTGCTGAATGACAACACAGCTGCAAATGAGAATTCCCAATAATCTATGATGACCTGATGACTATAATTTTCCAAACATGGAGAACGCTATAGAATGTTAACAAAAGACTCCTGTTCCCAGAGGGATTTGCCATGTGATAATAGTTCATTTCTGCTTCCTGCATGAGGCAGAAAATGGTGCCAGCTAAGCATTTGAGATACACTTTTTTCTTACTTAAAGAATCATTCTCTGGTATCTTTCAGTTTGATTTTCTCCTCATAAGAATGTGAAGTCTTAGGAGAAACTGCTCTTATTAATTACTGACTCTCTGAGGCTGTCCAACACCTTAATGAGTGATGGTTGGTGTGTTATTGTTATTTTAAACCTGGTTGGTTTGGGCCCATGTGTTCACTACTCATGACTTCAGATCTTCGTGGATCATGGGAAGTCTGTTTGCTGCTTACTTTCAAAAACCAATTAGGATAGAAGGAGATGGCAAGTGTTGTAATCGTGGTGGTTCCTGTGATTGTCCTCATCAGGTGAATGGCAGAGATGTCACTGGCCGAACTCAGGAAGAGCTGGTGGCCATGCTGAGGAGCACCAAGCAGGGAGAGACAGCGTCTCTGGTCATCGCCCGCCAAGAAGGAGCCTTCCTGCCCCGAGAGCTGGTAATGTTCAGGCAGAGCTTACTGAACTCAGTAAACTCCTAACATCTGAAGGAGGACATCTAAGCCCCAGGCTTCCTTCACACCAAGAGTGCACTGCTGCACTTAGGGTATCTCAGTTTTAGGATGTTGATGCAAGGAGTTGGATAAATGTTGCTTACTGGTGCACAAGACCCTTTTAAGGAAGCAATTTGACAATACCCAGCTGAGTAAAATATACATTGAGTATGAGCTATGCGGTGGGCCTTATGCAAAACACAGATCACAAAAATGTCAATGGCCCTGCCTTACTGCAGTTTGTAGTCTAAAAGGAAATACAAATGTAATAAGATATTCAAAATGGTGATGCAGAAGACTGCTCAGTGCTGCAGTAACATATAACAAGGGAATTTAACCTAGTCTTGAGGGCTGGGAAAGGTAGCTAGAGAGAGAGTATTTCAAAAGTCTTATTAAAAATGTATACCTTTTGACCTTTCGAACTATACTTCTGATAATCTCTCCTAAACTGATTAGCAACTATGTGGGGAAAATTCGTGGACATATATTTTTTTCCTAAGTCCTATTTATTATAGTGATATATTGTGTTCTGTACAACCATAAGGTATTGGTTGGGTAAATAACTGGATAGCTTCTAAGGAAATATAAGAACTTTAAATAGTCTCAGTGAAGAATTGATAATAACATGAGAAAACGTTTATAGTATATTGTTAAGTTAAAGAGCAGGGTATAAAATGATCTATGTCGTATGATCAAATTACATTTTAAAATCTTTTTTAAAAATAACTGAAAGGAGATGTACCTGAATAGCTTGAATTATGAGAGAATTTTATTTTCTCACTTTTTTACAATGAACACAAATTATATATTTTATTATTGAAATATTTGAGAAGGCTATATAGAATCTTCAAAGGACTTTTTATGGCTAATAACAAAGAGGAATAGATGTGATAAGAGGATTTTTTATTACCTCTTGGTTTTTATTTTATTTCCTTTGAGTCTATATAAGAAATTACAAAAGCACATATGGGTAATATAATAAGTCCCCAGAGTTAGATCAACAAAGGGCTAGTTGAGGAAATTGAGGGTAGTTAGCTTGAGAAAGAGAAAGTTCAGGACACATCATAATTGTTATCAGATATGTAAAGAGTCATTGTATAGATTAGAAAGTAGTCTTAATCTATTTCTTTAGTTTATATTCATTAATTTACTTTTGCATTAAGTTAACAATTTATTGAGCATCTGCTGTGCACTAAATAGGAGGTTCTGGGGATGCAAAAATAAAACTCATTTTTGCCCTTATTGAGTTTGCACCAAAACAAGTAGGTGGAAGTGATAATGTTCCAAGAACTTTCTAACTATTGGAGCTGTCCAAGAAGGAAATGGGCTATATAGGATATTGGAACAGAGCCTGCCTCACCATCTGCCTAAGGTGCTCTCAGGAAAAATCCTCACATTGATAAGGTGATCAGACTGGATAACCTTTACGATATGTACTCTGAGCCTAAACATGAGTTATGTTTGAATAGACAGCCTTGCTGAATCACCTCTCTCATATATTAATGCTCATTATTACTGGCCAAAGGACTTCCTTTCCAGCATGATTTATGTGGCACGGAGTTTCCTTTCAATTATTCCTTCTCTTTCCCATCATCTTATACATTCTTCTAGGGAAATAGGAAAAGGAAGAAGAACTAGTGGCATAAGCCACAAAGACAGCACTCCCCACCTTCTTTCCTCTACTTGACTCTTCTATATCCAAGCATTTTGGAAGACAGAATCTGGAATTTCTACCTCATCTCCTTGCTGAAGCTCCTTACCTTTCCTAAAGAGAAATGCTGAAGAAACTTGGAGTCTAAATTTTTCCCCCTAAAATTTGATAGATTTTTCCTTCAATCCTTTATTTATCCCAACATCTTAGTCTTTTGCTACAAAAGTTGAAGTGGAAAGAAACAACAAAAAGGGGGCTGCATGTGGACATGGCAGGAAGCCCTTCACTTCCTGTCCACTTCTTTGGTTACTGGGGATAAAAACTCAGAAAACCTCAGTGGGATTAGGCAGTACTTGTTTCAGGGACAGGAGAACAAAGAGAGGAGTTTTATCTGTGTGTTCTGTTGAATAGGGTCCTGGAAGGAGCAAAACCCTATGTAGAAAGAGAAACTTCCCAGTCACCCCCTGTGCATGCAAAAGAAACGAATGACAGAGCTCCAGCTGGAAACTCAAACCCTCACATGCCCCTGGCTCCCCATCTAACAGTCCCTATGCCCTTCCCCATGTGTCCTCTAGCATTCCCACCCCCCACTCCTAAGTCCTTCTTCCTACAAGCTCCCTCTTCCACCAGGTAAGGGGGAAAGGATGTTGAATCTATCCCAGTTTGAAACTCTGAATACATTTTCAGGCAAAGGCAATTACATGTGGAATGTAGCAAATGGAATAATAGAATTTTCAGCCTAAAGGGAGCTGGAAGAATCTGTGAGTCCAGCTCTAATTTTCAGTTGAGAAAACAGGTTCATTGTTATTGAGTAACCTGCGCAGGCCCCCACAATGAGCAGGAGCTAGAAGCCTAAGTTACTTAACACTGAGTGTCATCTCTGGAGTTCAGCTCCCTGTCCTCAAAGTCTGTATTCAGCACTTACTGTGTGATCTAGAGCTGGTCACAATATCATTCTGAGGCTCAGTTTCCTCATCTGTACCTAAGATTTTTGTGAGGATTAAAAGAGATAATACATGCAAAGCTTTTAGCCTAATTTATGGCCGATTATAAGTTATTGATGTATGTTAGCTATAATTATTTCTTCTTGTACATTACCACTTCTGTAGCACTGTAAACATAATACTATACTTTAGATTCATTGTGGAATAAATAAACGTATGCAGTTTTGCCTGGGATTAACCACTATTTCAAACATTGATTTTTTTTTATTATTTTAAAATGTATTTTGGTATCCAAAATACAGAATTGCAAACAAGTTTTATAACCAACCAAGTCCATAATTCAGGACAGCCTGCATATATTATTTCATTTTCATTTAATAGAATTTAGCAAAATTTGATTTCTATCCCAGAAAGTGACATCATAGCCTGAGCCCACCAGAGAACATATTAAATTAATTGTGCAACGACAAGATTGAGTGCAAATAAATTATTTGTTCTCATTGTTTTTAGTTTTATACAAAATTTGGAGGGCATATGGTTAGTATCCATCCTCTTAGAATTCCCTGGCAAATCATCTCAACTCTTTTAAAAATATTTGACTTCTAACTATCCAAGTATGTTCAATATTCTTTGTAACCACAGCAAAGCAAGGGCCTTTGAGGCTTAGAAGCACCTAAGTAATGTGGACCCGGAATCTTTGTTCTGGAGAGCTATGGCATAGTATTCTCCTTCCAGCCCGAAGGCCTGCCTCAGGTGCTAAGGAGCATGAACCATGCAGCAAGTTTAAAGAGGGGTCATGCTTGGCCCGCACAGGGGTGTTTCAGTGGGAATGACTTCATAGTGTGGCATGCACTGGACTAGTCGAAAGAGCAAAATGTGGAACACTGTTCCTTGTGATAGATCTTTGTATTTTTCTTCAAAAAAAATTGAAGATGGTATCGCTTTGGCCTCTTCTCCCTTCTTGTGATTGATGTGCACACTTGACTTTCCATTGAAAATGTGGCAGGGTGAAGGAAGGACAGCACTTCCTGCTTTTGTCTTGTTCTATCTCCTTTAAAGACAACAAACTGTGTTGATTGTTTTCTTTTCTGAGAAGCTGTCCCCTCCCTTTTGTGAAGCCTTGCTATTTCAGAAGCTTGTTCCCCTTTCAGCAGCACAGCTCTGCCTGTTTTCTGACAGTTAAATCTTCCTTGTTTCCTTGTTATCACTAGTTTATTGTCAAGTCTTAACACGTACAGTCAGGGGACTGTGTGGTCAGCAGCGATACAGGAAGCCCCAATATAGGATGGCCTCTCGGATGTGACCCTCTGTCACACCAAAAGGCCTTGGCATCCATTTCCTGGTCATTTCTCCCGCCTGCCACATAAGAGATGTGTGCTGAACTCATACGTTGGCTGGGCCATGTCCTCCTTCCAGAGCCGTTGGTTAGTATCACAAATTTAGCAGCACATATAGCCAACCTTCTTTCCATTCGTGGCAAGCTGGGTTCAAAATCAAATGAGAGGAATTTATGTAATAACATTACAACTACTTAGCTCTTCCTGGTATCTTTACCAAAAGAACTGTGTGTCCGAGATAATCCTTCCAGAATCTCAGCCCCAAAGATCCTTTGATCTCCTTGCCCCCTGACAGGGTGGGAGTTTATTAAAGAGGTGTTCACATAAGGAACGTTTTTGCAGAAGGAACTTGGAGATTAGTGTTGGTAATAGAATCGGAGGGGGAGACTGCTATGTCTGCGTCTGCACTTGAAATGAAAACTATGCTACTTAATCGGTGGTTTGTTTGGTCTGTTCAGTGACAGACTGGTCTACAAGTTCTTTTCCATCCCGAGACCATATATATATTTTTTTTAATGTTCATGCAAAGTGTGGGATGAAGCCATCTTTCCATTTAGGAAAGATTCTGAAAAACTGAAGGTTTTATCTTTATCTCATGCCTTTATTATTTTTTAAGAGCTTCAGAGAGAGAAAGAGCGACACTGTGTTATCTGTCCTGTGTGTGCCTGTATGTGTGTGTGTATGTATATGTCTTCTTTCATTTCTTGAGGAAAAAGGAATATTCTGCCATTTCTTTGTTAACCTCTTTAACGTTTCCTATTCTGACCTACTGCCTTATCTTTAAATTATCCTGAAAATCACAGCAATCCCTGGTGGGTAAAACCCACTGAGAAAATTTCAAATGTATTTATAATTTCTACCTGCCAAGTGTGCCTGCTATTAAATGACAGTCTCTGCGAGTGGGATTGACTTTATTTCAAAGAAGCAAGTTGCTCCTGCCTGGCAGGATTGAGATCCAGAAGTCAGCCATGTTTGTCATGCTGATTTGACCTTCACTTAGGAATAGTGCTCTTGCTGAGAAAAAAAAAAAAAGTGATGCACACAGGTGTGGAGGCTCCCTTCATAGCTGCTGTGCTTAGAGTATTTCAACACTTCCTGTGCACCAGTCCCTGCGACCACCTCAGGCAATAATATGTGGACCCAATTCCTTCCTGGTTTTCTCTATCCTCTTAAGTGAAAAATTCACATCTTCAAATGTCAAATTATTGAACATCATAAATCATGCAAGAAATTTTGTTTGAAATTTTAGATGAACCTCATTTAACTGATATATTATTGTACTCCCTTTGGCTATTGGATTCAAATGATTCCATGCTTAATTAACCAAGGTACTTAAGGAAGAGTGAATATGATAGCAGCTACTGTGGATAAGTAGCAGAAATTAAGGAATGATTTTAGAATGATTTTTCTATGTAAACCAAAGTCCCTGGGTTATGTTTTGAAATTTAAATTATTATACAAAAATCAAGATGCACTGCTATATTTTTTGAATTCTTCTAGTAACACAGTTCTAATGCTGAGATATAGTTTCCATTTCTGCTTTCCACTATAATAATTTCCATTTCCTTCTTACTGTTTTTCCAGTCAACCAATTTGTGTTTAATCCAGTCAAGGCTCTGCAACATGAACTCCAGAGGTGAATAAGATGTGTTTCTGTCCTAAGGGAGCTTCTAGCCCATAAAGAAAAGAAAAGTGATGAGTTGATGAAATTGGGCAAATAACGTGTTTCAGTTATTCAAAGTTGGGAACCAAGGACACCTTCAAAAACACAACAGACTTTGCCCTGGCCGGTGTTGCTCAGTTGTTTGGGCATCAAAAGATTGCCTGTTTGATTCCCATCTACTGATTGGCTGAATGGCCTAAGATACCCCCTTGAGCCCCCATTTCTCATCCCTAATATGAGGATCGGACTATTGTCAACTTAAGAGACTCTGCATTAAATGAGATGCATGTAAAGTACTTAGAATAGGACACAGAATGGGATTCAACAAATGTTATTGTTATCATCATTGCTCATCTGAATGAGGAACACTAAGTGTGCAGTTAGGGTTTCCCACCCATTGGTGATTGAGAGAGAAATGAAGGTAGAGAACTTTAGTTTGGGCATTTGATAGATGTTAGGGTGATGGAGTAAGAAATATCAATAATTCTAAAGTTTTGACTTTGGATGTTTAGGGATAGCATTAAGAGATGTATAGGTTGGTTTGTTGGAAAAAACAGTTATTCTCTCCTAGAATTGTATTCCTTTCATGGATTTCACTCTGGTCTATGACCCTGGGATTGTCAGCACATTTTCTTTCTCCCTGCTCTCTAGCCATCCCAAACTCTTCTCACCAGTTTAAATGTTACCAGGGCCCTCTCCTTGCCAAACATTTGCTATGAGCCTCCCCCCTGTCTAGGACACCCCTTCGCTTCCCTTTCACCTCACAGTTTCTTTAGTCCGCCGGCTGACGCTCTATCCACTGAGCCAAACCGGCCAGGGCACCTCACAGCTTCTTAAGATATCTACCCACAGGTCCCTTCCTTGGTCACAGCTTTCTTGAGAGCCCAGGTGTTGGTTATGGAGCCTCATTTTGTTTTCCATTCATATTCAGGCCTCCCCTCCTCATGCCCCTGAATCGCTCATTGCTAAATTTCCTCATGTAGACCTTAAAAACTATAGAGAAGTAGCAGTTAAGAGCCCAGGTTTGGGGGTTTCAGGGATTCTGAATGTGAATCCCTGATTTCCTATCCTATTCACCTCTCAGTGCCTCAGTTTCCTTACCTGTCAAGTGATAATAACAACACATAATTGTGAGAATTAACCGAGCATAGATGCTAACACATGGTAAATCTCAAATAATGTTAACTCCTGTTATTTCCTGTGCCTGGTGCATGCTATATGCTCAGTAAATATTTATTGACTGAATAAATGAAATCTCTGCATTGTTAAAGCAGATGACAGAAGACTAAAAATGGTATTGCTAAAGGGCCTATTACCCCTAACCCATACCTAACCTTTATCTAACACATTATCCATTTAAACCAAATAAGAATATATACAGATTTTCTCAGATTCCAGGGCATTAGCAATCTTTAATTACAGCAACACATGACAGAGAGAGTATGGATAGTTAATATTGAATATAAATGACAATTTAGACAGTTTAAATTATCAGAACATTTGCATAATCTAGTACAGTCTACTTGTAAAGATATAGGAAAGTATTATTCCCTCACATTTAAAAATATTAGAGGTATTTTAAAGTATTAAAAGTATTTTTAATGCTTCAATCTTTGGCTACAATAACTTGTGAGAACAGCGGTTCTCAAAGTGTGGTCTTAGACCAGCAGTACAGTATCACCTGGGACCTTCATACACATGCAAATTCTCAGGCTCCCTACTGAGCAAAGAAATGGAAAATTCTAAGGGTGGGGCTCAAAGAGTTATTTTAACAAGCCCTCCAGATTATTCTGAGCTCACTCAAGGTTGAGAAGCATTGGAATAGTGGTTCCATTATAACAGCATAAGGACTACAGGGTAACTCAGTGACTAGTTGACTAGCTTCAGTAATCACATTTTCAACGTTATCTTCCTATAGCAGTGGTTCTCAACCTGTGGGTCGCGACCCCTTTGGCGGTCGAACAACCCTTTCACAGGGGTCGCCTAAGACCATCCTGCATATCAGATATTTACATTACGATTCATAACAGTAGCAACATTACAGTTATGAAGTAGCAACAAAAATAATTTTATGGTTGGGTCACAACATGAGGAACTGTATTTAAAGGGCCAGAAGGTTGAGAACCACTGTTCTATAGTCTGCAAACAATGTCTTCTCTGTGAAAAATTGGCTGTGAGAAGTTTAAGCCCCGTGTCTCTTAGGCCACATGCCTTCATTTTGGCCAAGGGCCAATGCTGAGCACAATCCAGTTACTCAACTCAATTACACCTGATTCATTTAGGCAAACTCAATTGTACTTGACTTTTTCAGGCCCATTCAATTGTGCTTTAAAATTTTCACACTCAATTTGATTGTGCTCCAAATGTGTTACATGCCACCTTGTAACTTGTAGATTTAGACACTTACCAGAGGGAGGTCTTTATAGGGAAGCTTAAAAGATTGTGTTATTGCTGTTTGTCTGCAGTCACACCAAATTCCCTTCTCCCTCCCCCTTTATCTCCAACATGGGATGCTAGAAAGTAAGAGATGTTCTATTGGCCTCTTACATGAACCATACCCTACCATCCCCCACATACTGTGGTTGAACTCATGGCAAAGATTATATAAAGCTCCTAAGAAAGTGAGCCTCATTTTCTATCACAAAGCAACTATGCTTAGTTCCCATTTATTTCATTTATTTTGTCTGTTTTTTTAGATAGGACAGATGGGGCACGGAGGTATTGGCCCTTTTCAAAACGTACATTGTTTATCAAAATCAGAAACATTCCTAAGTAAGACTTCCACCTCACTGAGATAAGCATCGTGCCTGCTCTCACTTGTGCTGTGCACGGGGATTCTAGGTCCTCAATCTCTGCCAGTTTTTTGAATGCGTTCAATAACCCACAAGGCTGAGGGATTAATAGTCATTTGCTACTCCCTGGGAAGTACTTATACCTGAAAGAATTTTACTGAAGCCTTGTCAGCAAAATCTAGTCTTGGTAAAATGGATGATGATAAATGCTCTGGTCCAGCATTATTAAAACAGATGGAGGAAGTGCTGGCCGCTTTGCCTGGTTGTATGGCTTCCAGGTGTCAGAAGGAAAATACTTAATGGCCTTTATCACAAGCCTGGTTTTGTTGGAGGGTGGAAGGTGGTGGAAGGAGGAGCGCTCCATGCTAAAGCGAAGCTCTCTTGACATTTCAGAGGATCGGGGCCTAATTACATTCTCCTACAAAGTTACAGTAAGACCGAAGAGCCCTGAGAGACAGCCATAGTCTCATGGCACAAGAAATATGTCTTATTAGTGGCCACTGTGGCCATTATTAGGCTTCTGAAGGCTGAAAAAAACACACAAGAAGTTTTCAAATATACATGTTTAAACAGCTAGGGAAAAGTAAGAGTGTGACCAACCACACACTCCATCCTTCTTATTATTCAGTTAGCCACATGTTACCAGTAATTCATGCCAGCTGTTGATACGTAGCAGCTGGATAAGAAGGTGGTTACAAAACTCGGGGGAAGACCTTGATTTGCTTAATTACCTCTGTGCCTGTGATCTGTGCATTTGCTAAGGTACATTTGGTGTAAGATAAGGAAACGCATTCATTTTGTAAAGGATGTTTAAAGATTAAAGGGAAGAAAGTACCGCCTTAATTGATTGTGGTTGACTTTTCCAGCTGTTATCAAAGTAAATACCACACATGTGGAGCTGCCACGACAGTCCACTTGATTTTGAAAGTACACTTAGAGGTCTGAGCATGTTTCATCCGCCTGTTTCTCAGGAAAATGTGTGATCTTTATCATTAAAGAATATCAGCTTAATCATGCGCCTTTATTTTTTTCCTGAGGGCTGATAAAACAGAGATAGACACTTAAATAACAATCTGTTGCCACTTACCTCTTCCCATGCTCCCTCACCAAAGATTCTCTGGGCAAGGACTTTTAAGTATGCTCTCGTTATTTTTAATGAGTGTGCAGAGCATATGACGCATAATGCACCAGTAAGTAGGTGCCCTTTTACTGAACTTGTCAGATATAATAAAACACGGAAGGAGTTAAGATTCATTTTTACTTAAGATATTGTAATTATTTAAATTAAGATGCCCAAGTACAAATCACAGACTATTCCGTTCCTGTGGCTGCCTCATGGAAGCCCATCCACAGCCTGGTTCTCTTTCCAATAAAGACTGCTTTATCAGGAATGCTAAAAAGACAAAAGACATTTAATATTGTTATGTCTCTTTAAGTTTACTCTTCCTTAAATCCACTGGATGGCAGGATATTCGATTACAGACGAGTTCAATTATGTTTCCTGACCACTTATTGAGTTATATGAAGGACTTTTATCACTAGTCTTGCCTTAATTAATTCTTTGCATTTTTATAGGCTTGGGATCTAAGGAAGCATTGTTTAACAGCTTGAAATGTAGTTTCAGTTTTCGTCTATTTCCTCTTTCTCTCCTTTTCCTTCCTCTCTCCTTCTCTTTCTTGCTTCTGACCTGCCATTCTGCCTTTTTAGAAAAGACTAACACTCAATATGATATTTACCAATTGCAGAATATATTTATTTCTACATTACATTAAGATGTTGGATGGTGATGAAGAGGAAGGTAATAGAACATTATGTAAATTACATTGAAATGCCACGTGGTAGATGAAGATGGTAATAGAATGGCAAAAATATCCCCAAGAACAACAAAGCCTGTGGTAGTCATTATTGCCTAAATCAGGGTCGGGCAAAAGTATGCTTATAGTTGTGAGTACAAGAAACACACTTTATTCTTGTATTATTATTTATTAATATTTGTATTCTTTTTCATACGAACAACTATAAACCTACTTTTGCTCCTCCATGTATTGGAGCTGATGGCTGTTGATTTATGGAACTGTGGGCCTTGACTAAACCCTGCAGGTGAGTTACAGCTTTCAGCCTGACACAGGGAGCTCACCCCTCCCTTCTCTGCTTCTCAGCAGCTACATATTTCATCTACAGACCCTTGACTTCCCACTTAAGGGAGAACACACACAGAAACAAGCAAAGAAACCCCAAATGGAAAAGCACAAAAACACCCAACCAGTATATCATACCTGTGACTTGCTTGCCCTCCATCCTGGAGATGAATGCTTCTCTCCCATGATTCTCAGAGAGAGGCTGATGTTCAGGAGAACTGTCTTCTTGGGCCTCCATGTCCCTTTAGTTCTGGGTCCTCACTGACGATAACAAGACCTGATTGTTCAACAAATATTTACCGAACACCTACTATTTCCAGTTTAGCTGATCAAATGCTGACTGAACATTTATTTGTGCTAGATGCTGTACCATAAAGTGTGTATTTTAAGATGTATTAAGTCAGGAACTTGTAGACATTTGCTAAGTGCCATCAGAGAAACCAGGTAAGAATATGACATAGTGCCTATCATCTGAGGGGAAAGCTGATAGGAGGGAAATAGTACACAAATTTAAGGAAAAAGCTGAGAGGAGGTTAATAGTGAACTAGAAGTTCACTAAAAAAAAAGAAGAAATCGAGGAGGTTAATAGTGAACTAGAAGTTCACTAAAAAAAGAAGAAATCCAGGTGCTAACCAGATAGCTCAATTTTCAGCAGATAGAGTGTCGGCCTGCGGACTCAAGGGTCCCAGGTTCGATTCCGGTCAAGGGCATGTACCTTGGTTGCGGGCACATCCCCAGTGGGGAGTGTGCAGGAGGCAGCTGATCGATGTTTCTAACTCTCTATCCCTCTCCATTCCTCTCTGTAAAAAATCAATAAAATATTTTTTTAAAAAAGAAGAAGAAATCCAGGTGCTAACCAGATAGCTCAATTGATTAGAGCATTGTCCTGATACACCAAGGTTGCAGATTCTATTCCTAGTCAGAACACATACAAGAATCAACCAATGAATACATAAATAAGTGGAACAACAAATCAATGTTTCTCTCTCAAATCAATAAATACAAATATTTTTTAAAAGAAATCCATAAGGGCCTTAAAATTATGAAATATTTCATTTGTGTTGACTCTGGGCTGTGGATGGATTCAAAGAAGCAAAGTGAGAAAACACTTCTAGGGATATGGAAAAGCATGAGGCAAGATGAAGGAAAACTGAGGAAAAGGGAGCATAGAGGAAAGAAACAGTTTAGTTAAAGTGCTGATAATGTTGGCAACTTACACCATCACTTGGGCAAAATTTACAAGTCCGTAACAGGACCATGTCTAGGGCTAATATAGAAATGCCAGCAAATGTAAATTTAAGATCCATTGGATGACCTGTGTTCATAAGTTACCTGTTTACAAGTTCGGTGTCTGGGCTTATTCATGCAGCTTACCTCCCTGGTGTGGCTGTCAGTTGTCACTAGCTCTTGGGTGGGGCACATTGGTTCCCCTTCATGTGATTCCTTATCTTCCAGAAGGCTGGTCCTGCTTCGTTACCCGACATTCTCAAGACAGCAAAAGCATGAGATGCAAGGGCTCTCAAGGGCAAGTTGCACAATGTCACTTCTGCCTCATTCTCTTTTTTAAAATATTTTTTATTACAGTTGACATACAATATTATATTACTTTCAGGCATACAACATAGTGATTAGAAATTTATATAACCTACAAAGTCACCCTGATAACACTAATATCCATCTGACACCATACGAAGTTACTACAGTACTAGTGACCATATTCCTTATGTTGTACTTTATATTCCTTATGCCTTCACCGTGACTTTCTATAACTGGCAATTTGTACATCATAATCCCTTCCCATTTGTCACCTCTCTCCTCACCCGCTTCCATGTGGCAGCCATTAAAACATTCTCTTTCTCTATGAGTTTGTTTTTGTTTTGTTCGTTTATTTTGCTCTTTAGATTCTGCATATAATTAAGTCTTGTTTTCTTATTCATTTTTCATCACTTTGAGTATCTTGTGTTGGTACATCAATGGGAGGGATTGGCCCTCAGGCTGGTGGTTGTGAGGACTGGCCATGACGCAAATAAGCTCTTAAACATTCTCTATGGGAAGTTTCTTATGTCGACAACACCCACAGTCTGGATTGGAGACTAGGAGTAGAAGTTGGATTGTGTAGTTAGTGATAAACTAATAAACACTAAAGTTAAATTATCAAAAGAAAAAGTAATTTGACAGTAAGTAAGGAGAAGAGTCTCCTTGTCTATAAAATGAGGGGATTGAATTAAATGGTCTCTTAGATCTCTTCCTAATGCAAAATACTCTTTTCTGAATTTCTGTGCATCAAATCTTGGCAGGACACTCAATACAGACAGTGCCTGAATTATGATTGATCTGTGTACTCTATGAATGGGCAGTAGGAGTCTGCCTCTGAGTGTCTGTTTCACATTTCAGAATGCCTTGGGAGCATTTGAGGTAGAGTGCCTTCTCCTAAGTAAATGTAGAGCTAGCCAGTTGCCAACAGATATCTTTCTTGTGCCCACTTTTTTTTTTTATCTCCAGCTGTTGTGATGTTTGTTGCCAGAGTAGTTAATAGGCACATTTGGAACCCTTCCTCTAACCCACTCCTGACGCCATCAGGGCTGTGGGTACCATAAGAGACTTTACTTCCATAGCCAGCTGAAAAGGAAATGGGTTCGTCCTCTCCTAAATTGGAAGTTTGGGTGTATTTTCCCCATAGACCATTCTTATATATAGCCCATCCAGTAGAATGTAAATTATTACCTACTATTATATTTTAGAGATACTGTAAAGGAAACAAATCTGTTATCTACGTGAAACCTAGGCTCAATTTACCAGTTTCTTTTCTTTTTTTAAATTTATCTTTATTGTTGAAAGTATTACAGATAGTCCCTTCTTCCCCACCCCCCAGGCCTTCACACACTATTGTCTGTGTCCATGGGTTGTGCATATATGCATATAAGTTCTTTGATTAATCTCTTCCTGCCCTTCCTTCCCCTTCCCTCTGAGATCTGTCAGTCTGTTCCATGCTTCTATGTCTCTGGATCGTTTTTGTTCATCCATTTATTTTGTTCATTAGATTTCACATATGAGTAAGATCATGTGATATTTGTCTTTCTCTGACTGGCTTATTTCACTTAGCATTATACTCTCCAGGTCCCTCCATGCTTTCTCAAAGGGTAAGAGATCCTTAATTTTTACTGCCTGCATAGTAGTCCATTGTGTAATTGTACACATCATTTTTTTGAGAGAAGAAAAAAGTTCAAGTTGCAAGAACCAGGTTTACTTGCCGAAACCGGTTTGGCTCAGTGGATAGAGCGTCGGCCTGCGGACTGAAAGGTCCCAGGTTCCATTCCGGTCAAGGGCATGTACCTGGGTTTCAGGCACATCCCCAGTGGGAGATGTGCAGGAGGCAGCTGATCGATGTTTCTCTCCCATCGATGTTTCTAACTATCTATCTCTCTCCCTTCCTCTCTGTAAAAAATCAATAAAATATATTTAAAAAAAAAAAAGAACCAGGTTTACAAGCAAACTTATAGTAAACTAGAGGCCTGGTGCATGAAATTCATGCACTGGGTGGGGAAGGGGGTCCCTCAGCCCTGCCTGCGCCTTCTCACAGTTTGGCCCTCAGGGGATGTCTGACTGATGGACATCCTTAGCACTGCCGCAGAGGCAGGAGAGGCTCCCACCACAACTGCTGCGCTCGCCAGCCGTGAGCCCGGCTTCTGGCTGAGTGGCACTCCCCCTGTGGGAGCACATTGACCACCAGGGGGCAGGTCCTGCATTGAGTGTCTGTCCCCTGGTGGTCAGTGCGCGTCATAGCGACCAGTTGTTCCGCCATTCGGTCAATTTGCATATTACCCTTTTATTATATAAGATAACCTGTTTTCTAACTAGAAATTGTCTTTCTCCACAGTCAATTTACTTAAAGCTAATTTGCATTACACACAAAGAAATGTGAATAAATTACAAACACTATTCATTAAGGTTTGGGCTATCCTTTATGCAAAAAAAAGAAATCTCTGAGCTCTGGATTCTGTTAATGGAAAAATATGAGTGTGTCAACATTAGCAACTTGTTGAAAACTTGGCAGATATTTTCAATGTAATTATTAATGCAAGCCACTTCAATTCCTCTTTGATACTATACAGATTTTAAATAAATTATATAAATAAATATTAATGGAATTATTAACTTGGTAATTTTATATGCTATGTAGGCATTCAAAGAAATTAAACAACGATGAAGGCTGTTGAACTTGTTCGTGTTTGACGATATACATAAGAGTGACTTATTCCCTGTATCATAAAGAGATAGAAATACACTCGTTTTCAGCTGCCTAACTGAATATGATTGTAAAATATATACATATATATGTAATTTTTCATGGTGGTTAAGTTAATAACATGTCACTATAATTTGTGTGCTTCTGAAATAGAAACCAAATCATGTGCATCCTATTTGGAAAGAAAGTGAAGACAAAATAGATACTAACAAGCTAGTTGCTTACTTTTTTATTTTATTTATTTATTTTTTTTAAAGTGTATGGATTTTTATTGAATTTATTGAGGTGACATTAGTTAATAATATTATACAGGTCTCAGGTGTACAATTCTATAATATGTCATCTGTATTTTGTGTTCACCACCCAAAGTCAAGTCTCCTTCCATCACCATTTATCCCCACTTTACTCTCTTCTACCTCCTCCCACCCTCTTTCCCTCTGGCACTATGTTGTCTGTCTATGAGGGTTATTTTTTCTTTTCTTTCTTTTTTTTGCTTAATCCGTTCACCTTTTTCACCTAACACCCTAACCCTCCTCCCCTCTGACAACCATCAGTCTGTTCTCTGTATCTTTAAGTCTGTTTCTATAACGTTTGTTAGTTTATTTTGTTCATTAGATTCCACATGTAAGTGAAATCATATGGTACTTGTCTTTCTCGGACTGGCTTATTTCACTTAGCATAATACAGGTCCATCCATGCTGTCACAAATGGTTAGATTTCCTTCTTTTTTATGGCCGAGTAGTATTTCATGGTGTAAATGTACTACAGCTTTTTTATTTACTCATCCACTGATGGGCATTTGGGCTGCTTCCAAATCTTGGCTATTATAAATAGCGCTGCAATGAACATAGGGGTGCGTATATTCTTTTGAATTGGTGGTTCAGGTTTCTTCAGATATATTTCCAGAAATGGAATCACTGGGTCATAGGCGCTTGCTTTTTTAAAAGCCCAGCCTTTGCCGCTGGATAACAGTTCAGAGGTTCTTCTTTAACCTGTAGGGTTTTGTGCAGAAGAAAATAGCGATAGCATGTAAATGTCTTACTTCCTTTGCAGACCTTTGAAAATGTAACCCAAAGATCACTTTGCCTCTCACCCTGGGCTCTCAATGACTCTCGAGGGAATTGGCAAGTCTTATCAGAGGAGAGCAGCCAGGCGAGGGCAGCCAGCACATTGAGGCCAGGGTCAAGGCCATTGGGCAGGTAGTGAAAGGCCTCTTACAGTGTTAAACAAATGCCGCTTCCTTCCTGTCTTCCGCAGGAGCTAATTTTGTTTTTCACTTTTCTTCTGGTATAAGAACAATAAGGATTCATGAGGCCATTCTGCCTGTGAGAAGATGTGCATTAGATTATCATAAATCCACAGATAAAAAGTGCAGTGGTCAATCAGAACAGGCATTCCTGGGTGAAATAAAAGGTTTAATTGAAAGTACTGTCCCAGGAGAGACAGATGACTGAGGGTGGTATTGAGTAGACATTAATGACCACAGACCAGAGAGTGAGGAAAGCTAAAGGAAGACCATTGTTTTTTCCCCCCCAATTCCGTTTTTCTTTAAAAGAATGTGGGAGATTATCCTAATAGAATACTAGGGAGGAAATTGGGATTTTGATCACATACAATGTTCTTAGAACACTATTAATATTTCCTAGGAAGTTGCAGCTGAATTTTCTACTGGTACAGATCATTTTGTTAGAAGTTAGAGATCTGGTCAGAGTACAGACTGTACTGATATGCTGAATAATGCTTAAAATTGATACATACCTATTATGTTGTTATAACATATCAGAAAATTATTTGCACTTATTCTTAAGTCTAGAATTTTTTTTTGACTCTTTTATTATGTCTCTCAGCTTGTTCTCTTAAATACTTTGGATTTTTTTCAGTGTTACAAAAAATATATATATAACTAAACATACAGTCCCCATTAAGTACTAGGTGGCTTGCTTTGTATCACTGAAATATGGCGGCCTTTGTAAATCACACATATTTGTTCAGCCCATGCCCTACTTTTGATGTGGCTAAAATAATGGGATGAACTCTCTAGCCACAGAGACAAAAGCTGGGGTTAAGGACTGCCTTTACAAGAACATAATTAGGCAGGTGTCTCTCTACCAGTCATTAACAGATTTGAATTATGACTTTGATTCTTCTTTAGTGACAAAAACAGTTTAAAAATATTCTGGATTATTTGAACCTAATGTGCAGTGACTTTGAAAGGACAAAGATGGGGAGATACCAAATACATTAGGAGTGTTTTAATTGGGCTCTGTGACCAAATAGTGCCCAGTTTAGTTTTTAGAAAATAACTGCCAAAGCCATTTTTAGTTTGCTTGATTTTCAGTTTTATTCCAAATATTGTCTCAGTAAGTGATTTTAAACTATTCAACCAATTGTTTAGGAGTTAATATAGACACACTCTTCGTTTTAAATGGTTTTTTTTTAGGGTTAATATGAACAGGGTAGTTGCCAAATAGTACCAGCTGTCATAATAAAGCAGAAGTGAATGACAGATTCACTCCACCCCATATCAAAACTCAAGAGCGGATATGGTGATCAGATGAGCCAAAATAAATCTAAGTTTGTAGAAACATTTGCAAGCGATTTTCTTGCTTAGCTCAGCCCTTTATAGGCATTAGAGTACACACAGGTCGTGATTAAACTTAGCACTGTTAGAAAAATGGGAAAGGAAACCACTTAGTTGGTGTGGACACCCCAAACGCACATCTCAGAGGACTGCAAATTATTCCAAACTTCCATTTGATGATGATGATGGTGATCCATATTAGGAAATATTGAAACTTAATTTGCAGTTTTTAAACTATTTTTAATATTAATAATAACATGGCCCACATTGACCTACAAAGGAAGAACTAACTGATGGAGTGCTTGTCAGCAATGCTCTTTAAAAAACATGTAGTGTACACTCATTCTCAGACATGCATTAGAATAGGCCCTCGTGGCATAAATGTAGGTAGAATGGTCATTGTTGCCTTGCAGTTCTTAAAGATTTATGTAATAACAAATAACCATAATACATTGTGATTTGTGCTATAATTTAATTATGTATAGAGTGCTAAGGAGACCCAAATGAGGGCCCAGCCACAGAGAGTAGGTGACAATTAAGTTGGGCTTTGATGGCTAAGTAAGAGTTTTCCAATGGGTGTCAAAGTGGGAGGAGGGGAGAGAATGAGTTTTAGGTAGAGAGAATCCCATCTAAAAAAAAGAAAATAGATTCTTTGTGACATTCAAGTAATTAATTTTATTTCTATCTAACAAATATGCTAGAGCGTTATGATAGAAGAGTTAAAATTGCGATTTTGTAGATAAGTTATAAGATATACAATTGTTACTTTTTTTTGGTCTTTTAATGCTATTATTTCAAAAAGGGCACTGTGGCAGAGAAATGTCAACAAAATAATTTATGAAGTCACCCTAGCACAAATATTTATGACACATGCATCCTACCGGAAGCTGAACTGGATTCAAAGTTGAATTAAACATAATTCCTGCCTTTGATGGGATCACAATGGTACAGTGGGGTTAAGACAGACAGGCCAGCAAATAACTGTAAAAACAGAAAGTGATGAGAATTGTAAGACTGGGGGAAAGAAACTGAAATAGGAGCTCAGAGGAAAGCAGGTTGTTTTCTCACTGATAACACCAGGGAAGAAAGAGGTGTCTTATGTGCTGAGCCCGAAGCCAGGGCGCTTGGAAGTGCTAAGTAAATAGCCTTTTATTCCATTAAACCTTTGAGGGAGAAATAATTTCTATAATTGATATATACGCAGATACATGGGAAATAGGTTTTTCCTTATGTATGTTTTCATTAGGTGTCACAAAAACTGTAGGTCTGTACCACCAGGAAAATGCTTAACCAGAAAGATTGTTCGCTCATTGTGCTTAGATGAGTCTTTCAGCAGGTGCAACTGGAGCTGTGCTGGATTAGATTTTTAAAGAATTTAATTCCTTAGTTAGGAACGGGACTGGTGTAGTCCTTGTTTAGTCTTTGACATGTACTTGACTTTGTTTGAAAATTAAGATCCATTAGTTCAGGGGAGAAAGGAGTCCTGCACAACCTATAGCTAGGGAGATATTGATTGGAAGTGCACTGAACTTTTAAACTTCTTGTAATTACACACTGATTTTACAGGAATTAAGGCCATAGAAATTGCTCCTTTCCCCTTGTCCTGCTTTCCTATACTATATATAACAGCAAGGCGGGGGAGGATTCAGATGAAGAAGACTGAAGAAGAAGAATGTAAAGTGAAAGACAGCATTTAATAGCTCAACAGTTATCTAGGACTGGGGGGCCTCTTTCAAGAATTTGGCAGGAACAGTGAAGAGATGTGGGAGGAGGGATCTTCCCAGAATTGGGTTGCCTACCTCCTCTACCTTGGGAAAATATTACAGCTCCAGAAGCCACTGTGAACTTCCGACTCTGAGATGCTGTGTTGTCTGTTCACGCTGTTGTAACTGAGTGGCTTATAAATAACAGAAACTTAGCTCTCATAGTCCAGAGTCGGGAAGAGCAAGGTCAGGGTGCCATCATGGTTGGATGAGAGCCCTCTTTGGGTCGTAGACTCCTCATTGTATCCCCCTGTGGAGGAAAGGCTAGGGAGCTCTGCGGGTTCTCTTTTATGAGGGTGCTAATCCCACTCATGATCTCCTCCCAAATCCCCACCTCCTATATCATCACCTTGGGGATTAGGACTTCAATATATGAATGTGGAGGTGATGGAAATATTCAGCTGATGGCAGATGGATATATGTGTCAAATAGAAATCCTGACATCAAAAGGAGAGACATGATTAAGAGAAATATAAGCCCTATGATACATCGTTAATCCTTGGTATCTCCCATGTGTCAAGAAAAAAGAAAGAAAGTAATCCCCCAGTTGGTGAACACAGTTATTGGTCTCAGTTCTTCACTTCCAATCAGAGCATCATATATCCATTCTCCTGTCATGGTCTCATGGTGTGTGGAGAGTATTTTTCCAACCATAGCCTGTGGACTTGGCCCCATGAAATCATTTGGCCAATGAGATGTTAATGAATGTTTTGTGAGCAAAGGTTTTAAAATTACTTTTGTTTTTAAGCATTGATCAGACCATCAAACCTCAGAGGGGAGGTGGGGGTAAGGGGTAGAGATCAACCAAAAGGCTTGTATACATGCATATAAGCATAACCAATGGACACAGACACCAGGGACACATATGTAATACCTTAATCAATAAGGAAAATTTAAAAAAATACATTCCTGTTTTTAATCATGAGGGAAACATACTTCAGATATCCAGTGGTCTAAGGAAGATGAGAAATCCACAGCTTGGAGGCAGGCCTACCTGAGTCCAGCCTAGATCAGCCAAACCCCCATCGACTTGCAGATATGTGAGCCAGAAGTAGATGCCTTATTTTTCATGTCACAATTTTTGGTGGTTTGTTATGCAATATTTTTATGGCAACAGACAACTGGTACATTCACTCACTTTCCCTCATTTAACTCTGGGTAGATTTTCCCTCTCCTTTAAAATTGTTTGTAGTAGTGAGGATAGGAAGATATATCACAGTGTAATGTTATGGGTTTTCATACTCTATAGAACTTAAATGACTTCTTAGTTTGTAGTCAATTTTATCTGAAAATTAATTTTAACAGATTGATTTAATTATTAAAAGGCAAATTATATGTCTATCTGCAAATGATGTTTTATATATATATATATATATCCCCCAAAATATATAATCTACTCATTTCTGTAGATTCTTTTAAATTTTGAAAATGAACTGTATGTTAATAAATACTGACTTTAGAATCTCAAAGTGTGTATACATTTTTGGGATACCTGTCTATATGGTAATTTTAAATACACATATATATGTATATTAAGAACATTGGGATTATTTATCATTAATAGTGTACTAAAGGGGATTGGTTTCCCCTTGGAATCTTATTAGATGGAACTCAGACATCAGAAAAAAAGGGTAGGGTTAAAATGGCTATATTTTAATCACTTGATTTTCTTATAGCCGTAACCAACAAATATAAACTTCCCCTCCCCCTGCCTTTAAACAAATATCACTTTCTTGAGGCGGTGGTTATACTGTTTTACATGGTAATGCGATTAAATAAACGTGACTGTCTGCACCTGAAAGGAAAGAACATTAACAGGGTCCTCTAGGGAAAATGTAGGTAACTGAGATGTAATCCCTGCCTTTAGAATTCTTAAGTTGGGAAGAAAGCTGTATTTCTTTACTAAAAGAGTTATTTACCCTAAATAATGACACATGTACTAAGAATGGAGGATGTTATGTAGAACATTCTTATACTTTTACTGTAATGGTTGAAGAGTTTATTCTTTGACTATACTTCCTAAAATCCCAGTGAATACAACCTGCAATGCATTGTCTTTAAAAAACCTACAGAAGTTTCCCAATTCAAAACTAAAAAATAATAATATATTTTTAAACTTCTCATACGGAAACCAAACATTTAGGCCCCTTTAATAAGGAGTCCCTCATTCTAAAAGCTTCAGAATGCCCTGGCTGTCTGGCACAGCTGAAGCCTGGCATGACCCCTATGACCTTTTGTTGTTGCTGATGCTGAAAGTGACATACGGAATGTAGACAAGAGTGTGATGCAGCCCGGCCATGGGGGCTCAGTGGCTGAGCATTGACCCAGGAGGTCACGGTTAATTCCCGGTCAGGGCACATGCCTGGGATGTGGGCTCAGTCCCCAGTGGGAGGCATGCAGGAGGCAGCCAAGCAATGATTCTCTTTCATCATTGATGTTTCTTTCTCTCTCTCCCTCACCCTTCCTCTCTGAAATCAACAAAATATATATTTTTTAAAAAGGGTGTGATGCAGAAAAAAAAAATGGAACTGGAAGGTTTAGCCAGGAAGTTGTGCAGTATCTCTAGGACTTTGTTCATGACCTACAAGATTTCTCTCTCAAACCTTCTCTCTTCTCTGCCCCATTTCTTTCTAGCCTCACCTTCCTTCCCTATGTTCCCCAGTGAAGCACTGCATTATGTGTACGCTAAGGAGCACTGTTTCTATAATATGCTTCCTGCCAACATGTGTTCCACGGTCCAGTGTTATTTTAAAAGCACTGAGAAGTCCCAAAATAAAGAAACCCTTTCCCTAGACTTTCTCATCATAGAAACCCTCATTTCCCCCTTACTGCAATGCTGCGAGCCTGTGCATTAGACCTGAGATGGATCCATGTGTTATGGGGAACCCGTCTGGTGGCTTCCTTGGTTTCTGAAGCCGGCTCTAATTGGGCACAGCCTCAGGCCAGACTTCCTCAGGAAGCACCAGCAGCCCGTGCACTGGCTGTGGCGGGGTCAGAGGGCACCTCCAATTTCCTCAGTGCCACCCCTTCCTGAGCAGAGGGCTGGGCTGTGAGTGGAGCAGACACCATGACTGTGTGTGCCCTTCCATTTTTATTTATGTTCAGCTTCTGTCCTTGATAGTTGCATTGTCTTTTCAAAGTGTTCTGTGCAGGGAGCCTGGCATACAAAGTATCTGTGATCACAAACCCAGCTTCTCACAAAGGCATCTAATCCTCTCAGAACCAGGCCCACCGGGCCTCCTGTTCAGATCAGTAAATTATTACAATCAAATGGGTTTTGTGTTTTTTTTTATCAGCACAGAAGTCTTTTTTATTTTTCCCCACTTATCATGCCATGAATTCACAGGGAATGGGTTCCAGCAGCTCAGGCTCCTTTCCATTGGTTCTCACAAAGTGTGCTTCTCTGGGTGGAGCAGGCTGACGCTTCATTTGAACCCAGGTACCTTTCTCTTTGGCTTCCTTCTTTTTCTGATCATTTTCCTTCACACGTTTCAGTAAGCTATCTCGGCTCTTAGAGTGCTTAATATACTCAATACGTACATTAATTCTCTTGGCAAGAATCTTACCCTTAACTTGCTTGTTCACAATAATGCCCACTGCATGCTGGGTGACATTGTTGACTCTTCCAGTTTTGCCCTCGTAACATTTGTGGGGCATTCCTTTTTGAACAGTGCCCATTCCCTTGATGTCCTGAATATCACCTTTCTTGTAGATTTGTATGTATGTGGCCAAAGGAACAACTCCATGTTTTCTAAAAGGTCCAGAGAACATATAGCGGGTGCCTCTCCTCTTTCCCTTTGTGTTAGTCATTTTTGTGAATTACTGGAAGATGGCGTTTCCGGCCGAAAGGAAGACAATCAAATGGTTTGTTCTTGGATCTTATATTCATATAAAACAGGGGTCCTCAAACTACGGCCCGCGGGCCACATGCAAATACAAATATTGTATTTGTTCCCGTTTTGTTTTTTTACTTCAAAATAAGATATGTGCAGTGTGCATAGGAATTTGTTCATAGTTTTTTTTTTAAACTGTAGTCCGGCCCTCCAACGGTCTGAGGGACAGTGAACTGGCCCCCTGTTTAAAAAGTTTGAGGACCCCTGATATAAAAGCATGTCTTCTTATATTTTAACCACGAAATAATTGCCTATAACATATTTAAGACATTGGTAATCATGTTTCTGTAATCCATTTTTAATAGGAAGAAGTAAACACAGAACAAAAAGACCTGCTGTTTCTTGATATTAACAAAGCAGGTTCTAGTTTTCTAAAACTCCATGCCGTCTGAATATAAAATATCACTTATATGTATTACTTTTAATGACAAAATATTATATTCATTTTCTTAATCTTCATGGGCAAAGGAAAAAACTTGCCAGTGTCAATAAACTGTGGAATTTGCTGACATTTCATGTGTAAGTAGAAGAGGAAAAAGGTTGCTATGAGAATTTTAAGTCTGACTTTACTTTTGTTAGTTTCAATCTCTGACTTAGTATTAAATTAAGGTACTTTTAGATTGAACAGGCAAGAAAGAATGGCCATTTTTTTACATTTGTTTCCTGGTTTTAGCTTAATCCATTACTTAAGTAAAATGTTTCCTTTTTATAAATTCAGCCAGAGATCAGCTCTTGCTTTCAATGGTTGCCTCCATCTGCCCCTTTCAAAAAACATGAAAAAAACTAAGTATCTCAATTGCAAATACTTTATAGGATTTCCTTCATTCAGATCTTTGGTTACAAATTATTTTAAAATGAATAAATGTGCACATAAGGACATATATACAAAATATTGATTATTGAGCTAACTATGAGAAATCTACATGGAATATTTCTATCCATTAAAAGAAAATACCAGTGTTGCTCACACACAGCTCTGAAACTTTTCTGCTATTTATTGCAACACTAACTTACATTTTTCTTTTCCATATGATTGATGTATAATATTGAACTGTGGGTTGATTCTCAACAACCTATGGAATAATTCAGTAGATTTGTAAAAACTTATCTTCACTGTGATCTGTGTTTCTTTTTGGTAATTTGTCTGTATTGTCCAGAAGACAAAAGACTTTAAAAGATAATCTATCCACTTGTAAATCACCCATGAGTTCTGCAGATTTCATGTCTATATCAGCAGCAGTGGTGGGAAAGTCTTTTACCATTTATTACAGTGATCATCCCCAGATTACCACTTACATTTGCATGTGCCCACTCCTCTCTCATTGTCTTCTTTTCTTTCCTCTCTGAAAAATATAATCTTTTTGAAATAAAATGCCTCCCAGCTGTTGGAACGAGCCTCTGATCCCCTCTCTCGGGTAATAGCCACATGTTGAATTTTATATAATCCAATTGGCCAAAAAGCTTTCATGTTTATAATAGCTACTCATGCTTTTCTAGAAGATTAAAAAATTTCAGAAATTAAGTGCCTTGCAGGTGTCTTATCCTTTCATTGTTGTGAAAATTTATTTAGCTATAACAAAAGTCTCATCACCCTAAATTCCTTAGAATTTACTTAGTTAACAAAAGTTAACAGTGGTTAAGCCTATTATAAAATATCCTGGCAGAATTGCCAGGTATGGCTTTTGCTTGATATATTTTTAGAAAAGCATTCTCTTTTTTTTCCTTAAAGTCCTTTTGTTTGAGTTTTGGTAATTGACAAAATGATTGCATGTGAAGTATAAGTCTTGCATAAAGTAAGCTGCTCACAACACAGACTAATTACACATTTGGGAGGCAGGGCTAAGACATCCAGAGCTTACTCGTGCTGAGCCAAGAACACAGCATTTAATGAAATGAGGACCATAAAGGGTTCAGCATGGATGCTTTCAGGTCTGACCTGGGCTTCTGGGAAATTGAACATTGGCCCTGCAGACTGGTGGATTCCCCCGGGCTTTGAAAAGCCGGGTTATTACCACTTGTGTGCGTGAATCAAGCACTGCTTTGCAATACAAGAACATTTGTGATTCCAGAAATGGCCCCATTTGGAACACTCTTAAGCTAACAATATAGATGCCTCCCCAGTCATCCATCTTCCTGCTTCTCTTTCCTCCTCTCACGCCAAGTAATTACTTTTGATATTTGTTTGATAAAAAACGGTTAGAATATCTGGCAAGCTCCGACTGTGTAGATTCTTCTGTCTCCTCTTTCCAATTCTTGAAGTCTGTTTTTTCCTCTCAGATAATACTGTGACTGAAACGGAAAGGCCCTCCCGTGTTGTTCAATAAACTATTTGTCAAGTATGTTCTGTATAAATAGGCTATTTCATATTTCGGGTTTAGTTCATAGTAGATGCTTGATAAAAATTTGCTGAATGACTGTGGTTGTCAAAGATTAACTCCAGTCACTTAGTCCAGATTGGATCAGTCTCATTCCTGAATCCCAACCATGACAGGTTATTCATTATGTTTAGGTATAGAAATAATAATACGGAAAACAAAATGAGAAAATGGAGAAATAGGAAAAGAAATAACTGAATGGGAGTGAGAAGGAACATACATATAATCAGGGTGATAACCAAACAACAGCTGTGAAAACTTGAAGACCATTTGCCTAAAACACAATAATAGGTTGGTTAAGGCTGGGGACACATATGATAAAGTATTAAAATGGCTTATAAAATTTTTTAAAGGGCAGTTAACATTTTACTTACCATTTAGTTTTGTATTTCACTTCTTTTTTATTTAATAAAGATAATGTCTATATATTCATCACTGCAGTGTTTTCCAAATTGAAAACTGATTCATTATTTCAATCTAGTGGATTGTGACCAAAGCTTTTAAAAAAATAAAACAGCTTAGAAGATACTAGAATCCATTGCACTCTGGGTATTTTCTCATAAAACGTTTGTCTTTGTGTGTGTGCACACATATACATATATGCATGGAAGGATAGAAAGAACAGTGAGCAGATAGATAACGTAGTTTTGGGGACTTGATCACAGTGCTTCCCAAACTTGGTGAAATGTACCATGAATGTTGCTGTTTGCAGTGTTCACTTGTGACTTGAGCTACATGATGCAATTTAAAACCATGAACAGTCAAAAGTCTATCACAAATTGGTAGCTACGGCACAGCCCTGTGCCTTCATTGAGAATTTGATATTGAAGCTGGACTGGGGTATTATCTCCCCCAGGAGCAGAAAGTATGGTCTGAAAGGGGAAAGACTGGCCTGACCCCACCAGCTGATGCAGACCCTCTAAGGTGTGTTCTAGAAAGAACATGGGGAGCTGGCATAGACGGATGGCAAGAGGGGATGGGACTGTGGACTCCCCCCGGAGAGGCTGTCCTGCTGGCTGAGGATCCTGGAGCACGGCTACCCTGAATATCCCCAATGGTGTCTCTGACCTGGCATCACACATCAAGGACATTCACCGAGTCGCTTTGGGGTGCAAAGCCCTCTACCAGGTTCCTCCAGGACACAGAACATGCCTTTACCTAAGACATTACCCCGAAATATCAGCTCAGACTAATTTCCTCATCCAGCAGCAGCCACTCAGAGGGTGAGTCCACAGCCGCTCTGCTGACCGGGATGAGAGGCACTCCCACAGTGGGCCGATCCCCACACACCACACCCCCCCCCACCAGTGCACGAATCTGTGCACCAGGCCTCTAGTGTATATATATATAATATGTGTACATATTATATAATTATATATAGTTTTAAAAGAACATATATAGCACATATTCTACTTATATATACTTCCACATAAGAATGGTCCATATTCCAGTGCCAGTAGATAACCAAGTTATTTTCTGTAGAAACAGATGAGGCAAGATGAGGGGCAGGTAGGTAATAGGTAGATGAGTAGTTATCTGACTATGTGTATGAACTGTATATGTTACATAATTGAAATATACTGCACACATAAGTTTTTGTGCTTAGTTTCATATATTCTCACATGATTAAAAGTCGTCGCGTCGATACTATGTTCCATAATTATGCGATTCTTAATAAGTAAGAGTAAAGAAGTAACATACATGCAAGCAATACTAACCTGACAAACACCACTTGCTAGGCTGCCTTTTTCTTCTCAGTTCTTTTGTAAGTAAAAGGTAGTATTCTGCAGATGTTCCAATAAATTTAATACTTATCACTTTTCATTCTCTGTGCCACATTGTTCACATTTCTGCCTTTGGAAAATTAGCTGCTATAAAGCCAGACATAACCAAGTGCAGAATTCCCTAATAGTTCACCAAGTAAGTGGTCAGTCATGAACCTGTGAGCCTGAGACCTAGTCAATTGAAGAGGCTTTTACTGCCACCCCATTCTGGGACTTGGGAACATAGGGACAGGCAGTTCTGCAGCTCCAGTGCCTCTCTGGGTCCTGGTGGCCTTAACCTCAGCGACATCTGGCAATTGTTGATTCAGGGCCATGGTTCTCAACTGGAGGCGATTTTGACCCCAGGAGACATTTAGTAATGCCTAAGGCTTTTTTGGTTGTCACAACTCTTCCAGTGCCTCTCTGGGTCCTGGTGGCCTTAACCTCAGTGACATCTGGCAATTGTTGATTCAGGACCATGGTTCTCAACTGGAGGCGATTTTGACCCCATGAGACATTTAGTGACGCCTAAGGCTTTTTTTGGTTGTCACAACTCGGGAAGGAACTACTACCAGCATCTAGTAGGTAGTAGCCAGGGATTCTGCTAAATATCCTACAGTGCATGGGATCGTCCCTTACTACAAAGAGTTATCAGGTCCCAAATACCAGTCGTGCTGAGGTTGAGAAAGCCTGAGTTGAGGATCCTGTATGGCTGGCCCAGGGCAGGAGCTAGGACATTGGACCTGGGTGCCTGCAGGTTGGGCATCTGAGCATCCATCCTGGGCCCTGCTCTAGGGACCTCGAGGACTTGGACTCTGGAGCCATGGCCTCTAGTAGCAAAACATAAGAGCTAATGAAAAGACAGAAATCAATGAAATTCATAAGATTGCCTTGATGTGCCAGGCTTGCCTCTTTGGTTTAGTTTTCCCTCTGGTTGTCTTGGTGGAGAAAGCAGGGATACTCCTGGCACAGTGTGGGAAGAGCCCTTGTCTGAAAGTGAGGAAGCTGGGGAGAGTTGAAGGTCCCATGTACCACTGCCTTGGGGCTCAATCCTATAACTAAGGCCTTGCAGTGGGGCCCTTGTGAGGACTTTATACCTCTCTCCATCCTGCCCCAAAATGCTGTCTGGCAAGATTTGAGTTTAATTTTCCGAGTTACTAGTTGAGCCAAGATTATTGGAGGAAGGCATTCAGCATATTGATTTTTTTTTTTTTTTTTTTGTCCATTAGGTAAAGGGACATTTATTTCTAACAGGAAATGGCTATGTTAACTACTGTAATGGCTTCCTCCACCATTGGGAATGTTGCTATTATTAGAGACCACTAATTATGGCCTGAGCCTGGTATAGCATAAGAAAGATATAAAACGTTACTGTAATTGAGTGGAGGATGTGAAATTGCATAGTGTCTTACGGTCCCTGTAGGCATCTGTCTTGGAAGTTCTTGTGGTCAGGCCAAGTCATGGTGGTTCAGAGAAATTGAGACTTGGTACAGCAGTGAAGAGTCTGACACAGGAACCACACTGCCTGGACTCCACAAAGCTCCCACACTGACAAGTCTTACAGACTGTCGTCGTGGTACTTACATGCATGCACACATGTGCTTACACATGGCACTACATATATGCACACATGTAGTGCACACGTGGCACTACATACATGCACACTTTACTTACGCACATGCACACACAGTACTTGCACACACAGTACATACAAACTGCCATGCAGCTCAGTTTCCTCATCCATAAATGGGCATCATAATAGTCCGCGAAGGCTTGGTGTGAGGAGTAAGTACATGGATATGTGTGAAGCGCTCAGAAAAGAACCACTCAATCACTGTGAGCCCTGGTTTGTTTTTGTTGTTATATCTGGCTCTCTGATATCAGGGACGTAAAAAAAGATACCTTTTAAGTTTAAAATGAAAAGATAACCATACTTCACCGGATTTATATTTTGTTTGTACCACTTATGCACTAAACGAAAGGTGTCAGTGCAACTGGTGGTTGTTAATCTTTATAAGACTTAAACAGTTGCCGAAAGAAACCTGATTTGATTATAGAATAAAGTGGTGGAAGCAAAACTGGTCTTCGTATCTCTGACTCAGTAGATAAAAAGCCAGAGCAACTTCCTAGTCTTTCTCTCTCACAAACTTCTAGCGAGAACAGCTGTTCTTTAATTTATACTTTAATTCAGCAGAACTTTATTACTCTTAAATTCACTAAATCCCACAGAGATCTGGACACATAAATGGTTTTGAAATGTTATGGATTCCGAATAGGGCATTCTGGAAAACAAAGATGCAGGCTAATAATTTACATTTAACTCTGGCATTTTAATGGAAAAAGGACAGCTAGTTTGAATCAAATAATGAAATTTTTCTTAGATAATAATAAAATGAGTTAGTTAAAAGAGCTAGCCTGTAATAGGTTCATTAAATTAAGCAAAGTTTCATTTTTTTTGAAACTACCTATTGTCAAAATATTTACAGCTAATTTCATTTACAATGAAATTAAATGAAGGGACTATTTCTTTAAAGTTAGACATGGATTTTCTCTTTTTTGGTGGATCTGGCTATGATCAGACCTCCAAATCCTGTTTTAATTATGGGTTCTTTGCTACCTCTGATTGTATAGTTGTTATTTTGTGACTGGCGTTCAGACCTTCACAGTAATTTTCAAAATATGTAATTTTACATAAGAGTCCCTCAAAGTGACCTTAAGATGAGAGTGTCTAGACATAATTATGGAGAGGAAGGAACTACCGACCTCAAGAGCCGATGGTTTCCAGGGCTATCTCGTTTTCAAATGTTAACCCCTGTGGCAGTTTCGTCTTTCTGCAAGCCTGAGAGATGTAGGAGGGGCACCTGCAAAGTTGACCATGCGGGCATCACTTTCTAGTGTATATTTGGAAATACTGGAAATACTAGGGACCAAATATGATTAACCACGGGCTTCTCCCTGGATGCCTGTCTTTTTCACCATCCTCTGTATTTTCTGAGAACTGCTATTTTTGTGGCTCCGGGTCATTTGTCAAAAACAAAAACAAAAAACAAACAACCATGAATATTTGTTATGTATTATACTTTTTGTCTAGGCTCAAAAATGGGTTGCCAGTCAATTATACTACCCAAAGAAGCATGAGTAAGGCCTGAGTTTTCACAAAGTAGAATTTAATTCAGTGATATCCATTACAAGTCACATCTCTCTAACTTAATAGCATGTTCTTTTCTCAATGCTCTGCATCCTATTGACAATCTTTATCAGTAGCATTGCTTTCACAGTAAATGATATGTTTTAAATTATATACGCCAGATATGTCTTCAAAATTTTAGGATGTTTCTACACTAAGCTCTGTCTCTTTGTCTGTAAAATGAAGGGTGTTACCACCACACCACATCTAAGGGCTTCCTGGTACCTAGGATTCCCTAAGTCTAATACCCAGCCTGTTTAATTATTGAGAATATCTTGCCGAATTCCAAATACTTATGCGATGTTTCAAATGACATGGCCCTGCCTTGCCAAAGGATCCTCTCTTTGGCCCATTACCAACTATAATTCCCAAACCCTTCCACCTCTCCATGGACATGGTGGCCCCTGCAGAGAGAATGAACCCCCTTTGCCCCATAGGGACAGGAATGCAGCTGTTAGAGGTCCAATCGCCGTCTTACCAAATGCATCTGTGTTTGGCCATGTGAGTATGTGAATATTAACCTGCTTTCTTCCCTCCACTCTTCTCATGTCCGTCTCCCCAACAGAAAGGAGAACCTGATTGCCGGGCCCTCTCTCCGGAAACCACGGACCAGCTCACCTTTGAGATCCCCCTGAATGACTCCGGCTCTGCTGGTCTGGGGGTGAGCTTGAAAGGGAACAAATCCAGAGAAACTGGAACCGACATGGGAATTTTTATCAAATCCGTCATCCATGGAGGTGCTGCCTTTAAGGTGGGTAAGAATGATCTTTCCCCATCAGTGGGGAGGTACCCAGAGGTACAGCTTTTGGGCCTGAGGTCTGGTTGGAGAAGGCGTGTGAAGGGGAGACCACTGGGCCTTCCTGCCGCACTCAGAAAGGTGTGTGTGGACACATCTGGGTAGCAGGGGTTTCCCCTCCTACTTGAAGCGGTTAATTTCATTTCCTAGGCATGGTTCTACAAACCCACCATGATTAACATGCTCTCTTGCATTCTTTTTATGACTCTGTGCGAGTGACTCTGGATGTGTAAGCTGACAGACTTGAACCTAAAAATACACCATCAGGAAAACAGAACGAAAAAAAATAAGTCAACGTCAAGGCAGCAAATAAGAAAATTGCGTTTGCAAGAAAGAAAGCTCAGTGGAGCTTGTGAGTGATTGTAGTAGAAGCTAAAGGCCATTTATCACATTTTATGCACTTGGAGATAACCATGGTGCTGGGAATGCAGATTTGCCTTTGAACTTGGAGAAGCTTATACATTTCCCCCAAAAAGGAGGTGGGGGAGAATGGGACTCTGCCTTTTCCCTTTGGGTTGGGAGTGTGATCATAGCTGTTAGCATGGGGTCAGGTATAGTTAACTAGACGGCCTGTGTTCAATTCCAACCCACCACCTGCTAGCAAGGAACTTGACCTGCCATGTTCCCATTCCCTCATCTGTAGAATGGGGATAATAAGTAATACCTAATCCACGGGGTTTCTCAGGATTAAATAAAGTGATACAGACCATGTGATTAAAGCAGTAAAGTGATCACAGAGGGAAATGTGCTTGAGCTCGCCTTCAGCTCCTGCTGGACAGTGAGACTTCCTGAGTTTGTGTGTGGCCTCAGCTACTCTCTCACTTTGTGAATGTTGGCAGGGCACTTGTCCTCAATATGCCTCACTTTCCTCATTTGTAAAAAGAGTAAAATTAGTAGTGCCTACCTCCTGGTGCTCTTGCGAAGACAAAAAAGAGACAATATGTATAAAGTGCCTAGCGCAGTGCCTATGATAAGCCTTCAATAAATGTTAGCCATTTTTTAATCATCTTGATATTAATAATGTGTGCCATCTCCCCCACAAAGCCCAAGCAGACCCACTTAAGTTTATAGAAGCAGCCTGCTCCTAGAATCCTGGTTTTGTGGGAGCATTTTTCTTCATATATATAATTGATTTCAGAAAGGAAGGGAGAGGGAGAGAGAGATAGAAACATCAATGATGAGAGAGAGCTATTGATCGGCTGCCTCCTTCATGCCTCCCACTGGGGATCAAGCCCACAACCCAGGCATGTGCTCTTGACCAGAATTGAACCCAGGACCCTTCAGTCCACAGGCCAACACTCTATCCACTGAGCCAAACTGGCTAGGGCCATTTTTCTTCTTCACCCTACCGTATCACTTTTGTTTCATAGACACTACAAAGCAGTGTCTTTTTTCAGTCTTTTTCCTTGGGTAATAAATGCATTATAGAGAGACAATTCTTTAATGCACTCCTTGGATCCATCAGCTTTTGTTGTATAATAAGTGATAAAATGTTAATAACATGCATCAGTAAACCTTTATTTCCTTCATGACCCTCATGACTGCAGGGCAGCTAGAGGGGTTCAGATTCAGGCCAGCATCTATCACACTGTAGGTTGACAAGTCTGACTGTGGTCCCCACATCCCTGGTGTCTTGGGCCAGCAGACTAGCTGCAGCACGTTCTTAATCCATGAGTTGTCAGAGGGCCCACAGCAATGGGTGAAGCCTCATAAGTTCTGGGATCCAAACTGGCTCACAGTAACTACACACACACACACACACACACACACACACACATACACCATTGGCCAAAATAAGTCATATGATTGAATCCAAAGTCAATCCAAGGTGTGAGGAAATACAGTCCACCCATGATGAAGCCAAGCAAAGTGTGGGTGCAGAGAAGGATGGAGATTTGAGGCCCATCATCGAATTTACCAACAGTCTAGCTCCAAAATGCAGAACCAGGAGCAGAAGGAATAAAATAGTAATAACAACAACAAATAACATTCATTGTTCTTATTGCAAATATATGCTGGACAGCATGGAAAGTATCTCTCTGGCTTCTCTCGTTCTACTCTCGATGTTCACACTGGATTATGATTGCAGTGGTTAGTGCACCTTCACAGTGTGCCTGTGGCCACCCAGCCAGGACTGGCTTCACCTGAGAGCTGAACCCAGGCAGTCTGCCTTCGGACCCTGTGCTATGCTGCCCTGAGATGTAGCCTCTTTATCCGATCGGTTTATCTTCCTAGAGATCAGGGCCCGTTGCCCTGGAACTATCTTGTATCAGGCTTGTCATGCTGAGCCAAGCCACCTAAGCATGTGCTGCGTTTGAGGGCGTCTTGGTCGTGTTGGTGGACATCAGCTTGATATCACTCTTCTTATTCCTGATGACAGCTCTATTTGCAGAATTTATTCCAAGTAAAATTGAAATGGAAATGAATTTTGGGAAATTAAAAGCAAACATCTTAGCCTTTTTTATGGGCAATAACTTACGCGCAAGCGGCTACTGGAGCGCTGGTTTAATATGTATGTCCATGTTTGTGAAAGTGAGCATCTCCTTACCTAAGCAGTTTCTAACAAGTCTGTTTCTTGCAGAAGGATTTCACTTTCCATTTATGTAAATTTCTTTCCTGATGTTGGTCTGCTGAGTCAGACGATCACACCATTAAAGCCCACTGGACAGCATGTTTATAGCTGATCTTAGGCAGTAAGCAGCATCAATCATGAATGTAGCCTTATTGTGAAGGTTTGCTATCCATTTGTCTTGTTTACTTCGTGCAGTGGAAAGGGTAGAGGCCTAAGCATTGCTCACAAGAAATCTGATTCACTAGGGAAAACAGAAAGAGAATTTCGCTGTGCTCCTTCTGCCGCTCCAATCATCTACCATTACTCCTCAGAAAATTGCCACCCACTCTGTGATTCAGGATTATGTTTTACAAAAATTGTTTTGAGACTTTGTTCCTGTCCCTGTTCAGAAGATTCCAATGTAACAGACTGCAGGTCCCCGGGGCAAAGGGGAGATGAGCTTGAGGAACATGGGCTTTAGCATCTGGCCCCTGGTTTTTACCTGAAACCAACAAAAGAATCTTTCTGCGGGAGCACAGTCTTCCTCCTGGCCCTTCAGACCACTAATTGGTTCTCAAGGTGTTGTTTCCCTTTAGGGAAGGTGGGTTTTTGAAAACTAAACTCCTTTGAAAAGTATGACCAAATTCTTCCTGTGGATTCTGTGTGCTGTATTCTCCCCGGTTGGTGTAAACAAAGATAGCCTGCTTCTTGCCAGATGTAAAACCCTGGAATGACTGGGACTGCAGTTGGAGGCTTCTGTTTCCCCCCCTTACCTTTCAGGCTACTGCTTTCTATCATTTCAGCTCTTATTTGAGTCATTTCTAACAGAGAAGTAAAGCTCTATTTGAAAGTAAGAGCATTCAGCTAGCCTAGGAAGTGAATCTCTCACTCACTCTAAGGGAAAACAAAGTAATACTTTTACTTATTCAGAATTACCCAAATGCTTAAATATTTAAATTCCAGTCAAGAAGCCCAGAAACTCTTCCCTGTTCGTGTTAGGACACAGCATCTGCCATTTCAGACTGCTTGGCATCTAGAGTTGTCTGTGGCCCCCTCCGAGGCATCGCGTTGAGCTTCCTTAGCAATGTGCAAAATGACCTTGGACCATAACAGCCAAATACAACTAGAAGTATTGATCCTAATATGCTTAAACAATAACATGCATTACTGTATGTCTGTAGTTTCACTTCAGTTTCTGTCATTCTTCCTGGGCATTTGCCCCTGAAGTACAGGGCAATTGTTTCCAGAACCAACATAGAGTAGACATAAGCATATGTGTTAATTTCTCATCACCCAGGCACTATGAGTGGAATACGTTAGTATGCCATGGGGATGCTTTTCCAAGATTCCACTTTTGTGATAGGAATTTAAAGTTAATGTGGTGTTGTTGTTACTGTTAAGTGAAAAGAAATGTTGTCTTTGTTGCATTTAGAAAAAAAATACCTTGAGAAAAATACTCTTCTTTCCCAAAATTCACACAAAAATCAGCTGGTCCTTTTCTCCATGAAACCTTGATTATCAGATTGAAGATCTTATATGTTTTCACTTACTTGGTAAACATTTTGAATTCTGAAATCAGTGGCTTGTTTAGTTTGGTTTTTGCTTTGCTTTTGATGTACTATGTCAATTGAACCTTTTTTTTGGAGAAAATGCATTTTTACATCTATTGATTATACTAACTTAAACTACTTTTTTTTTTTTACCTAACAATGAAGAACTTTTAGAAAAATATCACTAGCATAGTGATATTTTGAAGATTGAGATAGACTATTAACATATAGTAAAACCCAAAATCTCACAGTCTAATTTTTTTATTCGAATATACTGACTTTGGGACTGAAAAGTGTCCTATGAAACCTTGAAATAATAAGGTAAAATTAAAATTTAAAGACAATTTTTGCTAAGGGAAAATGTCATGTACCAGGTAGATTATTTAAGGGCTCTAAAATAGAGAGAATGAATTTAAGAATACCTGTTATTCTCTAGAAAATTAATTAGCGAGGTTTGTGCTTAATAAATACTACTTGATGATGATGAAATTAAATGAAGGAAAAATGCCTGACATAGCTAATTGCAAATGCATGCACTCAGAATATGAAATAGATATAATTTAAATGATTTGATTTTGGTGTGCTTAGGAAATTCGATGCAGAATTTCATAATCTTACACTATTTAGTAATTGGTAGAAGAAAAAGTTTTATCTAATACAAGCAATCCTCCTATTTTTAAAATGACTAAAATACAAATTTTTGGAGAGACTCTGCCCAGTTCCAGAATTTCTGGGAATATGGGCTGATGCTAAACCTCCCTGTCTCTTCATAATGAGGAGCATTTAATAGCATCCAAGCTCTTAACAGGGTCCGGTAGGAGTTCCCAGCATGAGTAATTTCCACCTTCATCTCTGCTGGTATCTATAAATCATGTGACAGATCTATAATTAATGAATTTAAAGGAAGATAAAAAGAACAGCTTTTTAAGGAACACTAATGTTAAATGATTTCTTTAACTATTCATTTTCCTTAAAATTGATAATGTTTTCTACTGGTAGAGCCTAAAGGGTCATTACTAGCAGTCATGTCTTCCAGATTTACACCTTTGACAAAAGGACCATACATGCTGAAGGTATAAATAGCTCCATTGCAAATCCTCAAATGTTAGAAGCCAAACTCTACAGTTCATCCTAATCACAAAAATATTATACATGTTATGGACAACTGAAAACAGGAACTTTACCAGGAAAAAGTCACACTCACTGTTTTTCCATTAAGAATTTTACACAAAGCACTGGCTAGTGAGGCTCAGTCGGTTGAGCATCGTTCTGTGCATCAAAAGGTTGCTGGTTCCATTCCCAGTAAGGGCACATACCCAGGTTGCAGGTTCGATCCCCAGTCAGGCTGCGAGGTAACCGATCGCTGCCTCTCTATCTCTCTATCTCGCTCTCACTCTCTCTCTCTTTCTGTCTAAAAATCAATAAAAACATATTTTTAAAGAATTTTACCTTAAGAAGTGAAATTAGTAATTTTAAAATGAGAAAAATACCAATTGTAATATTACGTTTAAAATCCAGCATCCATCATTCCTTTTCTGTCTGATCTTTATCACTCTCTCATTTTTATTTCATGCATGGACATGCAAATGAGGAACAAATTTATACCATGCTGGGTAAAATTTTGGAACTCTACATCAATTTGATGTATATTTTGGATTCCGTGATGATCTCAGTAGGCTTGAATAATAATAAAGCGTTGGTAGACCTAATTAAAAAGGAAATTATAATCTACAGAAGTTGATATCCTAAGGTGATGATCCTTTGTGTCTGAAAACAGCACCTTTCACCTAGGAAGCCATGCCGCACTTCCCGGTAGGGATTGATAGGAGTTATAATGTGCTCAGAGTTTTGTTCTAGATCAGTGGTTCTCAACCTTCCTAATGCCGCGACCCTTTAATACAGTTCCTCATGTTGTGGTGACCCCCAATTTCATTGTTACAAATTGAACGTAATTAAAGCATAGTGATTAATCACAAAACAATATGTAATTATATATGTGTTTTCCGATGGTCTTGGGTGACCCCTGTGAAAGGGTCGTTCGACCCCCAAGGGGTCGCGACCCACAGGTTGAGAACCGCTGTTCTAGATGCTCTGCTTTGGGCCCATGTTTCTAGTGACCAGGCCTTTAGCAATCATAGCATGGACGAGAGCACACTGTTTTTTGTTTTGTTTTTTTAAGTAAATAAATACTTTTCAATAAGTTGGAGAAGCCTCTGAGATTCTAATCCGGTTAGGCATTCATGCAGAGTCTTTTTGATTCATATATAACATACGCCTTGGTAACTTTTTATTATCAGATTTTCTAGGCCAAAGTAAACTGAAAAGAGAAAATCAGGAAGTGGATAGGAAAGGATGGAGAGGAAACTGAAATGACAGGAGACAGAAAAAGTGTAAAACAAGCAGAGGATGCTATCACTGCTGGAGGCCAGTGAATATTTGTGCTAAGTCAGGACTTCTGAAATTGTCCTGCTGAGGAAATTGTAAGAATCAGTAATGACTATAATAAAAGCTCATACTTATGGTGTATTTGTGTATGCCCCATGTTTCCAGGAGGTGTTCAAAATGGAAAGAATTATAACCCATTTTGAAAACATTATATCAGAATGGTTTTTATGTATATTGTGATGCTCTAAAGAAATACTCTTCAGATATCTTTTTTAAAAAGTCTCAGATGCCGCAGTGCTGAGTCAATAGTATGTTGCTGGAACTTCACTGGTTTGCTACATAGAAGTGAAGTGAGGCTTTTACGGCAATAGCTGAATTAGGCCAATACATTTAAAATTTTGCATAGCTGACCCCCTGATATTGGGCCAGTTCGCAGAAAGTAATCAGGCTTCACTTTGAAAATTGTAAAGGTTCTCGGAACATGTGCGGGTGTATCCGAGCCAGCCTGGATTCACGGCTCTCCCAGAGTCATAGTTTGTAAATTAAACAACTGGTCTATTGTAGTTGAAACTTACACCAGGCCCAAAGCACCTGAATGAAATGTTTTTCAAGTGACTCAACTTAGCAAGTATTTCTTGAACATCTGCAGTGAGTTATGCATTACACAATAGACTGGAGACAGAAAACTGAAGGCAGCTCATTCCATAAGCTAGGGAGGTAGTAGCATAATAAGGGACATATATAAGCAACTCTCTAATATGATCAGGGTGATGGTAGACAAATATAAAATATCATGAGTGGTGAGAGGATGGAGCAATTAATTCTGTCTGTGGAGAAAAATATGAATGGAAGGCAGTTGCTGAGCCTTGTTATAAACGATAGATATTCAACAGGTGAGCAGGAAGGCAGAGGACATGGGGGACGGAAGGAAGAGTGTGGGTCAAGTCACTGTGGCATATACACCAGAATGCAACATATTGCCCCTAGAAAATAGAGCTCTGGTTGGGCAGGTATGTCCCATTCATGTGGGTTGAAATGGTCTTAGGACAGATGATGTAAAGCATTGGCTGATGGAGGTAGGTACCCTTCAAGACAAGAATTTATGTGCTTCCAGTCTTACCAACTTTCTTTATTCCACTTCTTTATTTTAAAACTGTACTTTAAATCTTGATTTATTCTGTTCCTTTCATCACTACTATTTTTCAATGAAATTAAAATATTTCAATCTGACATGCAAGGTTCTTTCCTAGGTTGGGACTTGTTGTTGTGACTGTTCAAAAGTACAACAGGCAGTTGTCATGGAGTGACTTTAGGGAGTGGACAAGGTGTTTTTCAGGACACCCTCTCCCTCAGTCAGGGGCCCTCTTGCCTGGAGGCCCACCCACTCCAAGGACACCCTGCTCTGCAGTCTGAAGCCCAGCTTTGGGGTTTGGGCTCTGGGTGTGGATACTATCCCAGAAGGCTTTACCCAGGGCCCCTTTAGAAACATGCAGAGGCAGGAGCCGACATCTGGTCGTGATTAATCCTCTCAACACCATGGCCTAATGCGGACTGGCGTTGGGCCCCGGCCAGCTACTCCTGGGAAAGCCAGCCTACTCTCTCATGCTTGTCTCAGGTTCTGTGGTGGCAAGTTTTTTTTACCATGGCTTCCTTACTCTCCCCTCTATAATCATGAGAACTTTAGAGATAATGATGCCTCACAAGAAATTGGCCCTAAGAGGTGGGTTGAGCCATGTAATGTCACCAGCAATCATGGCAGAGTTAGTACCCAGAAGCCATTGAATTCAGTGGGAGCTGAACTCCAAGGTCACTGGACCCCACTCTAGACATGCCTCCTCCTGACTGCCCCCACTGCTAAAATCACCTGGTCCTGTGTCCAGCTGAGGAGAAACCATGTTGTAAATATTTATTTTTTGTTTATTTATGTATTTTTGTTGTTGTTGTTAATCCTCATCCAAGGATATTTTTCCATTGATTTTTAAAGAGAGTAGAAAGGAGGAGGGAGATGTGAGAGAGAATATTGATTGGTTGCCTCTCACATGAGCCAGGACCAGGGCCTGGAATCGAGTCTGCAACCTAAGTATGTGCCATTGACTGGAATTGAACCTGAGACCCTTCAGTTCATGGGCAGACACTCTATCCATTAAGCCAAACTGGCTAGGGCCATATTTATTTTAAGAGGTGAGAATCTGTAGCTTTTATTAGATTCTCAAAGGAGGCTAAGAGCCCCCAAAACACAAGAATTACTAGCAAAGTGGTTGAAAACTTGAGAGTGAATAAGACAGCTCAAATCAGCTTTTAGAAATGTGAATTGTCATAATGCACTCAACCAGCCTGATCCTTCGTTTCGTGTTATAAGATGGGGAAATAGTCCCTAATGTATAGGATTGCTGTATGGATTAAATAGTCTAGTGCATGTAAAGGTTTTAGCACAATGACTGCACAAAGTAGAAAATCATTAATAATTCTTGTCATTAATAACTGTAGTGCCTTTAATCATCTCTAGAACTCTGATTTTAGACGCAATGTAGCATGACAGCTACATGTCTGACTCAAAGACAAGTAGACCTGGTCATGCCTGTGCCCTTTAACAAGTCACTTAATTTCTTTGAGCCTCCTTTTTATATCTCTTAAATAGCAGAGAGTGGTATCAAAGGCTTGTGGTAAGGAATGAATAAGAGAACATATGCAAAATATTTGCACAAGGACTGGCCTGTATTAGTGTTCAGTTCAAGGGAGATGTAAAACTCAAACATCTTGTCTCCCAGTTCACTCTTCCTCCTGCATTAGAACCAGGTGAGGGCTGATGAAATTTGAAGCCAGCCCAGGACACGGAGAAGACCTAAATCTCCTACCAGTTTTTACTTGACCTAAAGTGCCCTGAGGAAGTTACTTCTTACCTTTCCTCTGTTCTTCCTCTTTGGAAAATTTCCTGTACTCGTTCCTAGCTTGAGGATGGCTACATTGGTTATGGGGTTGCCAGAGGCGAGAGTATAGTTGCTGTCATTGTGATTAGGAAGGAAAGTGTCTTCGTGTGTTCAGGCTGCTATAACAAAATACCATCAACTGGCTGCTTATCAACAACAGGAATGTATTTCTCACAATTCTGGAGGCTGAAGCCTAAGATCAAGGCACCAGCAGATATGAGTCTGGTGAGGGCTCCCTTTGGGTTGATAGGTGGGCATCTTCTTCTGTAACCTCACATGGCAGAGGGAGCAGGGGTCTCTCTCTCAGGCCCCATTTTAAGAACACTAATCCCATCCATGAGGGCTCCATTCTCATGACCCCCAAAGGCCCCATCTCCTAATAACCTCATATTGGAAGTCAGGATTTCAACATATGAATTCGGGCAGGGGCGTGGGGATAACAAACATTCAGTTTGTAGCAGAAAGAATTTTTTTTAAAAAACAAACAGATGTAAGCATGGCTCAGATTATAATGAAATAAATATCCTAAAATTACTGAGGAATATCCTTAGATAGTTGAATTCACTTATATACAATCAGCTGATGAGAGTTAGCATCCTCATGCTTTATTAAGCATTTGCTTGAACATAATATCAATGGGGGAGGGGGAATAAAGCCATAAAAAACTACTTTTCTTGACAAAATTACTACAAAGCAGAATAGACATACATAATTTTGAGTGATATTTGATGAGTGAGGATTAATGACCTCACTGAACCAACCTCATTTTACATCAAGACTAGACCTGCGGAGGTATATATAGAGGGGTGTTTTCTTTTTCTCCCTCTTCTAGTTCGCTTCCTTGCTCTTCCATCCCCCAGCTCAGTCTCCTGTCTTCACATCCTTAGCCATCTGAGTGGCTTTGCAGGTAGGGTTCTCTTCCAGGAGATATCATGTAACATATTGTCCTCTCTGGGTCTGAAAGTTCCTTTTTGCTTGGAGCATTACTGCTTTAGGGACTAGTCATGGTCATCTTTGTAGACGACAGAATGGTTAGTGAATAGGTGATAACGAGAAGTCAGGACTTGGGCTCTTCTGACGCAGTGCTGACCTTAACTAGCTGAGCAAGTCCTAATTTAAGTGCCTTCTCTTAAGAGGAGTTCAATAAATGGTTTCTGCTCCTCTTTGGCCATCACATTATTCATCTGTACACAGAAGAGATTGGGCAAGATGACCTCTAGGGATGCTTCCAGCTCTAAATTCTGTGATTATTTTCTAAATGTTAGGACAACATGGTGCTTAGTGGCATCACCATTAGTGAAATTACCCATCGTTTATCTTTTAAGAAAAAGCACACACCAATAGCAACAGACTAGCCAAGCCTGGAAATGAGAGAGTGTGGATTTTGATCACGCCCGCAGCTCTACCGAGCTACTTGTGATGAATGTGAATGTCTCTAAAAAAAATCACAGCTGCCCTGCGGTGACCTGACTTGCCTTTTTGTTTGGGATTTGGATTCAGCAAACATGTTCTACTTCAGTGTAGTTCTGCATGCTTGAGACTCGGAATGCAGCTGAAAATAAAAGCTGTGCTTAATACGTGTTGGTAAGAGATTACTTACCTTCTCCCCGCCCCCCAAAAAATGTTCTTTTCATATCTCCTTATCTCTGGGTTACCTCTTCACACAGACCTGGTCCCAGACCTCACAGAGCAGGTTCACAGGAGGTTACCAGGTGGGATCTCACTCAGATTTCATTTCCTTCATTCTACAGATATTCATACAGTTTCAAACTTTATCTTTCTTCTTCCTGTTCCAGAGGACAAGGTGTCCTGCCAAGACTAAGCCTCTACAAATCCAACACTAGACCTCATTTCCTGTTCACAGAGCTAGGATCTTGATCCAACTCTTCTGCTTCCTCCTCCTCTTTAAAAACCAGTCGCCCTAAAAAGATTTTGAGTGACCCTCCTAACCTCCTTCCCAAGATTCAGCCCAATAATCCTCCTTCCATCAAATGTCTTCCTTTGTAGGACTAAACCATTATGGTTGTTTTTGTTTTACCCCCATTTCCAGTAACCTTAATCTTATTCTTTCTGTGCCTCCCTCAAAATAGATAACAGAAATAAGAGATTTCTTTCTCAATTGGCCTTTCCTGTAAATCTCATTTCCAGATTTGCTCCAAATTAGGGTAAAGGTTAAGTGGAGTGGGAAAACAAGAGGAAGGGAGGGGACACAGCTCTGTTGAGACAGCCCACTCAGGCATTTTACAGCTCTGATGGTTCACCCTTCTCTATCGATCCCATTGCCTTGCCATCTCAATTTCTTCATTGAGACTGGGTATGCTCCTTTGGGTGGCCCCCGAGATGCCACGTGACCAGCACCCTCTCCAGCAGGCGGTGTATACAGTGCTTTTCTAAGACATTAACTCCCCAGAGCAGCTGTCACCACTCACCCTGTTCCCTCTGTCAGCAGAGGAGTGTCCTCTGACCATCTGCTACCGCACTAGTCGAAGCTCATCAACTTGTCCACAGGATTTCTCTTCCAGAGCCATAGTTTTGGTCCAATTGGTCACTTTATGTCTGCTTTTCTCCTTTCTTAAGGAAGTGTTTTCCTTGTGCATTTCAGTCTGTTCATTTGAACATGGATCCCAGATGCTTCCAACTGCTAACACTCTTTAATGTTTTCCTGACCCTGTTTCAGTGTTGCCCAATTACCATCTAGAGAGGGATAACAAGGGAATTCTAGGAGACACTGAAGAGACCAGACCAGGTGCATGATACCTGACCAACAATCAGATATAACTGGTCCCATAATGACCTTGCTTTTGTGACCTGGGGCAAGTCATATCACTTCCTTGCCTCCGTTTTCTTATCTGTAAAATGTGAAGAAAGGCATTAATCTACTTCACTGCCTGGGATTCTGTGAGAATCACTTGAGATTGTTAATGGGGCAAAAAAAAATCTCTGGAAAGGTAAATTGTTGTACACACCTACTGTTATTTCTGTTACATTTATCAGCAGCAGCCACAGCATAATGTCCGAAACACTGCCTCTGTGCCTCATAGCAAGAACTTTCTACCCTAGTGGACAACAAGACATAATTCATGTCTCTAATATGACTGTCAATATTTTAAGCACCCCTTCCCCACCAGGCTGCCTGTAGGGGAGATGAACCGTGGTCCCCTCAAGTTCTTTTGTCGGCAGAGCTGGCTACTGCTAGACTCCTTTTTGTGAGGGATTCTGGCTGAGGATGACTGGTGCCGAGAATTGAATTAGTCTAGAGTCCCGGCTGCCTAGTCAAATGCTGAGGTGCCATTCGTTCCTGGAGATGCTAGACAAAGTACTCAGCAGTCAGAACCTCCTTATAAAAGGCTTGACAATCCCCTTTCTCAAGCTTTTCTGCCAGAGGACATCACAGCAAATTAGTCCTTCAAGACATACCTCTGTGTTCCTTTGCAGACTATCAGACTAGCAACTTTTGGTTGTGTTAGAGAAAATTACATGAGAATTTTATTCACTAGAGCTAGCAATAACATCTGAAGACACATTACCACTGTCATGCACAAGGCACTTAAGCGTGATGTCTCTCTGTGCCTAATAATGCAAACCCTGTTTCTAAGGGATATGACCACTTCCTTTGGTTTTCAAACCCCTTCCCTGGAGTCAGCAACATGGTCCCTGCCAGAGCAAATGGCAGAATCAGGCTGTGTTTGCATACTTGCCAAAGATTCTCGGTAAGAGACGTTATACAAACATCTACATTATTGCGTCTCAGGACTCGAAGATTTCTAAAAAAATACTTTCACACAATTCATTATTGCTTGTCTTTGTGACTATTTGATAAGCTCCAGAACGTTTTTCTGCCATAGAAAATAAATCATTTCTAATAGCTGAATTATTTTCTGTTTTTGTATTTAAACTTGAACTTTCCCTGGAACAGCCTCATGTCATCACCAGACTTTTCTCTGTTTAGGACTGTTTTTCTTTCCTCTGCCCTAGGACGGTCGTCTGCGGATGAACGACCAGCTGATAGCAGTTAATGGGGAATCTCTCTTGGGAAAGTCCAACCATGAAGCTATGGAAACACTTAGGCGATCAATGTCCATGGAAGGAAACATACGAGGGATGATCCAGTTGGTGATTCTGAGGAGGCCAGAGAGGCCGATGGAGGTGAGCAAATCCATATTTCTGTCAGCAAATTGCCCAAATGGCCTCCTGAATATGCAAACTTCCATCACTAGTATGGTAGCTAGACTTACACAGATTCTGAAATTGGAAAAATGTGCCCCAGAAGTTCTCTGATGGATTTATGTGGTGAACAGGTGGTTGTGTATTTCAGGCATAACTAGAAGGTGTAAAAATGTGCATATAAAGTAAGTAATTTATCAAATGTAACAGGACCATATTTTCTACTTTTTCCCCAGAAATTCCTAGAGCCCGGGACTTTATGAATAAGGCTTTATTCGCATAATAAATTATTAAACTATGCACCATCTTTTTATATCTTTGATTGATGTGCTAGCAGGGTCCATACCTTAGAACGTTCTTAATCAGATATGTACAATGCTCAGTGTGAAGATCATTATAAAGCAATCAAATGTCTGCATTATCCCCCATAATGCACACGTGGATAGTATAGAATGGGAACTTAACTAATTTAAAATGTGATCTATTAAGCAACTGCTTGTTTTATGTTATTAAATATATGCTTTTAATTAAATAAAAATACTTAAAATGTTTTATTGTGTTTTCTTTATGGATTTTTTAATTGTATGGAATACTTTTTACCTACACATGAAGTATAAGCATAAAATATTCTTGAATGCTAATATTCCTAAATATTTTACTTACAATTATAGGATTATATTTATATTAAATAAGTATTACATTATACAATCATATATATTATACAATAATATTAACATTATTTTCTCTTATATGAAGAGATCATTAAATGCTGCTGAAATTATTTTAAGAAAAGATAAGAAGAAAAATGTTTAGAGCAGTTAAGAAAAGCATCAACAAATGACACACATATTCTCTCAAACAAAACATGTTTGTATAATACAGTGAGCAGAATTAAAATAGATTACTATTAAAACAAACTGGTATAACTGTCAATAGATTACTATTTTCTTCTGATGGTATAAAATGTTTGTTTTAATAATAAGTTCAACTTAAAAAAATAATAAAGGGTTTTCAAATTGACAAGAGTAGAAAGTAGTTTTGGATTACTTGAGTTAAATCCCAGGTTGGCCATTTCCAGGCAATGTGAAGACATCCATAGTTGAGTGCTGGGTACTTGTAGATGACAGGCACTTTTGTCTGTTTTATCCCTCATTTCCCAGCACATCGTAGACACTTAATAAATATTGTTGAATGGATGAATAAAGGTTCCATCTGAGACCTACTTCATCTGAAGGGTTAGCTGAAGTAGTACACATAAACTGCCTCTTACTTTGTTATATTATCAGCTATTGGAAAGGAGTAACTGCACCTTTTTACTCTTCTGTACATAACCTTGTAAATGTTAAATAAATGTAAATTGGCCAATTACTGGAGCCTATATATAATGAGCCAACTCGGTTTCAACATTTGTGTCTGCTTAAGTGACAGAGAGGCTTCCATGAATATTTAATGCATTTTACTTATGTACATAGTTGTAAAACCCATATTTATTGCTCCCATCCTTGAAAGAATTGGCTGCTTTCTGGTTTAATTTGATTCCTATTCTAGAGCCCTAGGACTTCATGGAACCCAGTTGTTGGTGAAAGATGACCAGTCTGTGCATCTGTGTATTTGACCTCACTTAAGATTTCTTGAAAAAAAGATACTTCAACTAATATAAAAGTCTGGAGGACACTGCTTTAGAGTACCATGCCTGTGCAGATAGCAAAAGTAAAAAATAAATGAATGTGTGTTAAGAGTTAGTTATCCCCCATCTCTCATCTTCCCTAATTTTATGTGTTTCTCTAGAACATATGAATGCTTAGTGGATAACTGTTCTGTATTTTGGCTCATCTAGTAGAGACATTTTATCATTTTCATTCTCTTTATTGCAGGTTTTCTCATTTTAAATCTCACACTCTGGGGTGGGTTGACAGTTATACCATCAGAAGAAAGTACTAAACTTTCCATTTGTTGCCCATCCCCAGAAATGTCTTGTTAATATAGTTCACTAGGGAATCAACTGTGAATAAGAAATGGGACAAAAAGCAATTTTTATGAGGACATTTAAACAAGATCCATTTTTAGTTTTCTTAATATTTACATGCTTTCCATGGGGGATAAGCAGGCATTTGACTCTCCGAGCTATTGAGAATCTCTGTGGTGCCCATGAAGATTAAAGAGCATGTTTTCTTAGAAAGACAGCTAATCTTTATTAAATTGAAAAGAAATAATCTGCAGCTATTTGATCTCCCAAATCTGTGTTTTACTATGTCAAAGCATATGTTGTGTGCTCGTGTTTTTGGTGTATTCTCCTGTGGGCCAGCAATCACCCCCAGGTGCAATAAGAAAGCATCTGTAACCTAGAAAAAGGTCTCCACATGGCTCATGCATTCAGGCAAATCAAGTAGACTTGACAAGAATACCATAATGGTTACTTGAACCTTATATTGATATAAAAATTGAAGAAGCTACTTAAGAAAAGTCAAAATATAGAGTTGTTGGGGTATTTTTCCACATTACCCAGATGTACAAGATGCGTAAACAGTTTTGATGAGGGCCTTGTGAAGAATACCTAATGAGCCCTTGATTGAATCAAAAGCATTTTAAACAGAAACATGTTTTTCAAAGGATGCGCTTGAGGTTCAATTGTAATTCTATTTGAGCCTGGAGACTTGGTGTTAAAAAATGGGTTATGACCTGTTTTTTGTGTTGTTTTCTTTCCCCTTTCCCCAAAACATTTTCCTTCCCGCTGCAAGCTCATCTTGGTAGAAGCAGAATATGTTTAAAAATCCATTATATTTTTTATTGGCTGGGACACTAATGGAGGGCTCCATGGCAGCTCCATTTTACAAGCTGAACACTTTAATTAGGCTGTTTACTGATCAGTTGTTGGGATATCGATTGTGTCATTTATCAAAGAGCTGGGAAAGCAGGAAAAAAACAATTTTTTTTTGTTCTTGTTGTTGTTAAATCATAGCAGGACAACAGTATGGTGAATACCAGAGGGAAAGGGGGTGAGGGGAGGTAAGGAGGTAGGGAGGTAGGAGAGGATCATGGAGAGGGGGTGAATGGTGATGGAAGGGGACTTGACTTGGGGGGTGAACACACAATACAATATACAGATGATGTATTATAGAATGGTACACCTGAGTCCTATATAATTGTATTAACCAATGTCACCCCAATAAATTCAATTTAAAAAAAAAAGCAGGAGGCGATGCAAGGTAAGTCCTACCTCCCCTGCCTGCCAGGGCTCAGGCTGTAACTTCAAAGCAGTTTTCTGAGTGCCAGCCAGCAGTGCAGAGGCAAAGGATGTGGAAAAGGTGTTATAAGTCTTGACAAAAAGGGAAAGGACCTTCAGGCACTGAAAACATTTTCAGTATTAAGAATGCATAAAATGAATCTTCTAAATATTTTCTCACTATCAGGACACTGTCACCAAAGAGGAAAGTATACATCAAATGCATTGTTTGGGCCAAACGCCTTGGAGCTTTGGGCCCAGATCTGTGTCTCTCTTTGTGGCATGTTCCTCTCCCAAACGGTCAAGGGCACAGCCAGGAGATAGATTCCAAGTGACTTCCTTGATATCTGTGAGGAAGACACATAACGTGAAGAGGATCAAAACCCCGTTCTCTGTGACTCCATCCTCTTAACAGATAGCTCTCTATATCGACCCCACCTACTACACGGCTTAGGGTGTTCTTCCGGATCCAGCAGTTTTAAGGAAACTGTGAATTTGTTTACTGACTAGAGTTTCTAAGTCAAAATAGGAGGGGGAAATATGGAAAAAAAGAGAAAAAGGTCTCAGGAGATCCCAGTCTGGCATGGTCACAGCAGCTTGTTGTAGTTCCTGGCCAGAAGGCCTGGCGTCTGCAGTGGGCCACACTCGTGGCATTTCAGCGGCAAACCTGACTTGTCCTAGAGTGTGTGCACTCGGTCCCCAGGGAGGGAGGGGACCAGCTGGCTGGCAGAGACACGTCCTTGGCATGAGCTGTGTTCTTGTGTTGACACCGCCACAAGCTGTACTCCCAGATGGGAGAAAAATTGGAAGGAGCCAGTTGTAAATGGGGAAAGTTAATCCCCTTTTGTGTTGGCCATCAGCACTCCTAAGCCTTAGTACCACATTGTCAGTATTTTTCTATTCCAGATTCAAGGATATTTTAACTGATAGGCCCATCTTGATTTTTCACAATTGAGGATTTATGGGCAACAGGCTCTTGGAAGATTATTTGTCAATCAATCATTCTTTTGCTTTGCTTTCATTGACCGAGTTGGAACATATCTAAAAAGCAAATGTAATTTTTGTGTTCATCCCTCAGGAGCCCGGAGAGTGTGGGGCGTTTTCGAAGCCGTGCTCTGAGAACTGTCACAGCGCCGTGGCCACCTGCCGGAGGAGCGAGGATGGCACGTGGCATCCGCTGAGCACTTACTGTCCACACCACAAGCAGAGAGGTAAGGCCTGTCCTTGGTCACCCACGCAGGTGGTGCGAGAAAACACCAGTGTGTTTTTATTTTTATTTTTGTAAAGGGGCATTAATTAAACCAAGTGCAGACCCTGTTGCTCTGAGTAGTGAACGCAGAGGTGGGCGGGAGAGCTGACTCCGAAGTTGTGAAACAGATTCCTGGCATTGCCTCCAGCGTAAGTGACAGTTTCTGCGCTTGATGCCCCACACACGGAGCGTTCGTGCAAAACAAACCATGCCTGGGGAAACAAAATGGCAACTGCCACTTTCCTTTGTTTTTTAGAATATTTTAATATTGAAAGTTAAGAAGTATAAATAACTAAACCAAAAAAAAAATGTGTGGTCCGGCTGGCATGGCTCAGTGGTTGAACATCTACCCATGAAGCAGAAAGTCACGGTTCGATTCCCAGTCAGGGCACATGCCCAGGTTGCGGGCTCAATCCCCAGTGTGGGGCCAGCAGAAGGCAGCTGATCAATGATTCTCTTTCATCATTGATGTTTCCATCTCTCTCTCTCTCTCCCTCCCTCTCCCTTCCTCTCTGAAATCAATAATTGTGGACTAGTATTAAATCATTAAGTGGTCCTAACGTGATTCACAGATTTACGCTTGATTCTGTAAATATCATGAACCTAGACCAGTGGTCAGCAAACTGCGGCTCAGCAAACTGCAGCTCGCAAGCCACATGCGGCTCTTTGGCCCCTTGAATGTGGCTCTTCCACAAAATACTGACTTCTGCACATGAACCATGAAGTTTCGCACTGTATGTGCGCACCCGCATGTGGTATTTTGTGGAAGAGCCACACTCAAGGGGCCAAAGAGACGCATGTGGCTCGCGAGCCGCAGTTTGCCGACCACTGACCTAGACCACTGTGACTGTGGAAACGTCCTTGCGGAGGTCTCACTGTACTGTCCCACGCTTTTTACCTGCTGTTGGGGGGTGGGAGAGTCACATTTCTAGCTGAGCTTGAGATAGGAAACACTTGGATTTTCTTCTTTGTGTTTCAAAAATTCTACTTCAGGTCACCAAGAAAATTCTTTTTATTTCCCTGAATCTAAGTTTTGTATTGTGAAAGCAATACATATTCCTTACAAAAAAAAATTAGAGAAAGGCAATAAAAAGCCAATGTTACTCATACTTCTATCAAAGATACTAATCCATTAACATTTTATGTATATATTGCAAGTCTTTCCTTCATGCAAATATGTGTATAAAAGTGAAATGGAAGTGAAATATACTATATATAATATTTAGGGAATTGTTTTTAGATTAATAGCACATTAGGAACACCTTCCTATGTCATTGGATATTCTACATCATCACATTCAGTAGTTGCATAGTAATCTATTGAATGGAGTACTGTTTATGTAATCAATCCCTTATTTACATGTAAGATGTTACCAGGAGTTAATTATGTGGAAACAGTCTCTCAACTCTGAGATTACTGAGGTTTCTCTAGATTAAATTGTTTCATCAGAATGGGATGCCATTTTTCCCTCTGAATTCCCCCATTTCAGTGAGAGCAGTAGCAACAGCTGTGACCATTTATTAAGTGTTTGCTGTCTGTTAGGTACTGTGTTAAGCAATTTACATGTACACTCGAAGTGGGTAATATTATTACCCTCATTTTACAGATGAAGAAATAGAAAGTCGGGAGAGTAAATAATTAACCCAGGAACACACACTTGATCCACACAGCCTGGATTCAGCCCATCTCCCAGACTCACGTGTATTCCCTGCACCATAGCATGGTCCCTTGAAACTGTTCAAGTCCTTCTACCTAAAAATATCCATTAGAAACCCACTTTACTTTGTATCAGAGGAAGAAATACTCAGTATGTTTCTTATCTTATTAAAAATTAAAATTTGTCTTGACAAAGCAAGGTCTCCTCCTGAGACCTTCAATTCCAACAGCAGTAGAATCTGGGGAAGAAACAGCAAGTTTTCCACAGACTAAACCAGCCATCTCCCTCCCGTGCCCATATTAAAACATGTAGCCTTAATATGACTTGATTGTCATTTAGTTCTCAAGCAACATGTTCAGTGGCCATCCAAGTTCGGGGTTTTGTTCCTAAGTATACCTGTGGCATCCACGGGAACATTGAGCACATTACCTCCTATCTCGTTTCGTTTTCAGTACCTATAAAACATGATGCTGAAGTGACAATTGCACAGTACGTTTTTAGAGGACATTGAAACATTCACGGATATTGATAATACCTAGAAAGGCTAACAAAGGCTAAAATTATGGAACTACATAAAGTATAAGACTACACCCAGAAAAAAGTTTTACAATAATAAAGTCCATTCAAAGTGCTAAAAACAAACGTGTAATACTTTAGAATGTCAATAGAATGTTCAGAGTTGCTATTTCCAATGGACGATTGGAGTTGTTTAGGCACAGTGGCCACAGACAACCACTGGGCAGTTCTGTCTGTTCTCTTCCTCCTGAGACGTAAATCCAGGTAGAACAACATTTACACCAATGGAAAACCCATGCAGATCAGCTACCTACAAGGTTCCTACTGTACTTCCTCCCTGGACCTCAATTTTCTAAGGGAAACATAAAAAATCCAGTCCTTTCAAGAAGTGACTCACTAAACATTATTTCTTAAACATCGGAGAACATCTATTTTATTGTTTTCTTGTGGATCTGTGATATACTATAAGAATTAGGCCTATAAAAGCATAGACTCATGAAATTCTAATTGTAAGAGGCCAGTGAGTGAAATTCTCTTACTTTCATATAAGCATATTGACTTAGAGACTATATATATATATATCCGACCAGTGTTTTGGTTTCATCCACATACGCTTGTGAATCTTTGTTCTCAGTGATGAATTTTGTTAAGTCTCGTAATAGGAGTAGCCTGACGGATGAAAGTAGTAGCTCGTGCATATCTCTGAAGGTCACGAAATATAAACCTGATGTAAAATCTCTGTCATCAGTGATGCAGCAGCAAAAGTCCCACTGATAATATCAAACGGAGTCATAAAGTTTTCTGTCGGACTATCAGTGTACATGTATACATTAAAAAATAAATGTATTTTTCATCATCATATACTGTGTTTTTGTCGCTCGAATGAATTTTATTATTTCTTCAAGGTTCTTCACATACGTACACCTTAAGAGATATCAAGTAGGCGTAACATGTTCTCAAAAAATTAGGGTTGGCACGCAGAAGAATTTTGAGTCAGAGATTTTGCTGGTTTTGGCATGCACTCACAAAAAGGTTTCCCACCCCTGCTATAGAAGATGACCATGATCATCACCTCTGTGTAATCTTAATAACATTTTAAGTTTTGAGAACCACTGGCAGTTGCCGAGTTTCAGACGCCTGGGAGATGGCAATAGGTCACCAAGACCCGTAAAAACAGAGTGAGTATTGACTCACCAAAACCCACTCCTTTAGGGAACTCTTTTAGAAAAACAAGATTGATTTGACAAAATGAAATGTCTAGTGAGGAAAGGAACTATTACAGCCAAAACATTGACTTTTTTTTCTTCCCTTTTTGCTTTCCTTTGTATATTTAAAAATCCAATGTTGATATGCTGTGTTCCATCCATTTTTGTAATAATAGTACATACCACCCACAGTTCCACATTTCTTTATTTTTTATGCATGAATATTTCTGTCAAGCTGTTCCACAGGAAAGGCATTTTTAGAACTAACATTTGTAAAAATTGTAACACCATAAAATTCACATTTGTGTTGGAGAATCGCTAGCAATGCCTGCAGTGGAAAAAGTGTGGTTCCAGGATGGTAATGAGGATGGAGGTTGTGTCCCAGGGGGTCACTGTGAAATCCTACTAAGCATTTGAATGGTAATAAAGTCCACCAATCCTATATCAGGGGTGGGCAACCCCTGGCACGCGTGCCAAACATGGCAGGCCAGTAACTTTTGCTGGCATGCGAAACTCTCTCTTATAATCTTCCATTTACAATTTTTTTCTTAATATCGACTTTTTTATTTTTCAGATAAATTCGGTGTAGGTGCATTTTAGATAAATAAATAATTTTACATAACAAGTTATCTTAAAGACCATAGACATGGATTGACGAGAGAGGGGAAGAGCAATTTCTATGCCTCTGCCTTAACTCTCCCTGCCTTCCTAGATTTGACCAGTGTTTTGGTTTCATCTACATACGCTTGTGAATCTTTGTTCTCAGTGATGAATTTTGTTAAGTCTCGTAATAGGAGTAGCCTGACGGATGAAAGTAGTAGCTCGTGCATATCTCTGAAGGTCACGAAATATAAACCTGATGTAAAATCTCTGTCATCAGTGATGCAGCAGCAAAAGTCCCACTGATAATATCAAACGGAGTCATAAAGTTTTCTGTCGGACTATCAGTGTACATGTATACATTAAAAAATAAATGTATTTTTCATCATCATATACTGTGTTTTTGTCGCTCGAATGAATTTTATTATTTCTTCAAGGTTCTTCACATACGTACACCTTAAGAGATATCAAGTAGGCGTAACATGTTCTCAAAAAATTAGGGTTGGCACGCAGAAGAATTTTGAGTCAGAGATTTTGCTGGTTTTGGCACGCACTCACAAAAAGGTTTCCCACCCCTGCTATAGAAGATGACCATGATCATCACCTCTGTGTAATCTTAATAACATTTTAAGTTTTGAGAACCACTGGCAGTTGCCGAGTTTCAGACGCCTGGGAGATGGCAATAGGTCACCAAGACCCGTAAAAACAGAGTGAGTATTGACTCACCAAAACCCACTCCTTTAGGGAACTCTTTTAGAAAAACAAGATTGATTTGACAAAATGAAATGTCTAGTGAGGAAAGGAACTATTACAGCCAAAACATTGACTTTTTTTTCTTCCCTTTTTGCTTTCCTTTGTATATTTAAAAATCCAATGTTGATATGCTGTGTTCCATCCATTTTTGTAATAATAGTACATACCACCCACAGTTCCACATTTCTTTTTTTTTATACATGAATATTTCTGTCAAGCTGTTCCACAGAAAAGGCATTTTTAGAACTAACATTTGTAGAAATTGTAACACCATAAAATTCACATTTGTGTTGGAGAATCGCTAGCAATGCCTGCAGTGGAAAAAGTGTGGTTCCAGGATGGTAATGAGGATGGAGGTTGTGTCCCAGGGGGTCACTGTGAAATCCTACTAAGCATTTGAATGGTAATAAAGTCCACCAACACTGTATTTTCAGAAGAATCTTGCTGACAGATCTCATTGTGGGCCAAGAAATAGCCTAAGCACAGTTTGCCTCTTATTTGTTACTAGAGGCCTGTGCACTCAGGGGGTGGGTCTCTCAGTCCAACCTGTGCCCTCTCACAGTCCGGGAGCCCTTGGGGGATGTTTGACTGATGGCTTAGGCCCGCTGCCCTGGGGAAGCAGACTTAAGCCTGCAGTCAGACATCCTTAGCGCTGCTGTGGAGGCAGGAGAAGCTCCTGCCACCACCACTGTACTCGCCAGTTGTCAGCTGAGCTTCTGCCACCAGGGGGCAGCTCCTGCCCCCTGGTGGTCAGTGCACATCATAGCGACCAGTTGTTCCACTGTTTGGTCGATTTGCATATTAGCCTTTTATTGTATAGGATTATCTCTCCCTTCCTGCCCTACTCCTGCTTCCCCTCCATGTCAGCTCACATGCACTCCAGCCCCTGCCTCAGTCACCCATTGCCCCAAATCTGTCCAGGATCACCCACAGGGGTCTCCTCTAAGCCTTTCATCCCTACCCCGAATCAAACGTTGGTTCTATGTTCTGTCTCACTGAATTTGTGTTCCCTGGGGTCCTTTGAGGCAAAACCTACTAGTACAGTTATTTCTGATGTGTCTTCTCATGGGAACCAGCATGTATCTACCCCCCCCTCCATAGCATGGAAGGCACTACCTCTACAGTGGAGATCAGAAATAGAATTATACTTTTCAATCTTACTGATGTTTATTGGATCCCTCCATTGTGCAGAACACGCTATCAGAGATGTAAAGATGAATACAATGCCATTAGTGTCCTCAAGAATAGTCTAAAGCAGGGGTCAGCAAACGTTGCCTGTGAAGGGCCAGACAGTAAATATTTTAGACTTGAGGGCCATAGAATCTCGGCTGTCACTCCTTAGCTCTGCCAGTCTGGTGCAAAAGATTAGGCTGAAAAAGTATACTTTTTTGGTGGGTAGGAAAATCAAGATTCAGACTTCAGTCTTTATGCTTCCAAGGCCCTAAGCCCAGGGGTTTCAGTTATGAAACAGATGCAGTATATCCACTCCCCTCTACTGTGTCTAAATGGGGAGTGGATATACTGTATCTCATGGTTTTTTCAAGTACTTTTTGTCACTAAGGCAAATGCTTAAATCACCATATAATCCAGAGCATTCATTACCGAGTCTTGTTTATAAAACTGTTGTCATGACAGAAATAGCTTTGTTAATCTTCCACTCATCACAGGGAATGAATGTGTGTCAGCCTTTCCTGAGAAGGAAAAGGTAGTCAAGATGCATGGACTTGCCAGGAGTTGCCAGCGGGTCACCAGCGTAAAAACATTAGCAGGCTGAGAGTTCCTGGTCCAGGCTGCACTAGCTCTCCTCCAAATCCCTCCGTTCCATCTGAGGACTTGTTTATTTCGAGATTGGTTTATGTGCTGGTGGAAATTGTGTCTGAGAGTTGGACTGAAGCACAAGCAGGCACTGAATGATTCTGCCCCCAGTTTACTACAGCTTCATTTGTTCTTTGTTTATAGAGCCATTGCTTCCCAGTGATGGATGGGCCGAGAGCGAAGTACCTCCTTCTCCATCACCACTTCCCGTTCTGGAATTGGGCCTTGAAGATTACAGCCACAGGTATCGATAAAATGATATACCATAAATGTTCCTAGTTATGGTTTTTGGGGGAAAACCCAGCAACCTTATTTTAACTCTGTTTCTTTCCAGAATGGAAATCTCAGAGTGCCTATAATTCCTTTCCAGTGAAGGCTTCTTATAGCTGATAGCTTCGATTGTTCGTATTTTGCTTCTTGGAATTTTTTAAGATTCATCATATATTATAAAATACTTAAGAAAATTGTTGGATTTTCTTTTGCCAAGTTAAAAACTTGGAAACAGTGGAAATCAAAGAAAAGTTATATGGGAAGCTATAAAGCAAAACTGAGAAGACATAAAGCTGGGGTTTTTTATTTTTTTCTTCTTTTGTAATTGGCAAACCCTAAAGGTATTTTAAAAAATAGCTGTTCCAAGAAAGTTAATGGAATCTAAAAATTAAAGCAATGCCATATATAATCTAAAATATTGCAAAGAGTGCCCAATGCTATATCCATTTTGTAATAGAAACCAAAAAAAATCAATATTTTTTAGAATCACACAAGCATGAGAGAGAGAGATTTGCTAAGCATACACACCATTTAACCAGTGGAATTCATAGATTTTGTTCTTCTGATGAATTTTAAAACTCATTAAATTGCCCCTTTGCTATTTTCTATATTTATTATGGCTGTTTAAAACTGTTCATTGTATTCTATTCTATGTCCCATGATAATCCTGTGAATTTTTTTTCATTTTTCTTGCAGCAATGCTGGTGTTATTCCTATTATACTTTTTATTACAATCTGCTAAAAATTAAAGCAACACAACAAGAGAATAGCTAACTCTATTAGCTGGCAGCTTACCTATACTTAGCTATCTCTGATTCCAACATTTTTGAAGTCAGCTATCTCACTCAAAGACAGTTTCACAAACTAGATTGATAATTGCACTCATGTTCTAGATCTGTGTCTCTTGGGGATTTTTGAAAGAATATCTGGACATATTTAATTTTGTGCGTTCATTTCCATTGCCTACCTCAATCCTGAATCAAAATGACAGACTGGTGGCATTAAATATTCCTTTTAAAGAATACCTTTATTTATTCTACTTGAGTGTTTATCCTGTGTATATGTGCAAAACTGTTGGGACAATGCAAAGAAAAATCAGATGTAAACCCTACCCTCTAGAACAGCGGTTCTCAACCTGTGGGTCGCGACCCCTTTAGGGGTCGAACGACCCTTTCACAGGGGTCGCCTAAGACCATCGGAAAACACATATATAATTACATATTGTTTTTGTGATTAATTACTATGCTTTAATTATGTTCAATTTGTAACCATGAAATTGGGGGTCACCACAACATGAGGAACTGTATTAAAGGGTCGCGGCATTAGGAAGGTTGAGAACCCCTGCTCTAAAAGGTGGTAGGCTAATAGGTAAAAGTGACAAGCAGAACACAAGGTACAAAGTGGTATTTACAAAAGTTATACAGAGAAAATGCCCTGGGTATCTAAGGAGGAGGAGAATGCTTCCAGATGGAGCAGCAAGAAAACATTATGGAAGAAAAGTGGCGTTTGAGATGAATCTTAACATGTGAGTAGGGTTTCAGCAGACAGGAGCATATTATGACCAGGTTTGGGGTGTGAGACACAGGTTAGGAAAATGGAGGAGGGTTAATGTTCCCTGGAAACACAGGCTCTTCAGGTACCTTCTGTAATTGTAGTGAAAGGTACTGAGGACTGTCCTAGGGCGGAGATGGGAGAAGCTTTCAGATTGTTACCAGTGAAAGAGGGACCAAGGCGGGTCTGCCCGGAACTATCTGGAAATAAGTTCTCGTGGTATCACAAGAAAGGCATTTCAGGGACAATCATGAAGGTGGATTTTAAGCAATAGTGGCAAGATTTATTAGAGCGAGAGCCCTTGAAAAGGCTGCCACACTCGATAAGGTGCTTCCCTGGCATTCAGCTGGTAGGTGGCATTCGCTGCCCCCAGGTACACCACGCCCACATCCAGGACCAGGTGGGTTAAAGCCACCTCACTGCAGAAGAAGTCTAACTTCAGATGCCACAGGTTTGCACTTGTCCCCAGAGCCCGAAGCTGCCTGCCTGTACCCCCACATCCGAGGCCCAGGAGTCTAGCTAATACCTTCCCCTCAGTCTGGCCTGAGATCAGCACTGTGCCTAGGCCCTGCAGCTGCTAAAGAGACTGGGGCTTTTGTTAAGTGTACCTATATTTCCTTGGGTTAGGGGAGAGGTAAGCTTTCTTTCAAACTAGCCAATATTTTTCCTGGATCTTCCTGGGGCTAAGCTGGTGCCTCCCCTATCCAATCTCTTTCCTAGATGTTAGGCTTTGCCCTGTCCAACCCCATCTTTTCCCCAGCTTTGTTTCCTCCCCTTTATGACCCCTGAAAGACTTTCCCCATAACCATTTCTCCCTCCCCTTTAATCTGGGGAAGGGGGAGGGTTGTTCCCTGGGGCAATGGGAAAACCAGTCTTTCCTGCCCTCTGGGGTGTTAGTCTGTTTGGCAGAGTGATGGAGGCTGTTCCCCTGTGTGACTGAAACTGTAGTTTCCAGATTTAATCAGCCTCAGGCAGGGTTCCCCCTTCTCTTTTTGTTAATCCCTAACTAGCTGCCTATGCTAACAAGATGAAAAACCTTGAGAGAGAGAGAGAGAGAGAGAGAGAGAGAGAGAGAGATCAGAGATGTCACAGAGATAGAATTATTGAGAATTAGCAAGTGCCTTTTTAGATGCTTCAGTGTCTCCACAGATTTTTTTTTCTTGCCCTTTTCTATAAAGCTCTTTTCTCCATGATGTCGAAAAACAGACTATATTGGCCCTTACTGCTATAAATCTTCATCACATGCTTTGAAATAGTAACTTCCGTTTCTGTTTCCCCTCACCCTCCCTAACCTTCTGTGTTTTCGCTTCTGTTCTCACCCCTTCCCTAGAATTGCTCTCTTCATCATCAACAGTAATCTCCTTTCGATCAAAAGTATGTCGTTGTTTCAAACTTGATTCCTTTTTCTCCTCCACAGTATTAGAGTCATTAATTTGCTCACTCATCCACCCAAAAGTATTTATGGAGCTCTAAGCTGGTCACTGCAGAAGGTTCTCAGATTGGAAAACATCCCTGCCCTAAGGAACGCAGCCCCCTCTTGAAGAGACAGACACAGAAAGGAAGTAGCCTCCTTGCTGAGCTTTAGATACAATCTGCTGTTGGAGCCCAGAGGAGTGGGCCACTAACTCTGCCTGCAGGTAGCGAGGAAGGTCTTACAGGAGAAGTAATGTTGAAATGGTCCCTGGGAGAAGAGAAAGGAGCTTAGGAGGCAGAGAAATGGTGGGAAGGGCAGTTTGGGTTAGAAAAACCCAAAGGAAGGGAGAGGGCCATGCAGAGCGTGCTCAGTGTGGCTGAAGCATCTGGTACCTGGGGAAGAATCAATGGGAAGGGCATTGTCTGTCACTCTGTGGGCACCGGCTTCTCCAGAGAGCGGAGAAGCAGTGAAGGGTTTCAAGCCTGGGTGACAACATCAAGTCGACTGTGTTTGGTTGTGGAAGATGAGTGGACAGAAGAAGCCCTAGACAAGGTTACAGTCTGGGGACTGGCAAGAGCAGAGAAGGGCTTAAATGGAGGGAAGAACAGCATGGTGGAGAGGAACAAACGGAGCCAACGACATGTTTGAGATGGAAGGAACAAATCTAAAGCTTTGAAACACTCTCCCTCCTGGGATTTCCTGACCTGCACCATCCTGTGAGCTGCTGCGTTGCCTAGGTGACCAGCAGCAGTGGGGTTTGGATGTGTGAAACTTGGGGTGGAGGAAGAATTGGAAGGGATCCAGGATGGCTGAGCAAAGGAGGCTGGGAGGCCATCCTGTCTTTCAAAATAAGTAAATAAATAAATGAACGTTGAAAGCCTTCTAAAAGGGAAAGCGGTGCTTTAGGGATGGAGCCAGTCTTATGAAGCAGAAAACTGCTGTTGCATGAAGAGTAAAAAACGGATCTGATCAAACCTAATGCCTGCACTTTGAACCGAAATGAAATCAGGGATTTACTGAACTTATTTGTAGCTTTATATCAATAATTAGCAGACAGAAATTTAGAATATATGTGTCTGAGTAAAAAGTAAATAAATACAAAGGAAATGTATTTTCTATAGTGATATCTCATGGCAGATTAACAGCAGACAGAATATAGTAACAGCTTAGACAATATTTGGTTGTTGTCTATTTCCCTCTATCTTGATTCTATCTCATGTCTCTGCCCCCCCGCCTCAAACACACACACACACACACACACACACTCATCTTTTCTCACTCAGAGTAGCCAATTGTTGAAGCCTATTTGTGGACACCTCAGACTACTGACATGATTTTCAGCATGCCCCTAAAAACTTACCTCCCAGCTTTTATTTCAGACAGTTCTCCTTGAACATTCATGGCCGGGTCCTACATGTCTGTCACATCCCTGATTTGCCACCACACTCAGGACACTGGTGTGTGTTTCATGCTACCCCGTTTATTCATTATGCAGCATAATTTGACATGAAGTATCATTTCTATCTGATAGATCCCCTGGTTGCTCATGCTGAAAACACAGCCTTTACCTACGGCATGTCTGTGGCCTGCTGTCAAAGTCCAGCTTCCCGCAGCATCCACTGGGGCCCACTCAGCCATGAGCACATGCAAACTCCTTCAAGAGTAACATGCGTCATATTTTATAATCATCGTGTCACTCTCCCACTCGAAGAACTTTTCATATGTAGCATAAAACTGCAAACTATTTTTCTAGTCAAACTTACATGTCTAAAATATTGGCATGTTAACTAGTTCAGTGCTACACTCATTATTGAAGTGCTTGTATGCTCGCATTGGCTTTAATCCCACAGTGCCATATTAGACTTCCCTCCTTAACTATCTGCCAATCTGATATCATCTTCAAATCCATTTGTACCACTGCAAGAGGGAAAACGTTCTAGAGAAGGTTTTCAAAGTGTACACTTGGTCACATTCAAAACAATGGTAGCAGATGTATATATCGCTATGGTTAATTTTATTTCTTTGATTATATATCAACATATCTACAAAAAGAAATTCACTTTAGTTAGACAGGACCTTACTTGATGTTATTTCATCAAGTGGTATTACCAGCTTTATTTGTGGTTTTTGTTTGTTTGTTTGTTTTTGTTTGTTTTTAATGGAGATAGAGAAGGCTGTCTCCCAAGAGTCTGGGGAAATTTGAGTTTTTATTCTTAATTTGTCAATGAATGTGTGGTTTCGTAAAGTAATCTAAGACAATGAAGTGCGTTAACTAGTTTGTTACTCATTTGGGTGGATTCCCATAGTCTTCCTTGAGCAGAGGGCTTTAAATGCCTGGGGCCTAGGTTTCAATGAGGGCTATTCATGTTGGTCCTAAACCTCCTCCCTAAAGACTTTCATGATAACGCCTGGCATCTGTTTGGATTGACTCTTTGGTTTTCCTTTATATCATGATATGCACCCCTCCCCTGAAACAAAAAAAAGTGAATCTAAAATGCAAGAAGCATCAGAGAGTGAGCCATTCTATAGTCACAGGGAAAGTTTCAATTTTTTGGACTCAGGATCAGCAACAACCTGTGCCTCAGGTTGGCCACCATTTTAGCCAACGTTTTTGTGGCTCTGGGAAAAGTTCAAGAAACCACAGTGTGGGTCCTGGCTTGGCCACCGGCCAGCTGTGTGACCTTGAAACTTCAGCCTCCCCTTTGGGCCTGAGTGTCTTATCTACAAGATGGAGAGTTAGATGAGGTGACCTTTCCCGCCTTCTGGCTCTGAAAGGCTCTGACTCTATGAAGCCCATGAGTCTTTCTGACACTAAAACCACATCATCACAAGAGATCAAAGGATGAAAGACTAAGTGCACATGGAGGTCAGATAACATCATTAAAGGCAAGTGCTTCCAAACACGAGGCTGAGCTCACAGTCATAGTAGCATCCGAGCTCTTTAAGATGAGCTGAAGCAGTGAAAGTGTTGCCATTATGCGAGGCCAGTGGCAATAGCACTAGTGGGTCAAGGATTTTTGTTCACAGTTGGCATATTTTGCCATCACTAGACACCACATCTAATACATTTTCTATGTCAGTGGTTTTGTCTATTGAAAATGTAGACAGACATCAAGAAAGAAACAAAAAAAAATAATAATAATAAGCTTCAAATTCTAAAGAGCAGATTTAAACGTCTTGAGAAGTTTTTGTGAAAACGTATTATTTCTTCACTGTAGAGTGCCCCAGACCCTCATTCAAAGACCAATCTAACCTACAGAAATAAAGAAAAAAATTAATAGCTCACTTATTGAGCTCTTATTGTGTGCTAGGCACTATTGTCAATATTAACAAATTTCAAAATTAATCCTTACAATAACCTTATAAAGTAAATGCGATTACTATTCATTTTATGCACTAGTACACTGAAGCCATGGACCCTGGCCTCTCGCTCTCAAGCCCAGGGCCCTGACCATTGCACCACATTACCCTCTAAACAGGAGAGAAGGGGTCTCAGACACAGACCTACCAAGAGGCTGAAAAAGCAGAGAAGGCAAAGTACCTGTAAAAAGCCTGGGGAACTCAAAAAGCAGAAATTTGCATTCATTTGGAAGCTTAAGCAGGTCTATTTATTTATCTGCTTGTTTCCTAAAAGCTTCTATAGAACTTTCCTGAGCAGACAGTATTCTCCTGACTTTACAAACTTAAATCACTTTATCTCTTAACAATACTATAAGATAGGGAGTGTAATTATACCCATTTTCTACGTAAGGAAATCCAAGCACAGAGAGGTTCAATAACTTGCCCAGGTCCCACAGCTAGTAAGTAGCTAGGATTTAGAACTGGGTAGACCCGCTGTGGCGTCTGTGCCCTTGAGCACTGTGCTGTGCTGCCTGTCCCGGGTGCTTCTTTCATCTCCCCACTACATCACAATAATAGAGCTTCATTCATTCATTCATTCAGCAATGTTACATAGCTGCCCATTCATTTTAATATTGCTGTAAGGCAATATTAAATATGCATGACTAATGAGTTACAATAAAAGATTAAACTTATTTGGGTATATTTGGTTAAGAAACTAAGATCCCCTGTACATTTTAGAAGGGTTCTCATTCATAATAGTTTATTTTTGTTGTCGTTGTTTTCTTGTTTATAGTGTCAAATCTCAGCTGTTTGAAAAATTCAGCCTCACTACTTTCAGACTCACCAAGATACTTGATTTGAGTTTTCACTGTATTTAAGATTAGGATAAAGTTATGTTAAAATGAGCCACTATATTTACCCATATTTACCTTCTGAACATACAGAAGTACCAAGGGAGAAGGTTGCTGTAATTTAATTTTACATATATATAAAGTGTAATATGATAATTAGACTGATGTCCTTCAGAATGACCAGATGACCTTCTGGACGAAGCCGGGGCTGCAGCCACGGCTGTGAGGGAGGGATCCAGATAGCTGCCGGGGCTGCAAAGACCTACTCTGGCATGAATTTCATGCATGGCTCCTCTAGTACTTTAATAATAAAAAGGAAATGCAAAACCAAAGGCCTGTGGCCGAGTTGGGGCTGCTTATATAATTTATTTCCAGATCAAGAAATAAGCTCTCATCCGTAATTCCCTTATATAATTTCCTCCATCCTCAAGCAAAATAAATACAATGTTCAGCAGAAATAGAATTCTATGAGATTGACTACAAGTATTAGGAACCCTATAATGAACAGTTGATGTATCTCGTGTCTAAATTGTCAACTGTGCTTTCCCTGTTATTTCCTTTTGGTGTTATTGATGAGTAGACTATTTGCTCAGCATTAACATTAGTTTTAGATATTAGATCTAAAAAAAGGAGAATATCCAACTGTTGCAGCCATCAGTCATTCAACAGGATGGTTTTCTCTAAGACAGCAGTTCTCAATCCATGGGTCGCGACCCCTTTGGCGGTCGAACGACCCTTTCACAGGGGTCGCCTAAGACCATCCTGCATATCAGATATTTACATTACGATTCATAACAGTAGCAACATTACAGTTATGAAGTAGCAACAAAAATAATTTTATGGTTGGGTCACAACATGAGGAACTGTATTTAAAGGGCCAGAAGGTTGAGAACCACTGCTAAGAGATTCCCTTTCACTTGTTTTTAAAGGAAGGGCATGCCTAGCCCATAGACATCTAACCCGAATCTAGTCTGTGCTGATATCTGGTGACATCCTTTGAAGTGCTCGTGCATTCCTGCCTCGCCTTACACACTCAGAGTTATAGATTGTACCGCAGGATCCCAATTAGCGGGAACCAGTCAAGAGGAAAACACCATATTAGCCAGAGAATTTTTTAGTTAAGTTGTAGAGTATGATAACATACATGAAAAAGAAATTGCTACATCTCGTGAAAGAAACCTGAGATTCATGAAAGAAACCTGAGAATTAGTTTAAAATGCACGGTTGTGTGCTGCAATGAAAGTGATGAGGGTCTCTGTTCAAAATGAGGACTGTTTCTGAGAGAGAGAGAGAGAGAGATTTCATTCTAAACCTAAATATGGCATCTGGGTTTTTTTTCCACAGTTCTGGGATGGATCCGGCTGTGTATTTTCCAGATCAGCACAGCAACTTCAGATCTGTGACACCAGCCAGGCAGCCCGAATCCATGAGTCTGAAAGCCTCAAAGAGCATGGACCTTGGTAAGTGAGGGTGGGGTGACTTCCAGGTCAGCTCTCCAGCCTCAGCCCATCTGTCTTCCCTAATGTCCTGCCTTTCTTCTCACGGGGCAGGGCCTACTGAAGCCTAGAGCAGGGGGTAATGGTCACCCTATCTTCTCTCTTCCTCTCACATACTTCATTGCAATTATCCCTTCCCTGTTTAAAAGAGAGATAGATGACTTGTTTTTATAAAGTGGTCCATATAGGTCAGAAAAATATGATGACTCGTTCTGGAGGATGTGAACACCATTAGCATTTAACTCACCTGCCTTTGGACCTGTGCTCTCGCTTCTGCTGGAGCCTTTCCGTTGCTTACAGACACATGTGTTGCAGGGCCTGGGAAGATAATGTGGTTAAATGCATCCTCTTCCACAGGGTTTGCCCTCTCTGTGGGTGATGGGCAGGAATGGCAGCAAAGGACTCATGTCTTTTAAATGCCCATCTCCCCATCCTGTAACACTGGAGGGAAGAGGGGTCCTGGGTTTGCCAGACTGAGGGTGCCAGGGTTCCCTCGGTGGGTGCCTGAACAACTTCATTGAGGTTCTGAGCCCCTCAGGGAACCCGGTAGAGTATTGGCTGCCAGGGCAGATCCAGGGCCCATGCACAAACCAGGCCCTGGAACGTGGCACCCTGGACACTTCAGATACCCAAGGACATTGCTGCCCCATGGGCTTCTGGGGAGAGAAAATGTTTAGAGAGGAGTGTGGGTACAAAATAAATCCTCAGCGAATTATTCATTGCTTCCTGAATGCTCAGAGGCCATGCTTTGCCAATGTTTTTTCTTGAGGCATATTACATATTTCATTAGTAACAAATAGTAGAAAATAGAATAATCAAAACTGCATGTTCTACAAAACAGTCTGATAAATAGTGCTTATCTGTAACTCATTTACAGGAGTTCAGAAAAATGTTCAATCATGATGAAACAAGAGAAATTCATCCTATTTTCTATAAATTAAACAGGTCCCTGGGACACATTTGCTCTAATCAGCTATAGTAAAAGACGGGTAGAAAGCCTTACCAAAGACACAGTCCTAGGCACTGGCAAAACGGGGTATTTTCTCTCATATGATCCTTTGAAAAAACAGAGGAATAATGTGTGACAATGACATATGTTATTACTAATAATTTAAAGGGCAATTTATTTTCAGAGAGTGCTTGATAAACATTTCCTGTTCAGTCTTCCCAACTCCTCTATGATGAAGATGAATGGATAAAAAATGCTCTTCATTTTGGAGTAGAAATATATTACTGTTTTCCTCATATAATTTTTAAAAGTGGCCAGCAGTATGGTTCTAAAAAATCTGTGCAAAAGAAAACAGCATCTATTTTAATTTAAGGGAGGAAAAATATCAAATCTGTATCCAGAAATGGTATTTCTTTTGATGTTTCTTGTTGCTGAAAAGTTTGATTTTAAGAGCCTTTCTCTCTCAAGTTGGAACAGTCCTTGCAAAATATGTATGGTGAGCAGTCACCCATTGCATTTCATCGTACTTACGCCATAGATGACAAGGATAATAGTAATGTTTGTTCAGCTTACAGAATTGGGCAGAGGCCATGAGCTGTTTTCTTCAGGACACTAATGCCCAACTAAGAGCATTGGCTAAAATGCACTCTACTGCAGAAGTGGTAAAATATGCTGTAAAAACATTTTTAAAGTAACCATCAGTGTGTGGTCCCTTCCAGAAAGTGCCAATTGAAAGCTAACAATCTTGCAAAGGGCTCTGAGGGTCACTATTAGAACTATTTTTCACAAAGTAAAAAAATAAAATAATTGCAGCAAAACAAAACCTCCTGTTTATTGTTTAATTAATTTATGTTGGATATTGCTCCTGTATAGTGTGTGGGAATCTCCAAAAGCTAACAGGCCCAATCAGTACCTTCTTTGATTTGTTTGTTTCATTTTTTGCTGCTGGGGCTAAGCTAGTATTAACTCGAATACTGATGAGTCATTGTTCATATGTTCAAATTACTTTAAGGTGAACAGGTTTCATTGACTTACTTTCACTTAGGTTTCCAAAGCCAGAAAATTCTGATCATAAAAAATAAAGCCTTCTCCTCCCCCATCTCCTTCCGCTATTCCCCAGACACAAACATAATTTTAAAATAGTTTGCTGTGTGCATCTTTCTAGATAGCACTCCATCTATATGCTGCCCCATCTATATACAAATGTCTATATCATATGTTGTGTTTCTTTATAGGATATGTATGGTGTTATGTTGTATGAATGAATCTTGATTTACAATTTACATTTCCCCTTTTGACTGAATTTAGGCTTCATTGAGAGTTTTAGGGACTTTCTATGTTTTGGGTGTTTGGGGGCCTATTTGTATTTCTTATTCTATAATTTTCTTATTCATGCCATTTGCCAATGTTTCTATTTGTTAATTCTTTTTTCTCTTCTTCAGAATATTATATAGGTTGCAAATAATTTCTTACAATTTGTCTTTTTTAGCTTGAGGGTGATATCCATTACTATAAAAAGGTTTTTGTCTTATAGTCAAATATTTTCATCTTAAACTTCATGACTTTTGAGTTTTATACTTATTTATTTTCTTCTAGTACTTTTAAAGGCTTTTATTTTTTAGTGTGTAGCAAATTGTGATGTAATATTATCCATGGCTTATGAGTGGAAAATTTTTCTCCATGTAAATAGACAAATTATTAGTAACATTTATTGGCTTTTGCATCCCTTCCCCATTAATTCAGAATGCAGTCGCATTGCACACAAAATTCGCTTACTGCCTGGGTTGGTTCCTAGACATGCTGTTCTATTGATATATTAGACTGTCCCATGCCAGAACCATCCTTTTCACAGTTTCCTCTGATTTTTCTTCTTTGGTAAAATTACTTTGGCTCTTCATAGGTATTTATTCTCCTACATGAACTTTAGATCAGCTCATCAAAATAAATTTAAAAATTAAACGGGAGAGTTTCTTTTTGTGTGTGTGCGTGTCCATCATCATGTTTGCTGATGGTTCCTGATAGAAATGTTTTCACCAAGTTGAATAAGTTTCTTTGTATTCCTATCTTCTTAAAAAGATTTTTATTTGCTCATTTTGTTTAATCAGGAATGTATGCTGCATCTTATTAGGTGATTTTAATCATCTATATAGAATGATTATGAGAATTTTGTTCTTTATTCTATTAATATGTTGAGTTATATTAATAGATTCACCTAATATTTAATCTCTGAATGACTTGAAATTTTTCTCTGCACTTGTAAAAGGTATAAATGATTAATATTTTCTATGTGCTCTAAAACATAGGTATAAAACTCTAGTTATAATTTTACTGTGTCATTAGTTCCTATATATCCAGATTTTTTTTGAGGCTCTTCTGCCTCAATATTTGGTGGATACTTTTGTCAGCATGCATGTGGCCACATTTAAGTAACATCAAGAATGATTAAAATAATGAATAAAAGGAAATTTATTTTTAAATAATTAGATCTAACTATGCCTATTCAAAGGGGTTAGGGTGTCATTTTCTGGGTTTTCCAGAAAATCAATCTTTTCCTACTAATTGTAGACTTTCCTCTATTTATTTAAATTACCAGAATTACTATGTTCAGCCTGGATCCCTTTAATTTGTTCATAATTGAGCTTGGGTGGGTGTTGAGTTGGAAGCTCTCAGGAGCTGAATAACACAGCTGCCTCTTTGGCCTTTGGCATAGGGTTTTCCCCCGAAGAGCTGGCCTTGTTGGCAGTATGCCAGAGAGTTACAGTCAAAGACTTTTTGTTGAGAACTAAACATCTTTCATTTCCAGGCTTGGTGTTTTATGGCCCAGTAATACTTTTTAAGTATTCGTCTGAATTATTCTAGGGACAGCATTTCAGTATTTTGGCCCATTCATTGATCTAATCTGTAGCTCAATTCAAAGTTAAGTTTAAAATGTTATTTCACACAAGATTTCTTTTTTTAATGTTTTCTCTCCTGTTTCAAATCGGCCTCTGAGTAGTACTCCTATTTCAGAAGGGCGTCCTGTAACACAGTTAGGAGGAGCCTGCGGGCGGTGCAGATGGGAGATGCTGGCCAGCTGTCCGGCCCAGTGCAATGAGAGGAAATGAGCTCTAAGTGATGCATGAGGCATTCAGGCAGCATTTCCGGAAGTTTCCCGACAATGAAGATTGTTAGCATTCCATGTCTCTTTAAAAAGTGCCTGTGTTAGGAGTCCCTAAAATCAAGACGATAAATAAACTGGCTGATTTTCCTTTGGGTTCAGCAATTTTATTTTGTGAGTTGCTTGTTCAAAATTTGTCTTAAGACAGAAAATATTTGCAGACACTCACAGCTGAAGTAAATTATACATCAACTGATTTATCATATCAACAAAGATAAATATTTGGTTCACATTTTGAATATAACCCCTTCATAAATATCAGACATTTTCATCAGAGAGTAGTTAGGCATCTAGTTTCAGATCGAAGATGGACATGAAAAAATTAATTAACCCCACTCTACTTTTATATTTAATTTTTAAAATTAATTTTTTGTGTAGTAAAATACTTCTTTATACATTGTTAGTAATAAGACAAAAATCCTGAACACTGAATGTATCAGAGGATTTTTATTAAAGTGTATGTTCTAATAACTATAATGCTAGTTTATAAATTATTATATTAATATAGTACATAAATATATATTAATAAATATAAATGTTTGTTTATACATATGGATCCTCTTTATTGATCATCAATAAGTAATACCTCTGAAGATGGTAAAAGCTGAATCAAGAACTGCTATTTAACATAAAACTTTGACCTATTTAAAAATAAAAGGCCTGGTTGGTAAAGAAGAACTAATAGGAACACCAAAAGTGTCTACCATCTCTAATAAATGAGGAAGACTATACCGATACAGTCAGCTGTATGCCCTAAGCTTTAGGAAGTCCAAATGAAGGAATTACCCAGAATGTGACTTTTTCATTAAACACATGTTTATTGAATGTCTACTGTGTGCCAGGAAGTTGATTAAACACTGAGGATTCAGTAGTAAATGAGAGAAATGATGTTTGCTGCATGTACCTAGACTAAAACCCTAACAGAAAACTCAAAAGTTAAAGACTTCGAAAAGGAAATACTGACATTTTGATGATAACTTATCTCAGAGAGGAAGAAAAGGGAGAGGCATCTGAAGACAGGAATGTGGTTGTTTTCAGAACTAGCTGATAACCTTGAAAAGAGGAAGAGAGAAGCAAATGGGAAAAATAAATAAATAAATAAAAGTACAGGAAGAGCTAGCCAGCAGTTCGAGTTGAGACTTGCAACACTTAGGGAGTTAGACACTCAAGCTATTTTTAGAGCCCAAAAAAGAAAGTGTGGTGGCCCATTGTTTATCTTAGCTAACCACTGTCAGGTGGAAAGCAGGCACCCAGTTCCTGTGTTCATTTTTATCTTCATCTGCACAAGAGAAAGATGTTCGAATTGGATAAGCACAGCTTCTAGCAAGTGGGAAACTAGACAATTTATATCCGTGTACACCAAAAGGATTGTGATTATAAAGTGACTGTCCCTGGTTATTAGAAATTAAGAAGAGTAGTCCAGGAAGCAAATTACCAATTTTCACAAAGATGATGAATTCCAGAGGCAACTGGTGAAGCTGGTGATCTCAATGCTGAACCTCAGAGGATTTCCCTGTTTGAGAAGGGGGTGGGGAGAATGGTGGTTACCAGCAACCTCCATGGGAACTCTGAAACAACTGATGTCTTAGTTCCTTTTTGATAGAATTTTTAGACTGATAGATCAGGGAAATGTTATGATTTGCATTGGTCTTTTTAAAAGAATTTAATTCATTGTTTTTTTATTGAGACATGAGCCAAATTATACACTAAGATAGGTAATAGCATTAGAATGCCCTTTCCCCAAATGTGCTAATTAAAGCTCATTGTCACTCTGAAAGGAATTAAATAATATATACTATAGGACTCTGGATCTTCTCATTATATTCTAATAAAACAACAGAATTTGATAAAGAATAGATACATAGAATTTGGATGAAGGCATGAAAGGCGTTCTTCCAAATTTTTAGTAGATATTGTCTCAGGGAATTGGGTAATATGTTAGACTGACAGAATTAGCATTCAAATAATTTCTCCTGGAATTGAAGAAGATATAATTTAACAAATAATGATGGATGCATTCATCTAAGAGGCATTCTTGGATACTATTTTCCAGACAATATCCTACGTAAACAAGACAAAGGCTTCATTCACTCTTATTGTGTTTTCATTCCCTTTGGGTAAATACATGATAAAGTTGTATACAAGTAAATTGACAATAAAATTTCAGATAGAGACGATTTTTTTCTGAAGCCAAATTCAGGTAGAGAGGAAGACTCAGGAGAGGTGAGCCTCTTTTAGAGAAGGTGGTGAGAGATAAAGGCAATGTCCCAGAGTCAGGTTAAAGGAACTGAATTGTGCAAGTGTACAGTTTGGGAGACATGGTATCATTGCAGTTATTCAAGATGTCTGTGGTTTTTAGTTGCCACCCCCAAAGCTAGTTTTATGTTACTAGATCAAGGAAGACAACAGTTCCACTCTACCCTGGCCTATATTTAATTACATTGTTAAATATAGCACTGGCCCTAACCGGTTTGGCTCAGTGGATAGAGCGTCAGCCTGCGGACTCAAGGGTCCCAGGTTCAATTCCGGTCAAGGGTATGTACCTTGGTTTCGGGCACATCCCTAGTAGGGGGTGTGCAGGAGGCAGCTGATCAATGTTTCTCTCTCATCGATGTTTCTAACTCTCTATCCCTCTCCCTTCCTCTCTGTAAAAAATCAATAAAATATATATATTTTAAAAATATAGAACTGTGTGTAAGTCTGAGTACAATATTTTAATAGAGACAAAAACAGTGTGGAATGCATCCAGATATTGGTGAGAGGCCTAGAAACCATGTCCAATGAAAAACAGTAGGAAGAAATAAAGATGTCTTGCTTGGAAGAAAGATGGGTGGAGGCACACGAGAGTTCTCCTTAGATATTTTCATGGCTAAGACTGAAAAACTCAGATCTGTTTAAATTTGAATATGCACCCCAAATATATCAAGTAGTGATAGCTTCTTCAGAAGATACGTCAAGTTTACAAGCTTTGAAATGAAGGAAGTTAATAATGATGGAAAACTAAATTCTGGTTTATGACATGTTTGATATGCAAGGAAAAGATAGATATATAAATTAAAAAAACTCACGAAGACTGAGAAGCAAAATTCATCAGCATTATGGAAAAGGACCCAATTTTTCACTATTAGATAAAGGATAAATGTTATTTTTTAGTGTATCTTAATATATTGATATAGTTGATATAACCACACAGGTTATAACTCAAGTGGGGTGACTTAGTGAAAACAAGTGAGTTCAGAGAAATTACATATCAAGACTCAGGCTGAATTCTTAAAAAGACATCTCTGGTGAGAAAAGGGAAGCCTGAAATAACTGACTTCACAAATAGTTTGCAACACTGCCATCAAAGCAGGCCTCTCACGACATTGAAAATCCAACATTCCAGTTAACGAAAACTTAACATATAATTAAATTTTAGACAACTATGCATTTAAGAGTGAAAATTAATATTAACTTGTATTACTAATAACTGAATTATAGCGATATAGACCACTTCTCTGTATCTGTAATATAATTAGAATCATAAATCTAGCAGAATAATACAGATTTTGTTTAAAATTATTTAGAATAACTATTTGGGTCGGAAGCAAAGGCATAAAAATGCCTTTTTATAAAAAGGACTTGATTCTCTCCCTGTAAGTCCAAATGCATTTTTCTGCTTTTTTTTTTTGCCTTTGCATTGCCTAAGAAATATGTTTTCAAGAATAACTCACTTTGTGTTCATTATTACTATTAATTGGAAAATGATGCCTTTTTGTTTAGAAATTGTACTTTTATACTACTTCCTATGTTTTAGATTTGCCCAAAAGTTATGGCACATTTCATCCCACCTTTCTCATACCATCTGCAATGAATAAATGTGACGAATACCTAAACACCATTACTTTCATTTGTCTTTTTTTCCTTTTTATTGAATTTATTGGGGTACCACTGATTAACAAAATTACATAGGTTTCAGGTGCATAATTCTAGGACACCTCATCTGTATACTGTATTTATTGTGTGTTCACCACCCCAAGTCAAGTCTCCGTCCATTTCCATGTTATCATTTGATGAATGAATGGTTAAGAGGCACAACTCTCTCATATATTTCCATCAGGAAAATAAATTATCTTGGAGGCAAAGTTCGTCTGTCTTATATAAAAACATGGTAACCTGATGCCTAGAACTAGAACAGGAGATTCAATGCTGGTATTAGTAATAGTTATAGCCATAGAGAGGATAATGTTAGTTGTATTATTAGAGATGAGTGTTTGACTTGAATTGTCAATGTAAGTAAATTCTCTTCAAGTGAGTATTGTGATGTACTGGGGGAAAGGTTCTTTGGATTTTGTATGTAGAACCTCAATCAATCGTGGGGTCACAAATGGTCTCAAATGTTGACATGCAGTGTTTCACATTTTCTTAAGTGGAGGCATTGTTCAGTGGAATACATAGATAAATCAAAAATTCAGTGTCTGGAAGAGAACCCCTAGGTTCTGTTTTCTCACAAGAGATATAAAGAAAACTACATTTGTAATTGAATCTTAACCAGTGATGTATGCCCATAACAAATCCATGAAGATCTTCATTAAATTAGCCTCTGTATATTTAAAGCATTATTTGTGCTCTGATGGAAAATCTTGATCAATAGAGAAACTGCCTTATCCTTTAGAACTGAAATATTCCGAGTTCCACTTGAAATTTGGATTAATACATGGACTGCTTCTTTGTTTACCTCAAAGGAAGCTCTGCCTCTCAGATACTAAGCATTTTAAATAAAGCCAAATATGAACCTTTCTTTCTCACTTGTCTTTGTTTTGTAAACCACTATTCATGTTTAAATGAAATTCTGTGTTCCCTCTTAAAGAACTTTTGAGCTAATACAAGAACATCTTCATAAAAATGTGAAGCTAAGGGAGCTATTTAAAGACTAGAACAAAATACTTAAATTCTCCTTCTCAGTATGAACCAAATTCATTTTAGTTGTTTTGAAGTGAGATTTTGTTAGTTAAAAATCTTGTATATAAAAAATAATTAAATATAGTATAATAATAAAATATTTTATAAGTATATAATGTAACTAGAGGCCCGGTGCACAAAAATTTGTGCACTGGGGGGGGGGGGTGGGGGTCCCTTAGCCCAGCCTGGGCC
>NW_005366455.1:3675282-3709798 GCF_000412655.1 Myotis brandtii | reverse complement strand
CTGACCACCAGGGGGCAGCTCCTGCATTGAGCGTCTGCCCCCTGGTGGTCAGTGTGTGTCATAGTGACCAGTCATTCCCAGTTGTTCTGCTGTTAGGGTCAATTTGCATATTACCCTTTTATTATATAGGATAGAGGCCTGGTGCATGGGTGGGGGCTGGCTGGTTTGCCCTGAAGGGTGTCCCGGATCAGGGTGGGGGTCCCGCTGGGGTGCCTGGCCAGCCTGGGTGAGGGGCTGAGGGCTGTTTTCAGACTGGCCACGCACCCTTCAGGGTGGGGGTCCCCGCTGGAGTGCCTGGCCAGCCTGGGTGAGGGGCTGATGGCCGTTTTCAGGCTGGCCACACCCCCTTCAGGGAGGGGGGTCCTGCTGGGGTGCCTGGCCAACCTGGGTGAGGGGCTGATGGCTGTTTGCAGGATGGCCAAGCCCCCCAGCGGGACCCTCACCCCGTGAGGGTGTGGCCAGCCTGGGTGAGGGGCTGATGGCTGTATGCAGGCTGGCCACAGCCCCCAGCCACCCAAGCTCCCAGTGGAGGCTGGCTGGAAGCAGGTATCTGGGATTTATTTATCTTCTATAATTGAAACTTTGTTGCCTTTAGCGGAGCCCACAGCCGGCCAGGGCAGGCGGGAAGCTTGGCTTCCTCCATCAACAGGGCAACCAAGCCTCCTGCTTGCTCCAGCTCCATCGTGGTTGGGTTAATTTGCATATAGTCGCTCTGATTGTCTGGTGGGTGTTGCTTGTGAGTGTAGCGAAGGTATGGTCAATTTGCATGTTTCTCTTTTATTAGATAAGATGAATATATGTTAAATGAATTTTGGCAATTATGTAGTTGTCTCTTCTGAATGATATTTGGAATGATTTTTTTATGGGCCATACTTTAAGCAGAAATTAATACTATTGTGGAGAGGTACAACTACCTCAGTTTTAGGTGCAGTAATTGCAATTTGTCCTTTAAAAGTCAAATGGGAATAGCCTTCCATATTTTTATTTTAATATATACATATTCATACCTTTATGATCTTATTTTTTCTCAAAATGATTATATTGAACATATGCTTTTAAATTTGTGTCCTTTAAGAACAATCTAGCTTAAATATTATTTTTTTTATCTTTGTTTCTATATTATCATTTAATTGTAAAGTTTGCTCTTGAATAAATTTGTCCTGATTTATTTGCCTAATATTATACTTGGCCATAAGAGTTGTTTTCAATATTTGCTCTTAGAAATATCAATGCATTGAGCCTGCTAATACATAAACCTTTGTAAATAATCATGATTATTTTATCAATATAAATTTTTGGCCAACTGTTATGTAAAGATTTAAAGTTTTTGACCACTTACTCTCCAGAAAGGAAATATTGCTCCTATCAGTAGTATATGGAAGAATCTAGGTGTCATTATTTATTTATGTTTTTTACTTTTGCCAATTTTAAAAGGATATTTTTCTTTTACTTTTAAAATTAACTTTGTGGCTAAACATTCTTTATACATTTATTGACTTTATGTTTTCTATGGTGAATCTTCTCAGCATTGCCTCTGTAAGGCTAAAAATTTCTAAATTAAATATCACCTCACTGGAAATAAAATGTTATTCTACGTTAAAGGTCAAATCTTAACTCTTGCTCATGGGGAAAATAGATATTTTGCTTTTACTTTCCTAAAGCTAAGGATGTTACCTGCTCCAGAATACATATTAATCAATAAATCTGTGTTTCATTAAATGGTTAGAAAATTTCTAGCTAATTTGAATAAGAAACAGAGTCAGAATTCAGACTTATTTATGATAAAATCTGCTTAATCTTGGGTAAATCAACCTTTTTAAAATAATTTCTTTTTAGTTCTTTATTGAAGCATTAAAATTACTATACTATACAGGGTGAGGCAAAAGTAGGTTTGCAGTTGGTCATGCAGGTTATTATATTACAATAGCTTTATTAACTCTGTCTCGTGTACTCACAACCGTAAACTTACGTTTGCCCACCCTGTTTACAGCTGGCCACTTTAGAACCCCAACCACTTAGTACAAAGGCTGGTGTCACCAGAACCACCTACTCTGCTTTTATCGGACTGAATAGGTGTTCAACACTTGAAAATATAATTTCAGTCTCATGTAAAACTCATCCACCTATTTCTTCCTCCCTCCCTTCCTTCCTTCCTTCCTTCCTTCCTTCCTTCCTTCCTTCCTTCCTTCTTCCTTCCTTCTTTTATTAAACAAATATTTGTGTTCCTTCTCTGCCAGATACTATTTTAAATAACTGAGACTTATCAGTGACAATGGACAACAATACCTTATTTCTGTTAGATTACCTAGAATGGAAATAATCTCATGAACAGAGTTTGAGAGATTAGGGATGTAAATGGTAATAATAAAATAAGTGAATGATAGTCACTACAACAAACAAACTACAAATTGTGGAGAGAGGAGACATGACTGGAAAGGCTAATGCTTCAATACCCACTTGGCTAGAGTTCATGAGAAATGGTACTGGGAGCTCTATCCAATGATGGAATTAAAATTAAAATAGAGATCAAATTGGAAATTGACTAATCAAGTGTGATGGTTCCAAGTGAGCTGGGAAAAGTCGATCAACCCTCTGCTGATCCAGGAACTAACTGGCATAAGCCCCAAGTACATCAGCATTGTCTTGAAAGATTTGTGAGAGCCTGCAAAGGTTTCAGCTGAAATCCTTAAAAGTAAAATAAGATTATAGCAAAAAATTGGAAAACATTTAGCTCTTTTTTTTTTTTTAAGTTTGGGAAAGGCTTTTGTAGCTACCAAAATGAATGAAAAATGAGTTACATCCGAGATTTCCTATTTCCAGCCTTAATAAATCAGTCATGCCAGGTAAATGAATCATGCCTGAGCTTTCTCTGGACTCAGAAAGGCTAGAGGACAATCACAAGTGGCCAAGTCCTCTAGCCGTAGGCTAATAATGAATAGTCAAGTAAAACCGGAACATTCTGAGTTAAACAGCCTTCTTAGATACAAGTTTGTTCACAATCTTCCAGTGTGTTTGTGTGCATTGCTGGGCTTTTAAGAGTCTACACAAATCTTTAAGACATAATATATGACACAGACCAATGGAACAGAATCGAGAGCTCAGAAATTAACCCACATGTATATGGGCAACTAATTTTTTACAAAGGAGACAAAAATATACAATGTGCTGGGGTCCAACCCCAGCAGGTCCAGGGGTCCCCAAAGGTGTGGACGGAGTCGGCGATGAAGGAATGACAGGGAGACAGCCTTCAGTTGTTCAGCAGCCTAGTCAGGACCTCTAGCCAGGATCTCCAGCGAAGTTCTGGTTAGGATCTGATCAGGATCTGATCTTTATTGTCTTGTTACATCTGTATTTATACCAGTCAATTTTAATCCTGTCAATTTCTTTTGTAAAGGTTAGGGCGTTTCTTATCTCCATTCCAGGGAGTAAAGATTATGTAGTTTAAGCGTGATTGTTTGTAGTTAAAGTGATTAACTACCCGCCTGGCACTTAGTTAAGGGGTTGTATCCCCTCCCTAACCTCAGGGAAAAAGCCCCACCTGGGGAAACAACCTTTCTCGGAGAGGTGACCTTGGTTAAAACACATGGCGCTAAGGAGAGCAAACATATTAAGAACAATATGCTATATATGCCAGGTCCCTTGAAACATATGCTGTGCAGATGTTTCTTTCCTGCAGCGACTGTGTCAAGCAGCAAGGATGGACCGGCTTCCGGCAACAATGGAGAAAGGAAAACCTTAAAATAAATGGTGCTGGGAAAATTGGAAACCACATGCAAAAGAATGAAGCTAGACTGCAATCTGACACCATACACAAAAATTAACTCAGAATGGATTAGAGACCTAAATACAAGGCCTGAAAAAACGTAGAAGAAAACCACAGTACTAACGTTATGGACCTTGATCTCAGAGAGGCCCCAAAGTCAAGGGAAGGAAATATCAAACTAAATATTAAACTTTGATGCCTGAGCTCCCAACCATTAAACCTTTCTGTTCCCAGTCATATTAATTTCTTAGTGTTAACTCTAAAAACAAAAGATACATCCTGGCTCCTATTTAAATGTTAATTTTCATTCAGTTCTCACTCAAGTCTTGCCTGCTTCAGCTCATTCTCTAAGTTCTGAAAGCAGTTACCACTGGCAGCATTAAGTTTAGCACAGAATTGCATACTCTCTGGGGTACCTACCATGTGAAATTTTTTTCTCACTCCAATTAGATGAGAAGCTCCTACAGGGTCATACCTTACATATCTTTGGCACCCTCCTCATGCTTAGAATGTGTACCTGCTGAGTAAACCCCAGACGGATGACATGCTTGGGTTTTGGTAGAGCAATCTGGGTGCAATCCCAGAAACCTATTGGTCGCCATGATTGATGGGGCTGATTTTACTTAGTAGGCAGTTTCTCCTTTCCTACATCAAATTATTGAATGAGTAAATGGATAAAAGTGCAAACAAATACTTAAAGGTAAATGAATAAAAGTGCAAATAAATGTTTGGTTTGGGGAGCAAAATAAAATAGGGATAAAGATATTCTGGGAGGGTGTAGAGCACTCCACACTCACATTCACTTACCCAAACCAGTGTTGTTTATTTGATAGCGTTTGGAGAAGGTTCATAATAATGAACAGACTTAAGAGCCAAACACAGGCAATATAAAAGGCCAAGGTTATAAATCATTATATAGAAAAGAGTGAAAGCAGTTGTTTAGAACTTGAGAAAAAGGGCTGTGTGCTTTAATTCCTAAGTGGAGGAATCTATGAATAAATTAGGCAATCACTTGACATAATTGATTTAGATCATGTGAATTCCTGGCACTGCCTGAGGGTTAATTAGATCAGATTGTTTTGTGGCCCTTGCTAGTCTTCTAGCACTGACATTTTTTTCCCCTTTGTATTAATCTGTACCTCACTTTATTGTTGTTTTGTTTTAATCTCAAGAAGAATATTATTTTATTTACATTATTTAAGTTTAGTTAACATGAAGTTTTTTTTTGTTTGTAGTTAGGAAAAGTTCAAGATATAAATATTCATCTAACAAAATATCTGTGCTTCTTATTTATGAATCATGTTTTCATTTTCTATTAATCTATTTGCAAAGAACAGTGTATTCTGTGCACAAATGTAGTGCCATGGGAATTATATTTAAAACATGCTTGAATTGCTTGCAGCAACATGGAATTGAATTACATTAGTATAGAGCAATTTGACTGTATGTGAGTTGTCCCAAATATTGTATAGGCTGAATATTCAGAGATTTTGTTTACCTTGAGTATTGGCAAATATCCTAAAGTAATCCCAAAAATGTCCTGAATCAAATAACATGATTGACTCAAAATAAATTAAAAATATTCTACATGATTTAAATACTTGAAATAGGCTCACCCATTACTACTTCATAATTTACACACATTTTTATCCATGAAGCAATTTTGGTATTTAGGTTTAATCAATGAATTTATTGATACAAGTACAATCTACTCTAGCCTCATTTACTAAGACAACAAGGAATTTTAAAGTGCTCCATATTCATGTAACCTGATTTATACAGTGTCCAGAATAGAGACTTGATACTGATAGATGTATAAGTTAACTCTTAAATCAACTAAATTAACTAACCCCTTAGATATCTAAATCTGTATCCCTGTAAAACATAGTACTTAAAGGGCTCATCCATGACCAATCCATAATTCAGAGAGGTTATTATATTGAAAATGTGGTCACAAAGTCATTAAGGGCAAGAATTTCTAAAGACAGCTCAGTCTAATTGCCCACCCCCACTGGAAAAAACTGATGATGTGATTAATCATTAATGGATTAGGAAATATTATATTTGTAAAAGAAGGCAATAGTATTACACAGGTGCTTAATATATCATTACCATTGCTTTAGGAGGTTGAGTCGGAAAATAAAATGCTAGTGTATAAGATTAATACTTAAAGAAGCTTATTGGAACGAAAAGAGAAAAATCTTGTCTTCTGTTGGAGAAGAGATTTAGTATGGATAACGTAAAACTAAGAAATGATCTTAAGAGTTTACTTTGGATTACATTATTTTTCTTTTTTAATCCAGCAACATCCTAAAAAGTTAATTAATTTGGAAATAACATTCTTAAAATAGGATTAAGAGATGCTGCTTAAGAGATACTTAATCATCACTCCATATTTTTCACGTGTTGTTTGTTATTCAGGAGAATAAAGGAATAATTATAAAATACATGACAAAGAATTAACATATTTAATATATGAAGAGGTCTTATTAATTATTAGAAAATAAATATTTCAATTTAAAAATATATGGTCAGACAATTTACAAATAATTTATTCAGTTGGCCAATATATATGGATTATGTCCAACTTCACAAGTAATTAAAGAAATGAAGTTATTCAGGAGAATAAAGGAATAATTATAAAATACATGACAAAGAATTAACATATTTAATATATGAAGAGGTCTTATTAATTATTAGAAAATAAATATTTCAATTTAAAAATATATGGTCAGACAATTTACAAATAATTTATTCAGTTGGCCAATATATATGGATTATGTCCAACTTCACAAGTAATTAAGGAAATGATATTTTCTTGGAAAACTGGGAAATGTTACAATATACATGTGCTTGTGTTGCAACACATGTTTATTTGGGTATTTAAGTTAATACCAGTTTATCACAGGGCAATGTGGTAATTGTATAAGATACCTTAGCGCTTTTGTTATCTTTTACCCAGTAAGTCCATTTCCTTTCAAAAAAAATCAAAATCAAACGTTAAGGACTTCTCACTATAGTGAACTTAATTTTCCAGCAATTAATGGGTTGGTGAAATTATAGACTCTAATCTAATAGATATAATAGACTTAAAAGTCTTCAGACTAGTTAATGACATAAAAATGTTAATGATAAAACATCATTTGAAAAGAAACAGTATACAATTATGTCAGTGTAGGAGCATATGTATGTATTTGTGTGTACATATGGAAGGAAATTCAATAACATGTTTACATTGATTTGTCTTTTAGTGGAAGTTGTAGGGACAATTATAAATATTGCTACATGTATTATTTATATATTCCTGTATATTTTCATGTCCTGAATTGTTGAAACAATTCCTCTGGTGTTGTTAGCAGGCAAGGGTTTTGTTTTTTTCTGATAGTCACTATAGTCACAAAGCTTAGAATTACAGAGCTTTACAAGGACCTCCCAAAGTATCTGAGACATGAAAAAAACAACAACAAAAAACTGTTGGCTCTAAAGTATAAAAATAAAGCCATATATTTTAAAGTAATAAATGTTCAATTATCTCTGAAATGTAACCCTATGCCAGTTTTATTTAGTTACATTTAGAATTCAATGAAAAATATTATTACATTTGAACATAGTTTTTATTTGGGGATTATTTTCCAGTTCACAATAATTTCTATGCATGCACAAAGATTGCTAAAAAAATGTAGTCTATGTCTATTAAATGAGTAATTCATACCCAAATAATTTTGAATCAATTTTCCCAAATCTCTGGGGGACAGAGGAGTAGGGAAGAGTGGTAGGAGGGGATTATGCCCGTTGCTTTTCTTTTTTTCCTTTCTTCATCAGCAGGCTTGCTGGCATCCAAAGAAATCCCTGGTCAAAGGGAAAGAGATTCAAAAATTGCTGCCTGTGACATCATTTTGGATGCTGGGTCTAACAACTTTCTGTTTTTTTCTATTAATATTTTCTACGAACTCAACCTGGTTCAAGATGTTAATATACCTCAATGCCTTCTAAAAGGATAGTGGAGGTTTAGTCTCTGTGTGTAATACCTGATGTAAAAGAGATCCTCTAATAGATCAGTATAACACAGCAGGCCAGTTCTCCAGAGTGTGTGCAGGACGTTGTGCATCCATTGGCGTGAATGGGTGTGCTCTGAATTGGAGAGACAGCCCATAAACCCCCAAAGTTAATATCCTCTGATAAGCAATGAGTCCGAATGACAACTTCTCAAAATCTATTGCATACTAGTAGCCCTGGTTTTGCACTGTTTGCATATTAAACAGATGATACTGGATTCTGGGCAGAAATGTAGTCAGTATTATATACTTCAGCTCATGCCAGAAGAGAAATCTTTTGATAGCACTATTATAGCCAAGAACAGCAGCAGCTATCCAGTCCCAAACCAGGAGCCAGGCGCCAAAATGAATTCATCCAGGAATAAATTGGGTTGCCGTCTCAGTGTGAAGTCCGTCAGCTTTAGGGAAAACGCACGTGAAAATCCTGGGTAGCTCATGTTACCAGATCTTGAGGGTTAGCGTTCAGTTCTGGGCTATCCAGTTAACTTTAGGAGAAGAAACACTGAGTGATGGGAGAGATGCTCTTACCCAGCCAGCCAGCTCGCAAGCACGTACAGAAGTGCCATGAAGGGAGCAGAGGGTGTTCAGTAACGTGAGCCCTGCATGTGACTTGAAGTTACCATGCTTACTTGTCAGATGTGTAGGTGACACGCAGCTGGGTGGGGCATCTAGTGCACTGAATGACAGAACCAGGATTCCAAAAGATCTGATCAGGGAGAACTGATGAGCTGCAATTCCGAAGATTACATTTAATAGTGATAAATGCAAATTCCTGTACTCAGCTTTTTAAAAAAAAAAAAAAAGAAGAAGAAGAACCTCTCTCCTGTCTTACTCCCATCCAATTCATTGCTCATGTTGCAGCCTGGGAGATCTTTTTAAAACGCAAACCCCATCTTGTCACTTTTTTGCTGAAAATCCCTTAACAGCATCCTATTGCCCTCGGAATAAAGACAAACTCATTATGGGGATTTGAGATTCTCCATGACTGGCCCCTTCATTTCTCCTCCACCTGGGCTCGCACTGGTCTCCCTCTCATGCTGAGCACTCCAGCCGTATGACAGGCCTTCAGGTTCTATGTGTAGAACCTGTTTTGTTTCATGTTTCCTCTGTCCAAACACTATCTTCACCCTTCCCTATATATCTCCAGGTCTTAACTTAAAGTCATCAGGAAAGTCCAATCCATAAACTAGGCTTAGTCTCTTCATTACCTATTTTCAAGGTTCCCTGACCATCCTTCTTTCATTCAACAAATATGTTTTGAGTGTCTACTGTGTCGCAGGCACTGTCCTGGACCCTGGGAACCAATTGATGAACAAAGCAAAGCCCAGGTCTACCTGAAGCTCATGTTCTAATGGGGAAGAGGGCAGGCAGTGGTGAGTGCCTTGTGAAAGAATGAAGCAGGAGGAGGAGATAATGACAGAGTTGGGGTCGGAAGGCCCTACCTTAGGTGAGGTGGCCAGGGAGGACCTCTGTGCCGATGCGATGTCTGTGGAGACGTGAAGGAAGGGTGGCAGTGAGCCAGTGGCTGTCCAGAAGAATAGCACTAGCCCTGAAGAGGAATGTGCTTTCTATGTTTGGGGACCTGCAGTGAGGCCAGAATGGGTGACGGGAAGGCTGCTGAGCAAGGGGACAGCTGTGCAGAATGAGCTGGGAAAGGCCCTGGGGACCAGCTCAGGCTGGGCTTGGAGGCTATAAGTTTTTAAACTTTCTTCTAAATGTGATTGGAAGCTATTTGAGAGGCTTTGAGCAAAGGATTGTCGTGATTGAGTTTTGTTTTTGTTTTTTTTGAAGGGGGAGAAATAATGAATAGGGAATAAGTGTAAAATCCTAAAGTTCAGTCCAGGGGTTATCACATCTGTCGAGGTGAGAGCTATAGGAAGCTTTGTCCCAGAAGGTTTGATAATACTTCTGATATTAGTTGTGTGATAAAAACCCTGCTGGTACAGGCTCAAGGCTGTCCCTCCACAATCCCAGTGCCCAGCATGCTGCCATTGGCTCTCCACAGGAATTTGTTGGACAAAGTCCTGGCTTAACAGGAGTTAATATAAAAAGGATTTCAGTTCGCTGTACACATGATGAGCCAACAATAGTGCCGTTTGGCTGCCAAAAGAGCTAACGCTGTCTCTTTCCCTTTCCTACCGCCTGACACCTGAACAATAGTCCATGCTTCCCCTTGGTAACAATTTCCAGGTGTATGAGCCTCACAACAACTATGACAACTCTATTGCTTAACTTGTGAGAGTTTCACCAGCCATTTTTAAGAGACATCATGTGCTCTTGCATGTAGTTTGTTGGGAAATTCTGCTTTTGGTAGGTAGTGGTGACTAGTGAAATCTGTAGTTCTTGATTATGAAGCCATTAGCAGAATCTTAGCTCTCAGACTCACATAGTAGAAGGAAGTTGTGCTTTGAAGTCAGGAACCCTTTGGGTCCCAGCTGTCCCACTTGCTAACTTTATGACATAACCCCACTGAGCCTCAGTTACCTGCTCTGTAACTGCAGATTGTAATGCCCAACTCACGGAGCTCTGTAAGGATTAAGTGAGATAGCACATGTTAAAATGCTTAGCATGATTTCTGACACGTAAGTTGGCACCAAGTTTAGTTTCCTTCCTCCTCTTCCCTGTTAAAGATAGAATCACTATGTGGAAATGTGCATTATAAATAGTGGGATTATAACACATGCTATAAAAAAGGTGTTTCACTTGCTCATAGAGAAAAATGGTTGTGGGACTTACAGAATAGTCTGAGCCCTTCTTTTCTGATGGCTTCATCAGTATCATTTTCTTGCCGATAACAGAGTATTTACCAACGGCCTAGGAAGCAGCAGTTTTCATACTCTGAGTAGTAGAAATAGTCCAAACCTGGTAGATGCCAAGAATTCACACAAAGAAGATTCCTGGGAGGGGTCTCACATAGGCATCTTTTCCGCATCATGCAAAAAAGGACAGAGACTCCGTACAACTGACCTTGGAGGACCTTTGTCATCTGTTGCTGTTTACCATGGAAAGATGAATAAAATGCTGTCTGCATCTTCATTGAAGTTGCATACAAATCAACATAATACAGATAGAAAGTGGTGCATTTGCTTGGAAGTGAAGCTGAAGTGTCCTGGGGGAAACAGATGGAGAGAATATCCTACAAAGAGGAGGTTATAATGGGGAGCTGGGCCCAGGAGGAGCAATAAAATAGTATTTGTACACGTGAGGTTCCAGGCATTTCCCCCTGAGGAGAAAGCCAAATGGGAAGAAACCAGGAATTACTTTATGACTTCAGTAAAAGAAGAATAGAGGAAAATATAATGAGAAAAGTAAAAAGGATTCAAACCTCAATATCAGGCTAAGGAGACTGTATTATTTTCTAGGCAGTTGAATTTAGTGAAGGCTTTTGGTGAGGTAGAAAAATGATGCAAGTGATGTTTAGCATGAGCTAATCTGGGCTGAGTTGAAGAGATGTCTAGTAGAGTTGGGGAGATGGAGGTAGGTCAAGAGCAAGTTGGAAGCAATTTCCAAAGATCGGCCATCGAATAGAAAAAGCCTTGGGTCCGGTTAGGAGACCCGGAGGGAGGCCTTGTGACTGACTGTCCTCGTGACTATGGCATGTGTGCCATCAGAACAGGGGAGTAGCCCTGGGCCTCCATGCGGTTCCCTCTCCACTCACCAGCGAAGCTACACCCTCTGAGTGGCCCTAGGTTCCAGCCTTGATTTCATGATGTCCTCATGCAGGAGAGAAGCAGGTGATGGCACTTCCAAAGAATAATGCTCTTAATCACTGATCACATTCTTAGCTTTGGGTGAGAGTTACTCAAGGTATCTTAGGACCATTGGTCCTGTGGTTTAGGAAGCTGTGGTTTTAAGCACAAAGATGTTTCCATTTATTAAATAGTGTAATAATTTTGCAACTTATTCCAGAGAAATTAAATAATACCACCCCACAAAAACTTGCTGTAAGATATATATCCCGTTATTTCATATCTGAGTGGAGGCAATGGGGCTGAGAATCCAGGGAAAACAAGGTGGGTAGAGTGCAGTAACAGAGAAGAAAGAACTGCATAGAGAGTGAACTCCAGAAATATCTAGAGCAGTGGTTCTCAACCTTGGCTGCACATTAGAATCACCTGGGAATCTTTTTAAAATCCTGATTTCTGGGCCTCATCCTCTGGAAATTCTGTTTCTTTGTTACTAATGTTGTGGCCCCACCCCATAACAAAGAAACAGAATTTCCGGAGGATGAGGCCCAGAAATCAGGATTTTAAAAAGATTCCCAGGTGATTCTAATGTGCAGCCAAGGTTGAGAACCACTGATCTAGAGAATCAGTCTTGAGAGTTGCAGAGTCCTGATCAGAGCACTCATGTCAGGAAACTAACAAGCCAGGAACCTCACTCCCACACGGACCCAGGAAGGGGTAGTTGAGCTCAGACAGTGTCTGATTCCTTTGAGAAAGACAGTGTCTATTGAATGCACGCCAAACAAATTAATTAGTCAATTTGTGATAAAATGATTCAATTTTCCCAGTACTCTTTAATGAGATAAACACAATAGTGTAAGAATATGTGAAAAGTAGGGGATTTTCCTAACTTTAGATTTAAGCTCCCCTGAGATTCATGAAGAAAGAAAGGGAATTTTAAAGAGATGGCTAAAAAGTTGTGAAGGAAGGAGTAGTTGGCTAACGATGAGGAAGCAGGTCCTCATTTTTGTCCTGTGGCACCCTGGCTGAGAGATACACTATAATATTAGAAAACTTCAGCTACTGAGTTCTAACTAGCTTATTGTCAGAACAGCCAACCGGCCAGGGAGGAGCATGGTGCTTTGGGGAAGCCTGCTAAGAGAGATGGCAAGATAAACATTGGCATCATTATCTTGTACTAACTTCCTAACCCCTTTTTCAGCAAAAGCTTTGTGTATGTTGTTTTTGTGGTTTTGGTTTCAAGAAATGGGAGAATTTTTCAACACATAAAAATGCGTAGTGCTGATACTCAAAATTCTCCCTGAAGAGAAACAGTGTGCCAAGTAGCCATCGATATAAGAAAACACTATAAATCAATGCAGTAAAGGAGGGAACTTAATTTACAACTTATAACAGGTTGGCCTTCCTTGAAATTTCTGAAAATCAGTCAGGGGCACAGAAATCGATCTACTAAAAGCGAATAAAATGGATTCTTAATATTGGCAACTGTGTCCTTTTTCTTAAAAAGTTCTGAAGGAACAACTCTCAGAAACAAGTTTATTAACCATTAAGGAATTACTTGATATTTAGTTTCCTAGCAAACTATTCAAGGACAAGTGTTGATGGCCTCATTAGAAGATGTATTTTTGTTGTGCCAAACATCACCTTCAAAGCTGCAGTCTCTATTCTGTCACAGATACGGAAATCAAAAACTAAATGAAATGGAGCTGCCTGTGTAAAAGACAAGCATTGCATCATATTTTAGAGTGCTGCTTTACATGGAAGTACCTCAGCATGAAGTAGTGGGGATCTGAACACATTTGCATATCCCCCATTCGTGACAAAGGGTTGGCATTCTCAACAAGAATAACTGTGGCTGATGGCAATCTTCATCTGAAGAGATTTGTGCATGTTAGCAATATACCATCTTCTGTCAGCTTAAGAAGAGCATATGGGGCCCATTAACTCACCAAATCTGCCACTGTTCTGCAAATTTTTATGAAGCAAGTGCAGTTCCTAATAGTCACTTATGTTATAGAATGCGTATCAAATGCTATCAATAAGCCAGGGGATTATTTCCCCCCAGTGAGAATGCATTTGAAGTGTACAAGAGGGCCTGACAAAAGAATAAAACACTTTAAGTGATCACTATATTAATATAAATGGATCCTACTGGGGAGCCGATATGTTTATGCACTTTAATGTTTGCCACTAATAAGTTCTTGGAGTGCCATCTTTTTCATAGATTTTCTCCTCTTAATTTCTTTATTTACGGTTTCTCCTCCATACAGTGAACGTGGTTGAAATTCAAAGGCAACGTGTGTTTATCTGCTCTTTTTAAAAAGGTGCCGTTTATCTACTCTTTTTAAAAAGGTGCCATTGATTTTGAGCAGTTCTGATGAACTCAAAGGTCTACAACCAAGGTAACTGGAAACGTAGGCGGGCAGGCTCTGTGTTTTCCAGAGAGGTCATCCTGGACAGAGGGCAGACCATGGAGTTAGGAAACCTCCAAACCCAAGAGTGGCCTCCTTATGAAACACTTCCCAGTACTTAAATCAAGTGGTGCCCATCAGTCTGGAGTTGATTACTAGGAAGCGTGAGCTTAGTATAGACATCCCATTATCTGAATAAATCCAAAGATCTCTCTGGAGGCACAAGTCCATAGCACCCTATAAGTATTTCATAACAGTTACAATAAAAATGTCTGAATTTCATCTTCAGCAGGACTCGGCATTCCACTGGTATCTCTTCAATTACTGTAATATCCCTTTAAGGTGATCAAGAGCAAGTAGTATCATTTCTTAGGTAAAACTGAAGGACAAGAAAGGGAATACAATAGGCTCTGGAAACTTTAACAAAAGAAAAGAAAGAAAGAACAATCTGTCATCAGAACTAGAACAAAAGACTTTGGCTCTTGCTCCATCAACACTCTCTTACATGATGCTTTTGGTACCTTCGCATTTTGGAATGAGAGACCTTTCCCACACCAGCCCTATAAATAAGGTCTTGTAAATAAGGTTTGAAATGACATGCCTGTCATAATCACATTGCTACTGTTCCAGTTGCCGTGCTATCTAAATATTATGCAGTGAAAAGACTAGACCTTAGCTCCAGCCTCAAGAGAGAACTTTATAGTAGCTCTAAGGCAGCGGTTCTCAACCTGTGGGTCGCGACCCCTTTGGCGGTTGAACGACCCTTTCACAGGGGTTGCCTAAGACCATCCTGCATATCAGATATTTACATTATGATTCATAACAGCAGCAACATTACAGTTATGAAGTAGGAACGAAAATAATTTTATGGTTGGGTCACAACATGAGGAACTGTATTTAAAGGGCCAGAAGGTTGAGAACCCTGCTAAGGTAATGTGAGTTATAAAGGAAGTTGAGTATTAATTATAACACTTGTCATTTAAAAATAAATGGTGATGGTGTGTATAATTTTACCTCCTTTTCTTATTTGCCACTATTATTTAAATCACGTCCAAGCACTAAGCATGTGCATAAAGGAAGATTGTTCCCAATTTAACCTTTTAAATAAAATGTATTCTATTAATTAAGCCATTACAGTTCCCTCTCTTTTCTATTATATTTATTCATTTATCTTCTGTCCTAAAGATAGATATCTGTGTCAGTGAATATTTTGGAGAGAGACTCCTATTTTTTATGCCTATCACTCATTTGGATTTTCTACACTGTTGTTAAAAAAAGCTTATGTTACTGTTCTAAATAATTTCAAATTGTCAATTAAAATAATAAGTATTCCTACTAAGAATAATAGATAGTAATGCAGCTGAAAAATTAGGAAAGTACCATGTTTAACCTAATATGACTGGGAAATTTGCAATAATACTAAAATTGGCTTAGATTTAATGGGATAACTTATGTCTGTTTAACAAAACAACAGACAAAACAAAACAATACAGTCCTGCCTTTCTATGAATCTCTTTTTCAGAATAACTGTATATAATAAGACCATGTAGTCTGAGTATTATGTTTCCTTTGCTTTTCTTCACCTAAGCAATGAACTAGGACTGGGAGTAAACTGGGAGGTCATACCTGCTGTGGGTATTGGATTATCCATAAGATAATGATTAAAAAGCCCAGTCTGAAGCATAATACACTATCAGTTATTTCTCCCTATATCCCTTTATAATCCCAGGCAACTTAAATCATTGAGACCACCACCACCACCAAATTCATAAACTTTGCCACTCTCACAGTTTTCATTTATCAAAAGCTTTCGTTTATTGAGAAATATGTAACTGGCACTGTACTAAGTGTTTTTGTACGTATTTTTTGTTTTATTCCCACCACTCCCTATGTAGTGGTTTTATTTAATTTTTCACATGAGGAAACTAAGGTTAAAAAGGGCTTTGTGCCCTGGCTGGTTTGGCTTAGTGGATAGAGTGTAGGCCTGGGGACTGAGGGTTCCAGGTTCGATTCCAGTCAAGGACACATGCCTGGATTGCGGGCTTGGTCCCCAGTAGGGGGTGTGCAGGAGGCAGCCGCTCAATGATTCTCATCATTGATGTTTCAGTCTCTCTCCCTCTTCCTTCCTCTGTAAAATCAATAAAAGCATGTTGTTGTTGTTGTTGTTGTTTTTAAAAAGGCTTTGTAACTTGCCTGGTAAAGCTGGGATTCAACCCACATCTGTCTCATTCGTTATGTTATTCCACTTTTCTACTTAGTTTCTCATTAATAATGATGATAAGGCTAATATTTTGTAAGCACTTTCTATATGACCTTATAAGTACTTTGCACAAACCTACACATGTAATTTTACTTCAAATCTATGGAGTAAGCCATATTATTCTTATTTTACATATGATGAAATTGAGGCACCAAAAGTTAAATTGCATACAACTAGTAAATGTCCAAGTCAGAATTTTAACTCAGACTGGTGATTTTTCATCTGTGAAATGGGAATGGATATTTTAGCTTGAACCCACTAGAATTGTAGATTTCCAAAAATGTTAAAAAAAAATTGTAGCTAACTCTTAATACCATTCACCACAGACAGATTTCTGTTTAATAACATATGTTCAAATAAAAAGGATAGTAGCTTTCTAACATATAGATGTTGGTCAAGTGTTTAATTTATGTAATTGATGATTCAAAAAAATATAACAAGTTTTCTGTGACTCGTCACCTTTATAGCAGAGTGTAAGAGGGCCATATTTAAGTTCTGGATCCTGTCCTCCACCTAGGAGACATGCCTCAGTTTCTTTGTCTATAAAATAAGGATAATAATAACACCTATCTTGACAGATCATTGTGAGGATTAAATGAATGATAATAAGATATAAAGTACATAGGGTAGAACCTGCAATTACAGGTACTTAATAATTAGTGACTAGTATTTTTTAATCATTATGATTGTTTTCCAATATTTTTCTATTTATACGCTAGATTTCACTGTAATTAAGTTTTTTAGACTTGGGAAAGACAATTTGGCCCCCAACATGGACCCTAATAAGTACAAACTGACATATCCAACTGGAAGTATGAAGAATACTCTAACAAGATTTTTAAGCATTTTATTCCAGAAAAATTACAGACATGCAGTGGTTTTAACTAAAAAAAATAAATCATTTAGGAAAGTAGGGCTAGGTGGGAGTGGAAAGATTGAATGATGTTTAATAACTGGGTTAATGAAATAGGATTGACTGTGGTAGGCAAAGGAAGGAGGGAGGGGCACATTACTCTGAGACAAATGTAGTGTTAGGGAAGATGGAGGAGGTCCTCCTTGTGAGCAAAGTTCCCCTCACCTTGTTTCAACCCTGAGCAGTAGAGTTTAATAGACTAACATGGACAAGAGCACATGGCGAATAATCTACAGCTGTCATTGAATATTAAAGTGATAATCATGCAGAGATGCTAAGGGTTAAGAACTTTGCATCTGTGTTCATGAGAAATATTAGTTAATAGCTTTCAGATAATATTTTGCCTGATATCAGGGTAATATCAGCCTCTTAGAATGCATTGGGAAATATCCTTTCCTCTGAATTTTCTGAAATAAGAATTTATATAAAATTGATATTAGTTCTTCTTTAAATGTTTGGTAGATAGAATTTACCAGTGAAGCTATCTGTCTAGAGTTTCCTTTATGGGAGAGTTTCAACTAAAAATTCATTAAAGAATCGAACTATAGGACTATTTAGCTTTTCTATTTCTTCCTGTGTAAGCTTTGCTAATTTGTGTCTTTGACAAATGTATCTATTTCATTAGAGCTGGATTAATCTGGAGTTATTTGTCTCTCCCACTACTGAAGCAAGGTTCCTCTTTGTATCCTAACTGATGCTCCTGAATTAGGAAGATTTTCACTATGGCTGTTGGGAATAGTGCCTATTCTCAGCCCTGTGTCAACTTTGGACACTGTTCCCTTTCTACTTAGGGGTGGTTCTTTGTCAGGTCTTGGGTAGTTTCCTCACATGCATGCGATCCTCAGTATTCAACTAAATATATGAGGGGCTCCTCTCAGTAGCTCTCTCTACAGTTCTCTGCCCTGCAGACTCCATCTGCCTTGGTTTCCCTGGACACCCAGCTGCATGTCCTCAAGCTGGGATATCACTGGGCTCTGCCTCTGTTCCCATCCCTGCACCACAGCCTGGAAACTCTCCACGCAGTAAACTAGGGCAATTGTAGGATTCATCTTACTTGTTTCTCATTTCTCAGGAGTCACTAGTCTCTGTTGTCCGATGTCTAACCTCTTGAATGTCATTGTTTCATATTTTGTTTATTTTAATATTTTTTCAGAAGGATTATAAATCTGTTAACTTTTACTCCAGGTTTATCAGATATTGAAGCTCATTATTGAATGTTTATACATATTTCTATTGTGTTTAAAGAGTTTTACTATCTATTATATATCTCTAGTCCATGAGTTTAGCTTCTCTTTTTGCAAACAATAACCCAGTTTTAAAAAAAACTGAAAGTATTGAAAATTAAAAGAAAATTAGAAGCCTAATAAATATATCTTTCTTTATAGCTATTCTGAACATATTTACCAATAGAAATGAGGTGCCCCAGGGAGGCTGGGGAAAATTTTTCTCAAGTCCTTGCCTGTAAAATATTTAACTTATTATGAATCTATATTAATTTATTGTTAAAATGACTTATTTACAGGCAGGCTGATCCTTGTCTCTCTTATTTCTTCTCAGTGCCAGATGAAAGCAAAGTCCATTCATTGGCTGGACACAAATTGGGTAAGAAATTCCTTGTAACTGACTTTCTATTCTCCTTCCTGGAAATCTCTGGCTGTGTTTGAGTAGCAGTTGGAACCTATTTCCATCCACCAGTCACTGAAAGGCTTGGTAATTAATACATGAGATGTCTCTGACTTCCACAAAGATGAATTATTGCTTGGCTCTGTATGTAGTGGCATAATGTATGCTGACTCAAAATGTTTGAGAGGAAAGAATAAACGTTTCCAAAAAAATGATTATAAAATCCAAAATCTTAAAACTGTATGCCAGCTGAACACTGAGAACAACAAAAAAATTATAAAGAAACCCTCAGAAAGTTTGAAAATTTTTCCCATGATGACTTTCACATAAAGTGATTGGACAGAGAGTTCCAGAATAAGAAAATTTTGCTTATTTCTTTCTCATCAAGAAAGAATAGTCTTGCCCTGGCCAGTTGACCCAGTTGGGTTGCTTGGTTGATTGGTTGGAACGTCGTCCCTATACCGAAAGGTGACGGGTTCAATTCCCAGTCAGGGCACATACATAGGTTGTGGGTTTATATGGTCAGTGTACATATGGGAGGCAACTGATTGATGTTTCTCAAATTTTGCTTATTTCTTTCTCATCAAGAAAGAATAGTCTTGCCCTGGCCAGTTGACCCAGTTGGGTTGCTTGGTTGATTGGTTGGAACGTCGTCCCTATACCGAAAGGTGACGGGTTCAATTCCCAGTCAGGGCACATACATAGGTTGTGGGTTTATATGGTCAGTGTACATATGGGAGGCAACTGATTGATGTTTCTCTTTTCCCTCCTTTCTCCCTAAAATATATATATATATATATATATATATATACCCTGGGTGAGGATTAAAACAAAAGTCTTTTTGCCTGTCATCAAAGGGGATTGTACCCACCCACAATGATCATATTATCTTTCTTTAGACTCATGAATGAGATTCCTAGAGGTTCTCTAGAAGGTCCACAGGGATCTCTCAGTGTCTACTGGGGCTTTCTCTATCAGAAACCTTCAGGTCTAAAAATCCAAGCTTTTTCTCTATTGCCAAGTGTCCTGCTTTCTATCCCTTTGCCCTTCCTTCATCATTTATTCACAGTAATTGAAAACACTGAAGTTCTGTAGAGGTACACTGTTGGGGTGAGGGAATATCCATTTTACTCCTAGAATTGCCACTCTAAACAACAAAACGGGTATAATTTGTTCACATCCCTCTGTTTCTGAAACAATGAAGTCTTTCCCACCACCAGCGTCTCCTGTGTTTATGTGCCAATTATGTTTTCAGCAGTAAGTGGCCTTGATGCCTCATTACCTCCATCATGTTCCAGGGCACAGTTATGATTTTTTTCTTTTATTCCTTCTCCAGATTCTCTAGTGGAAACAGCAGGGAAGGGCTGGTTCACAACTTTTAGATTTCTTTTCTTTTTTGCTTCTCCTAAGAAAGAGCCTCAGAGGTTAGATCACTGCAAAAGAAAAGACTTCTGTGGGGCTGAGCAATCACCACATGCTGCTCATTCCCCTCATCCTCATCCATTAAATGCTCTACTACTGGACATGCATTGAGGAGTCTGAGAGGGAAGTTCTCATGATCAAGGAGCCCCAAGGATAGCCTGTTATTTTCATCCTCAATGCATGGTACTGCTGGCGGTTAGTTCTCTGACATAGTAATACTTGAAGGTCAATGTCTTTTTACACACTGGGCTAGGCTGCAACGTGAAAAGTGGAAGCAGTTTTAAGAATGTTTATCAGTTTGGTTTTTAAAAAAGAGCCAATGATAAGATTTGATAAGAAATCAAATCTTATCCAAATATTCTTAATTTCCAAACAAAGTACGAATAGCTAGTAACTAAAAGTTATTGTCAGCCTTTAAAAGTGAGAACATTGTTACCTTAGTATATTGCTGTAATATTTTAGGTAAATTTGAATGATAGGTTTTTATATGTTGTGTTACAAAAATATTAATGAAGAATCAATCTAAGTATAAAACTTATAATAGTCTTCCAAGTTTTAAAAATAGCATAATCTGAAAGCTGTCAGGTAGGTTAGTTGTAAGCTCCACACGGTGGCTTTGCTTTAGCTGATGGATAGAAATAGTACCAGAGGTCTCTATATTACTTCCATGAGCCAGACTGTTTACATACATCAGTTGTTTTAAAGAAGATTTGGAGTTATAATAAACTCTCATTATAATATTCACTATCCTTATATTTTAAGAACTTCGAAATCCTATCACAGCATCTTTGACTTTTTAATCAGCTGTCTGTGGAACCAGTGCAAATGCTGCAAAACATACTTGATAACTTTGGAGCAAAAGTGGCACATGACAAAACACAACAAAGAGGGCTAAGCAAGCCCCTGGAATTATACATGTCAGAGTTAAAGCGAAAGCGCTCTGTAAAGCATTAGTGACAGTTTTAAAAAAATACAAAGAAGCATTAAAGAAAAATATGCTACTAACATTGTAAGTTTATATACTTCCAAAATATACCCTCGCCATCCTCTGCATTTATTTCTTTTGGAAAATTAGTCTTGAATTATAACGATCCTCAGGAACTCATCCCTCACATAAAAGGCTGTGTTCTGCATTTTTTTTTTCTAGCAATTTCTCATTAGGCATAGGTGATGGTAGTGAAAGAGGATTAAGGGTCCGTTTAATTCTGGCAACCTCTTTTAGTTACAAAATCATTTTTAAAAGCCACCTAATATATAATGGTAGTCTCAATCTGCCCCAGTCTGTGACTACTAAGCTAGTTACCAGTTTGAACTGTAATGTACAATGTTCCATGGTCATACCAGTCTTACAAAGTCAAAAGGTATCATTCAACTTCTTTTTGTTTCACCTTTCCCTGCCCCAGGTTCTTTCTCCGGAATATTTAGGTTTGAAAAAAGTGGTTTCTCTTTTGCTAAGAAGAAAGAATACCTCCCTCTGTCTATTTTTAATTATAGAAATGTGACCAGTTGTCATGCTATCCAAGACCATAGTAAGTTAAATTCAGTCGTATATGCTGACCTAGATCTATCACCCATCCTCTTGTTCGGGATGATATGCAACATTTTAATAAATTCATCTGAGTTTAAATTTCTTCTGCGTCAGCTACTTAGTGTGTAGAGAGCCATTCCGTGCCAATTTCCATCTGTTGGACTGGCTTGGATTCCTCCCAAACTTGTGACAATATTCTTGGCACCCTTTCCTTGGCTTAATCTTTAAATGGTGGATTCTTCAGAGCTCAGATCAAATTGAAAGCTCAGGTAAGATCATCTTTCTAGCACTTTCGGCCTAGAAGGTAGTGTTCCCGCAGCCCTTCTGGAATCAGTCCAGTCTTCCCGAGGCTCCTCTGCTGCCCCAGCTCAGGGCCTCCCCCTGGCAGTGCATCACATCTCAGACCTTGGCGAGAAAGACAGCAGGATGATTCTCCCTGTATCTGTACAGGGTCCTCCTCCATGTGCCTGAGGTATTAATATCTGCGGAATGGAGAGGCCCACCCAGAGGAGTTAGGAACAAAATTTTGCCTTTCATCTGGTTCTTTTAAGAAAAATCACAAGTTTCAGAGAACCTGGCAAAACAATGAGGCATCTTTGACCTCTTTCTCTAGCTATCTCACTATTGAATTCTGGCAAAATTCAATCCTAGCAATGCAGGGGAAAAACAAAAACTTCAGCAAAATATATATATTTTAGATAATAAAAGCATTAAATATTAATTTATATTAAATATTATAAAGGAACATTAGGATCCAGAGAAAATGGCATCAAATTTGGCATAGCTGTTTAAAAAATATATATATGCTTTAATGTTGACTATAAGGACTCACAAACAATGTCAGCGGAGGAATCATTCCTTTCTCTTTCTTTCTACATGCTGAATTGACACCTAAACCAATAGTTTCATGCTCCTCGGCATTCAGTCAGAAAGGACTTATAAATTTTACTTTTTTTTTACTGTGTCTTCATTTTTGTTGTTTTGATTTACTGCGTGGAGCTGTTTTAATATGTATTGACTGTCTGCAGAGATCTTTGCTGACCCAGCTCTTTACGATGATGCAGTGCTGAAGAAAGCCAGCGAGTTCTTCTTTATGAGCTCTGACACATTAATTAGCAAAATGGACTAAAAAGCTTTCCGATTTCTATTTTAATTTCTTATATTCTCCAACACCTGTCTATAGAGCTGTAAAACAGGCAAGTCTGTAAAAGTAATGGTTGGCAGTAAGTCCAGACCTTTTCTGAGACAAGTGTATCAATTAATGAGCAAATACTCGTTAACAATCTAGGGGATGTCTCTACATGAGGTATGTTGCAGCCAATAAGTGTGTTGATGTCTTAACGCATTTTACTGATGAAGAAGTTGAAGCTCAGGGCATTTAAGGACTTGTTCTCTCAGCTGTTAACTAGTGGGTTTAGGATATGAATCCAGATACTATATGCTTTTGTGGCATTTCATTTTCCACCGAAATGGACCTAATACTTCACACTCCCAGGAATGGAGAAGAATATAAGAGTGAGACAAAGTTCTAGTTGGAAGACATGATACATGCATCAAGAGATCCCATGAATTCTTACTTAGCTTTTATAGCCTCAGCCACCCAAACAAGGAACACAATGGGTATAATTTCTCTTGCAAACTGCTGTAATTCTGTGAGCAGGAAAAGGACATCTGATCATTCTTCCCTTTGTTTCCCTGAATGCATGTGTACACATGTATATTTGTATGAATGTGTGGGCTAAGTTGAGAGATGTATGACAGAAAAATACATGTGATGTACATGTGTTATATATAAATTATAGCAAATGTGCATGTTATGTATATCCTCATGGCAAAGGCTGAGGTATAATATGCAAGTTGCTAACCTGGAAGACCTTCTATTCTGTCCTAAATGCATCGTGGGTAAACTTCAAATCTAGAATGTCCATATGTAGCCAAAGTAATTTCTGAATCATTGCAAGGGAATAGAGCTCTTAAAAACATGAGATGATTGGGTAGTCACTTTCATACAAGAGCAATGAGTTATTAAATGACATTTCATAAATTTTATTGAGTCTTAGTATTTCATATTTTATGGGATATCTAAATTAAAATATGCATTTAACGTTTGGAACACCAACCATGGTCATTTTTTCATATTTGAGTCTTCTAATATTGCAGCGGTTCTCAACCTGTGGGTCGCGACCCCTTTGGCGGTCAAACGACCCTTTCACAGGGGTCGCCTAAGACCATCCTGCATATCAGATACTTACATTATGATTCATAACAGTAGCAACATTACAGTTATGAAGTAGCAACGAAAATAATTTTATGGTTGGGTCACAGCATGAGGAACTGTATTTAAAGGGCCAAAAGGTTGAGAACCACTGTAATATTGGATTGCTGTTTTTCATGAGTTTTTATTATTAATGTTGATGAGGAAGTAAAATCTTGGAGTCAGTGGGTTAGGGGAATTAGTTCAAGTCAATGGAATTGAACTCTGTTTCTTTCCTTATCAATTGGTTAAGGTAACATTGCATGATTATCTATTTGGACAAACATCTTTATTGGGTACTTTGAAAGCTTTTGTCATTTGTTATGTTGGATAAATATAGCTTTAGACACAAGAAATTTATGCATTTCTTATATGTTCCAGCTTTGCTTTACATTTTCATGGGATTCAGGAAGTTATCATAAAAAATTAGCAATATGTCTAGGATTCTTTTTGTACAAGCTTGATTATGAAGCAACCTTGTATTTTCTATGTTGCAAAGGTTACCAAACACTCTAGTCGCTAAAATTCAATGAATCAAATTGAATTAGAAAAATATGTGTCAGTCTTTTTATAAATGAGATGAGATTCTTCACTACTTAAATAGGGTGTATGTGTGTGCACCTCTGAATCTCATGAGGAAATAGAGACTATATTTTTTTTACAAATCAAATTTCAAAATTAATTATTTCAGTTCCACTCATGTTTATTAAATGCCCACTCTGTGACAGGTACTGTATTAAATGTTGGAGATACAAAGTGACATAAAGCATGGTATCTGCTTTAGAAAAAAATGTTTATAAAGTGGTAGAGGAAAAGACATACCTAATTAAATATTCAGTGCCTTCCTGTTAAAGGGGCAATGCAGTGAGACATCCAACAGAGGAAATAGTGCTTGGTTGTGCTTGGGGTTGAGGATCGGTTCCCAGGTTTCAGTAAGTAAATGCTGCTAGAGCAGGATCTTAAAGATAAATAAAAGCTTGAGAAATAGAAAAGGTCGATGAGCCACCACATTTCAGGCATATGGAAGGTTATCAAAACATGAAGCATCATGTTATGTTCAGAAAACTATAAACAATTCATTGTGTTGGGAAAGCAAAGTAAAGAATAAGAAGGATCAAGTAGGGAGATGTGAGATCATGGGGAACTCCTACCAAATGAACAAAAACAAACCAAAAAAAGCAAGGGAAATAGTCAAGAGACCATTGCAATAGTTCAGATAAGAGATTATGTAGGGCCCTTGTGACTCAGTTGGTTGAGTGTTGACCTGTGTACCAGGAGGTTGCTGGTTCGATTCCCAGTCAAGGGCACATGCCCGGATTGCAGCCTCGATCCCCAGTAGAGGGTGTGCAGGAGGCAGCTGATGGATGTTACGCTCTTAGATCAATGTTTCTCTCTCTTTCTCTCCCTTTCCCTTCCTTTCTATCTAAAGATCAATAAACTGTTTTTTAACAGCTACTATATCGGCATACATTTAATGGATTAGCAATGGGAATGGAAAAAAATAAGAAATATTTAGGAAATAAAAACTTGAGGATTTCTTAAAATTAAACTTAGTAAGTGAAGAAGAGGATCCAAGTTTATTCTCAGTGTATCAGTCAGCTTTTCCTACAACTGTGCTACATAATAAAGCAGTAAACATTCATTCCTTGATCATGTATCTTCATGTAGGTTGGGATTTGCTGATCTCAGAAGTGTTTGCTTGAGCTTAGCCCCAACCTACAGTTTAGGTCCAGGTTTTTTGCATGTGTCCATTACCCTCCTTGGGCCAATGGTTTGCTAAGGCATGCACTTTTTCTAACAAAGGTGATAGATGGAAATGGGGTAGATAAAGAGGTGGGTCAAACTATAGGGGAAGTGGTGGGGATGCGTGTGGGTATGGATACATTTGTAGATTGAAGGGGTGAGAAATTAAGGACATTAATTGTCTCCGTTTTCTTGATAACGATGAAGTCTGTGCATAATGGGATTATAGGATTAGCCAAGAAAATAATAAACATTATAGGTGATAGGTAACTCATGTTGGGTTATGTTTACATCATTGAAGCAAAATTGGATGGGAAACTAAAAAACTACTTTTATGCCTACACACACATACATGCACACTACATTCAAGGGTTGGGTTTACAGATAGGCTATATAGTTTTTCCCTGAACTAAAATTTTAGCTCTTGCAGCTATATTTTCAATGATCTATTTATGTTGGAATTGCAGGATGTTAGGACTACATGCAGCATTATATGCCTCTAGTATAATCAGCTTGTTTTAGAGGCCTGGGGAGGGCAAGCCATCCTGGTCCCTGAGAGAACTGAGGCTCATCTTTCCATTAAAAGCCTCCAGAATTGAATAAGCTACCATCCTGGTCCCTGAGAGAACTGAGGCTCATCTTTCCTTGAAGCTTCTCCCATTAAAAGCCTCCAGAATTGAAAAAGCTGCTATCAACAAAAGTCCATGTTTTATTCAAAGTTCATACTACAGACTTAGTAACAGTCTGTATTTATTTATAGTGACTATTATACTTTTTACTTTTATAATGGTGTTCTACATTTCTTTTTTCCCCCCTAAATATAAATGGACAAAACAAACTATTTTATTTTACTCTGAGTTCCAGTGGACCTTTGTTGATGTGGAGTATTTTGGGACATATTTTTCTCTGTCCCCCTACAATTAGTATTTACATTACAAAATTATCATTAACAAAATTATTTATTATCCTCTCCCATTATTCAGAATTTGACAGTTTATCTTTGAAGATAAAATTTACTATGCTTGAGAGTGCACTGACTTAGAAAATTTATAGGTTCTAAGTATTTTTTAATTATTTAAACAGGTAAAAATAATTTGATAAAAAGGAGAACATATTTCTATATATGTCAACTTTTTTCAAACGTGGCTGACTCTCAAACTTTGCCATCCATGGGGAATATGTGTCTTGTATGTTTGGAAAACAGTGGTTTGGAACTGACAATTCTAATAGTGTTTCTAAATGCCAGAGTGAACATCTGCAGTGGAAAATGTTATTAAAGGATGACATGATGGCTGATGATACAAACTGGATGCTTGACATCAAAACTTTACTGTAGGTTAAGCTTTCTGTATCCAACCTTGAATTTTCTCTGAAACTGCAGAGGAACAGCAATACGGAGTGACTTAAAGATGACTCCAAGATCCCATCATCAGTCAGAATATTATTGCATGAACTTAGATACACCAGGGGTAAAAGCAAATCACATTCTCAAAAACATAGTCACTATGAAATGTAACCTACAGTCTGAGCACCAGTTCTCTCTTCTTTCCTTTGTATTTAGCTTTAGGATGTCTTCAGCCAACTTTATGCAATGAGAATATTTCAATAAAATCATTGGACTCTAACCTGCTAGCTGTAAATAATGCAGCCCTTATCAAGAGTAAACTTGGGAAGAGGTAGAAAGCTGTTTAGTTCCTACCTGATTATTTTAGAAAGGTTTACATTGAGACCTAGAATTAAAAATCACTCCTCTAAGGGAGGTATTTCATGTGCAAATTTGTTGTGGAATCAAAAATGAAGACACTTTGATTCCAATGACCTAGTCAGGTTATTCCTTATCTGCTTATAAGACCTTTCATTTCGAACTTCTGTGGAAAATGTAGTTGCCAGAGTTAACTGAGTGGTAATTTAGCCACCCCAGCAATGGTTATAGCTCTGAAGTTTTCTGAGCTAAAAATTAGCCAACACGTGGAAGGACAGTTTAAAATCCAACCTGGGAAATCTGAAAATGAGCTCTTGCATAATGGATACCCAATCTATTTTGAATAATCTAAAATATGTCAAAGCCTAACTATTGTTTATAATATCTGAGAAGGATATAATATTGCCAACTAATAATGGGAAATATTCTACATTATCTACTTTGATTATTTCAGTATTACTTTATATTAGATGCATTTATGTCTGTGAGTATATATACAGACATGAACTTCATAAGTGAATACTGTTTGGGGGGGGGGAGCAGATAGAAGGGACTTATTAAAAGATATGTGTATTTCTAGAAGAGTGTTGTCTACTTACAAACTCGTTGGGGGGGGGGGGGAAGCAGATAGAAGGGACTTATTAAAAGATATGTATATTTCTAGAAGAGTGTTGTCTACTTACAAACCCTTAGTTTCCGTATTTAGTCTCCAGCCACAGGGATACATTTCAATATCTTTAAGTCATTCCAGGCCCTCCATCACCTTGCCATGACCTGCCCTTCCAGCCTTATCTCTTGCCATTAACACCCTCCACCCCACCCACCAGCCTCATCCCACATGTTCCCATCTCACAGAGCTATTCACCTGGTGCTGTCTTTCCATGTGTTGGTCTTTCATTCTCAGAACCCCAGCTGAACTCTTCGAAGGCCTCCCTCCCCGAGAAACCTTCCCCAGCTCTGTCTCGCGAGGCTCTTTTCTGGTGTGTCGCCTTGTTTAACTTCAGGTATCTCTAGGCTCCATTTTTATACTTTTTATCTTGTCTCAGCTTTTCTTGCCCAAACTCACAGCTTTGCATCAGAGCCAGCCAGCCCATGATATCCCCCTCAGGCTGCTTTTCAAGCTCCTTTGATCCGTAGTCATGGCTCCTTACACCATCAATAATCCCAAGGCCCACTTTTCCACATACAGGCGGGAGAGCTCTGTTATCTGCTGCATAAAGGGGAGGAGCCAGTACCTCCTTTATTAAGCCAATATTTGTTGAGCACCTACCTTGTGTCAGACACTACACCGGGTACTACTACACATATTAAGTTGTATGGAATATGGATTCTGCCCCCAAAGTGCTCACAGCTTGGTAGCAGCAATAGGAATGCAAACAGTGGAAATACCACGTGCTTATATATAAATGCAACCACATAGAAAAATTAACAGTGGTCACCTTTACTGAGGAAGAAGTTGGAGTTTGGCATTCAAGGGGGACTTCTGCTTTATCTATAGTATTTGAATTTTTACATTGAGACTATATTTATGTATCTATTGGGTAATGAAAAAATGTATGGATCTTTATAAATGAAAACATTTTAAGCATTGTGAAACTTCACATGCTGAATGTAGTAATAGAAATGGTATACAAACTCACAGCTTTGCATCAGAGCCAGCCAGCCCATGATATCCCCCTCAGGCTGCTTTTCAAGCTCCTTTGATCCGTAGTCATGGCTCCTTACACCATCAACAATCCCAAGGCCCACTTTTCCACATACAGGCGGGAGAGCTCTGTTATCTGCTGCATAAAGGGGAGGAGCCAGTACCTCCTTTATTAAGCCAATATTTGTTGAGCACCTACCTTGTGTCAGACACTACACCGGGTACTACTACACATATTAAGTTGTATGGAATATGGATTCTGCCCCCAAAGTGCTCACAGCTTGGTAGCAGCAATAGGAATGCAAACAGTGGAAATACCACGTGCTTATATATAAATGCAACCACATAGAAAAATTAACAGTGGTCACCTTTACTGAGGAAGAAGTTGGAGTTTGGCGTTCAAGGGAAACTTCTGCTTTATCTATAGTATTTGAATTTTCACATTGAGACTATATTTATGTACCTATTGGGTAATGAAAAAATGTATGGATCTTTATAAATGAAAACATTTTAAACATTGTGAAACTTCACATGCTGAATGTAGTAATAGAAATGGTATACAAATGTGAGGATTTAGCATGGGGCTGGCACAGAGATGTACAGAAGAACCACAGGAAAAGGGATAATTTGGGAAGAGGTGAGAAGCCGAATTCCTGGGTCATACTGGAAACCTATTTGGGGCCCAAAGGTATTTCAGGGAGAGGAATGGAGAGGGGACTAACCATGAGCAACCTCATTTATGGGTTGCTAGAAACATGAAAAACATGTTTGGGGAATTTTAAAATCCCCTGTCAATTTTTGGTATCCCAGAAGTCAGGAACTCAGTCTTTGTAATTATTTGGTAAGGCACCCACATCATGCTGTGTATAAAAATGTTCCTTTTACAGGTTCATGATGCCCAACTGTGTCTAATAAAAGCAGAGTTATAATAGGACTAATAATGAATATGTAAAAATTAAAGAGAAAGCTTAAAACAACCTAGATTACTTCTTGCTGAAATGTGAATTCATTCCCACACTATTGATAATTAGAAACCACACACCCACACAAAACAACTTTCAAATTATACCCCATCAAAACAAAACGAAGCTGTTCAGAGTTACCTTTTGAAGAAAAACCCTTTTATTAACCAAAGTTAAAAATATGCATGCCTTTTTAAACCAGGCAAAGTGCAACTGCAAAAAGAAAAAAAAAATGGGGGAGGAAACAGATAGTTATGTGTGTTTTTTTTAATTCAATATATTTAATAACTCACATAACAAAAAAAATTTGGTGTAAGGTCATCAGAGAGTTAATTCAGTGGCTCAACAATTACTTCAAAGACCCTGTTTCTTTCCACTTTTCAGTGTGTTTATTATTATTATTTTAAAATATATTTTTATTGATTTCAGAGAGAGAGAGGGAGAGGGAGAGAGAAAGAGAGAGAGAAACATCAATGACGAGAGAGCGGCCTCCTGCATGCGTCAGAAGCAGATAGTTTTGTAGAATATCATGAAATGCCATCGGGGAGTTGTTGGAGGTATTTATAAACACTGGTGATGGAGGCTTTTTATTTGCTAACATACATAAGAGAAAAAAAAATGGCTACAAATGGCTACTATTGGTTAGTTTAGTGACCTAGTGTCCAAGAAATGTTTTAAGTGATGTAAATGGGCAAACACTTTTTATTCTTAAAAAGTATTTATCTGTATTAATGTATATTAGTAAAATACTGTTTTTCCATGTATAGTAGTGCTACATGGTTTTTGGTTGTTGTTTTTAAAGAACTTTAAATTTTGTTTTTCGATTACAGTTTACACCCAACATTATTTTGTATTGGTTTCAGGTGTACCACATAATGGGCAGGCAATCACATACTTTCCAACATGTTAACCCTGATATTTCCAGTACCCACCTGGCACCATACACAGTTATACAGTATTAGTGACTATATTCCCTATGCTGTACTCTACATCCCCATGACTGTTTTGTAACTAAAATCTGTATTTCTCAACCCCTTTGCCTTTTTCACCCAGTCCCTCAAACCCCCTCCCCTCTGGCAACCATCAGTCTGTTTTCTGTGTCTCTGAGTCTATTTCAATTTTGTTTGTTCTTTTATTTTGTTCTTTGGATTCCACATATAAGTGAAACCATATGGTATTTGTTTTTCTCTGTCTGATTTATTTCATTTAGCATAATACCCTCTAGGTCTATCCATACTTTCACAAATCTATATTTTCACCTATCATCTAACTCCAATTTGGTGTCTAAATCGCTTTCATGTTTCTTTTGACCCTCATTTGTGGTGACTTTTTCTTTTAATGAATTTGGTAATTGATGTTTAGGATGTCCTATTTGGTTGGACTTAATGTCTGAAGATCTTGGAGAGCCTGATTTATATATGCTTTTCTCCAGAGAAGATTTAGTTTTGCTTCTTTATGGTACTAGGTTTACTTTCATAGAATTTCTCGACTGCTTAATTAATTGAGAGAAAATAAATTTGAATTAGTAATTCTAAGAGGACATTGAAAATTCTTAAATTTCAATGGTTGAAAATTCTTAAAAGTAAAAGGTTACTTAAAAATATATATTATTGTTATGTTCCCTATCTAAAGCCAGAGTAAAGGCATATTGTCTTGGACTCCCTTTGCTGAGGAAACTGTATTCAGGGGATAAGGTTTTCAGCCCACCCTTCCACTAAGGTTGTAGGTCTTCTTTAAAAAATATATATTTTTATTGATTTCAGAGAGGAAGGAGAGAGAGATAGAAATATCAGTAATGAGAGCGAATCATTGGTTGACTGCCTCTTGTACTATCAGGGATCGAGCCCGCAATCCAGGCATGTGCCCCGACTGGGAATCGAGCCATGACCTCCTGGTTCATAGGTCGACACTCAACCACTGAGCCAGTGTAGCCAGGCTGTTGTAGGTCTTCTTGAGGGTCATCACTGTAACTCTCAAGTATATTTGGGTTTGTGTACCTCCAAGATACCATCATTACTCCACCTCCCCAAGCTCCAAATTCCTAGTATCAGCATTTACCTAAGGGGCGATCTCAACCTGTAAGTTTGGTTGCTTAGCATTATTCATGCTTGATTTTTTATTTGTTTATTTTCTGTTTGTCAAAGGACTTTGCTTAAGGATTTCCCTTCATTTCCTTTGAGCTAAGCAGTGCATTTAAGTGTGTATTTGTTTCAGTGTATCCAAGAACTATTTGTATTTTTATCAGCAGGGTTTTGAAAATTGATGCATTACTGGAAGCAGAAATCTAGAGTCCAGAAATTGTTTGCTGAATGACTGAATGAATGAATGAATGAATGGTTATCCTTTGTCAATGGCTGAATTCAAATAAACTATTGGGTCCAATGCTGGTTAAAGCACACATTAAGCCAGGTTTTATCTCACTGGGTCTGGATTACTTTTGACAAGACAAACCAATTTAAAACATTCCTTTGAAATCTATGGAAAGCCACATGACATGGGAACAAAGTGGGGGATGATGTCCATAATATGCTGAGAAAGTTTGAAATGGAAAATTCTCTTTAATAAGAAACTACACAATAAAAGGTTCTGGTTATATTTGTAGTTACGAGCTATGGTTTATTACCCTTTCTAGAGATTCTTATACTGAAACATTGTTATAGGAAGAAATAAAATAGGGTTCACAAAGGAGCTTTTACCAGATTACAACGTGCCCTGTTGTAAAGTGGGAAAGAAGAGGCCTATCTGGCTATTGTCGCTGCTTATGTGGGCCTTGGATCAGATACTAAGCAGAATTCTTTCTGAACCTCTGGAATGCCCCTCAGACTGAATTCCTAGTCATGACCACACCCGAAGAGTAATGCATGAGGAGGCTGTTTGATGGGTCCTTTAGGTACTAAAACAAATCAAAACCAGTCCTGTTCATTCTTACAAAGCTGACCTCCCCTGTGTTCTTCTTGAACCACATAATACTCTTTAGTTTTTCATCTTTTGAAGACCAGAAACTGATGCTTTATAGAATTTTATGTAACTTTTCAATTAGGTAAGACTCATGTTACCATAGTGTGGAGATGAGCTTGGCCAAGGGGATGACATGAGACTTTGGATGAAGTCTCAGCTCAGAGTCATGGTTCTGAAGAGCTGTCTCTGCTGCTGGAGTCTACAGGGACTCAGGAAACCCTTAAGCATGAAGATATTAGCTGGGTCAGCTTCAGTAAAACAGATGAGGTGCTAGTTGCTATTGTGGCTGCAGAAATTAGTAAACTTTTATTTTTCTTCTTCTTCCTCTGTGTGTTCTCATCCTTTGTTTCTATGAATGAGAATTTCTGGGCATGGCAGCCAGGACTGGCATTGCACACACCATACCCTGGGCTCCAAAGAGGTCGTGAATTTGGATCTTTTCCCAGATTATACATCTGCCCCTCTAGCTTGCATTTCAGAGCATATGGCTGTGGCAGAGGGGGCAGATGAGAAATGGCCTCTGCAGTGCTTTCGCAGTGTAAGAGAGAGGACACTCCTTATGGTCTGGTCATGAAGTTGCTACTTGAGTATTAATAGGGTATGGGTAAAACTGTTTGCTTGCACATTGTCTTCAGTAAATTAAAATGCGTGCAGTCATGGAAACCAATGAGTGTACTGCCTAATAGGAGTATAGAACATGAAAAATCCTGACCTCTGTTGGTAAGGAACTTATAAGTCACTCAAAATGACTATAGCAACACCTGCAAGGAGAAAAAATTGAGAATAGTTCATTTATAGCTTTAAATTGTATTGATTTTTCAAGTGCTGACATATAATTTTTCCTTAACATTTTATTTCTATATGCAAATACTTATTGGAGTAGTTAGCTCAGCCATTAGGGCTTCTTTTAAAATTGTAAAAATTTAAGATTCTGGAAACTATGTATAGAATGCTACCAAATGGCAACATAGGGCGAGGTTGAAACCCAAGGTTACTGTCTAGCTGCTGAGAGGGTAATGCTTTATGGGCCTGGAGAAATATCAAGAGTAAGAACACATGAAGGAAAAGAGACGGATTTTACAAAAGAAGATGTATCATTCCTTATCCTAAGCTAATCTGTCACTTGTGTTCTGGTTCCACTCCCAACTGTTTCTTCCAAGGCTTTCTTCAATCAGTTCACAGCTTTTTCTCTTTACTTCTGTTAGAGAGAATTGGATAGAATTTCTATAAAAGGGTGTATAAAAAGAATGTATAGGACTCGACAATTTCTCATCTTTGGGGACAAGAGATAGGGGACCCAAATCTTCCCTGAGACTGTTAGGCTGGAAGACCAGCAGAAAGGCGATACCTTTAATAGAAAAGGATAAACCACGAAGAAAGGCCAAGTTATGAGGAAGAGGTATCTACACTAATAAAAGACAAACATGCAAATTGACCGTACCTTCGCTACGCCATAAGCCATGCCCACCAGCCAAACAAATGACTATTGAAAACTAACCCAACCAAAATGGCGGCCGGCAGCCACGGAGCTGGAGCAAGCAGGAGGCTTGGTTTCCCCAGTGATGGAGGAAGCCAAGCTTCCTGCCCACCC
>NW_005366455.1:3661476-3674414 GCF_000412655.1 Myotis brandtii | reverse complement strand
TGACTGCAGCTTAGGTCTGCTCCCTGCTGGTAAGTGGACATCCCCTGAGGGCTGCTGGGCTACCAGAGGGATGTCTGACTGCCAGCTTGGGCCCAATCCCTCAGGGAGCAGGCCTAAGCCAGCAGGTGGACATCCTCCGAGGGGTCCCACACTGCAGGAGGACATAGGCCGGGCTGAGGGTCACCCCCGAGTGCACAAATTTTTTGTGCACCGGGCCTCTAGTCTATATAATAAAAGCCTAAGTGACCGAATGTTGGAACGACCAGAACAACTGGTGGCTATCATGCGCACTGACAACCAGGGGGCAGACACTCAACGCAGGAGCTGCCCCCTGGTGGTCAGTGTGCTCCCACAGGGGGAGTGCCGCTCAGCCAGAAGCCAGATTCAAGGCTGACGAGTGCAGCAGTGGTGGCAGGAGCCTCTCCTGCCTCCACAGCAGCGCAAAGGAGCAGCGAGCCAAGCGGTAAGCAGCAGTAACAGGCAGTCGGTAAGGAGCGAGGGATCCCGGACTGCAAGACGGATATCAACCTGAGCAAGCCTAAGCTGGCAGGCGGACATTCCCAGAGAGATCCTGTACTGCAAGAGGGTGCAGGCCAGGCTGAAGGACCCTGGACTGCAAGAGGGTGCAGGCTGGGCTGAAGGACCCCTTCCTCCCTCTTCTCCCATTATCCCCCCACCCTCCGTTTGAAAATATGATTCTGAAACTCAAGAGACAGGTCAAGGTTAGCAATATAGATTTAGAAGTCATCTGCATAGAGCTGATAGTTGGATCTTGGTTTTGTCCACATGATTGCACAGATTAAATTAAGTAATAATTCTTTAAAAGAGTTAGCAGCCATTAATTGATTTGGCTAACTAGCAGCCTAAGATGAAGACAAAGGCAGTTACTAGAGTTAATGATCAATCTCATTTTTGTTATTATCATGTTCAGTGGCTTGAAAGGACTAGGATTTGTCTCTGAAAATTAGCAGCTGTATGGGAAGGCAAAATTTCTAGCAGTTAAAAATTCGATACCAAGTTAAATCAATTTATATATTTATATTCATAAGGTATCTTAAATATCCAAATGTGATTTTTGTTTTTAAATATTAGTGGGATATGACTGCATAGAAGTCATTATGCAATGAAATTGGCACTGATTTTGCCAATATAGTCTTGTGTTTTCTCTTAAGATGTAATTATATGCTTGTTTATTATATTAGTTGTCTGTTTTGATCAACTGACAAAAGTCAGCTTCTCACATATTTCCACTTAGTAAAAGTAAATGTTGAACAAATGATGATATGTTCTTCCTAAAGTATGTAGTGTTATAAATATACTGTTTTCTCTCTCTCTTTTTTCCCCTCCAGTTTTCATATTCGGAGGTTAATAGATAAATTTTCTTGTTATTTAAAAATACCTTTTTTACATGCATAAAAGGCACAGCTTTGCAATGAGTGATGTCTTCGTAGCTATTGTAAATTGGTAATTCACATTACACACATATATACTACTATATTTTCATTTGCATACTCTTATGCCATGTTTACTGGTATTCATGCTGAAGTTGTCACAAAAATTGCTCTGTCCTCAGAACAAGCAGGAAAAATATAACATCAAAACTAGATGGAGGAAGCACCAATAGCTTACTCTGAGCTAAATTAACATTTGTAGGCCTAGAGAAAGGAAAGACATCCAAGAATAAGTATAAAATGCCTATTTACATTTGACCTTTGGGGGCACTGGGGTGGTTAACAGAATAGATGCATTTTCAAGATTGAACATCTGAGCATCAATCTCTAAATGTTAGTAACAATCTGGAACATTTACTTTTGAAATTAATGTGAAGGGTTCTGCAGCTTCTTTTTCTGCATTGAGTTTTGACATGTTGCTGTCATCACAACATTGGTTGTTTGTTTGGTTGTTTTTTTTTACCTGCAAATGGCATAAGTTCCTATACGGTGGATTAGGGTGGAGTCTCAGGTGCTTTTTGACATACCACCGATATTGAGACTTCACTGAAGAGATAGCCACTGCAGTGTAGTCATGTCTATATCACTTTGCATTGTTTTGGTCTCAAAAAGGAAAAAAAAATCTTCTAGGGAAACATTGGTAACAAGGGTTATAATTTTATTTTTAAACTAATATCCAGTGATATTTTGAACACTTGATACTTATTAATTGCATTAGGTGCAAATCATGAAAAAAAAATCTTCTAGGGAAACATTGGTAACAAGGGCTATAATTTCATTTTTTAAACTAATATCCAGTGATCTTTTGAACACCTGATACTTATTAATTGCATTAGGTGCAAATCACATGCTAATAAAGAAAATTAAGACATATTCAAATCTTTGGATTTTCCAGATGTGAATTTTACCAGGTACGTATTTATTAAATTAAACAGGCTATCCCCAAGTGCTTAGAAATCTTCTGTTGATATAGATTTTTATCATCTTGGGACTTTGCCAGTGATAGAAAACGCAAATCTTCAGAGAAGGGCTTTTTTGATTTTTACTAAAAGTAGCTTGCACATCCTGTAAGACATCAATCACAAGACGTATTAGGAACATCATACTAAAATATTAAAATGTTTCTTATGCTAAGATTATACCACTCTATCCTGAAAATACATAGCTTCTTATCTGAATATGCTCTGCCTTTTAGACTTCCATTTCAAGGAAGGAAAAGTACTTTTTGATTAAATATCTATTGATTTACTGTCTCCTAGGCCCACCAAATAGAGTTCATCTAAGACTAAAATGCAGTTACCTCCAGAATAAATTTTGGCAGCTGAAATGGAATTTGGCAACTGTTTAACTGGACAGAGAAAATTCACTGAATTTAGAACAAGAAGTCAAGTGGACACTATTTTATCAAATTCAGGATGCAGTGGTATTTTAAGGAGGGATAATACTAAGATGGCAACCCAATAAAATAAATGAAAATGAATTTAATTTTGTAGTTTATAACCCCAAGCAACATTATAGGTCAAGAATATAGTTATCCACCTATAATGACTCAATGGTTGAGCATTGACCTATGAACCAGGAGGTCACAATTAGATTCAAAATGAAAATGAATTTAATTTTGTAGTTTATAACCCCATGCAACATTATAGGTCAAGAATACAGTTCTTGACCTATAATGACTCAATGGTTGAGCATTGACCTATGAACCAGGAGGTCACAATTAGATTCCCAGTCAGGGTACATACCCAAGTTGTGGGTTTGATCCCCAGTAGTGGGCATGCAGGAGGCAGCCGATCAAGGATTCTCTCTCATCATTGATGTTTCTATCTCTCTCTCCCTCTCCCTTCCTCTCTAAAATCAATGAAAATATATATTAAAAAAATACAGTTATTGGAGCCTTTATTGGGACCATAAGCAACTTGTTGCTTAGTAATTTTCCTGCAGGAACACTTGCTTACAACCAGCACTGAGAGTTAATACATGGCAAGTACTTAGCATGGTACCTAGAACACAGTAAGTTTCCAATAAATGTTAGCAGTTATGATGGTTTTGTTGCTATTTTCTCCCTCTGACTAATTTCAAGAAGCATGATTTTGGCTCACCTAGATTTTGAATTCCGGATCCTATTGTTTTGGCAATAAAAGGATACTTTTCAATACCTTGCCTATTTCATTCTCACTAAGAGGAAGAGATTGGCGATGGTGGTGGTCTCCTGGCAGACATCTTGCACACATGGTTTTTAGAGTCAGGGTGAAGGCATATTAGTGATTTTCAGTGAGACGTGCCACTTTTCAGGCTTATTCTTGAATTCTCCTTACAGCCAGGGCTATTAAAGGCATTGTCAACAAAAAGAACCCCATCCTCAATCTTAATGACACTAAAGAAGAAGAAAAAAATGGCATTTCCCCTACAAGATTTAGAAAATCTAAATCCAGGGTGTGTGCGTGTTTACTAAAATCTAAGGTAATTGAACTCATTTTGAAATTTTAATAATGCATACCTTTAATTTTCAAAGGTGATCATTTACTCTGAGCTCTCCTTTTTCTTACTTTTCTTTTGTAGTCCCAGTAGTAGTTTCCCATTTTAGGCAACATTGATAACAGAACTCTTTTAATATTTATACATCCATGCAAATTATGGCATCAAGTAGCAATACTTGATTTCTTGCTGTGTCGTGATATTGCATGAGATACTGTGAAGATCCGAGCAAAGTAAAAGGCATGGGAGTGAATACGTTTTCAGGGAAGGTAAGCATGTGAGACAATGAAGAGCAAGTGGCTTGTAAATACTGAACTCTGCAGTAGAAAGTGCACAGATTGTGTGACACAGACAATAGGGCAACGGGGGCTTCAAGATGGGTGAGATCAGTATTCATCAAGAAGGGATTTGGCCTGAGCTTTGAAGGACTGGTTTGGATCACTGTAGAAGAGAGGGGGAGGCATTCAGGACAGCAGGGAAAGCAAAAGCAAGCTCCGAAGCAGAAATGTCATGCAAATGTCATAGTATGCCCTAATTTTAATGATTCTGCAGTCCTAGGAGGTGACTTTGATCTCATTGTAATTTCTATCAGCAGAAAAAGATTCCAGTGTAATAGCTGGCTTCATTTAGAGATAGGAAGATTGAATACATACATAGGAAGATTAAATACTGAATACATACATTTTAGAAATAATAACAGCAAATAAAAATATGAAAAAGCTGGGATTTTAGTTTCTAGCTTTCCTAAGCATATTCTGTAGCCCAGGGCTTATTTTTAAGAAGACAGAATTCTTAGGGCACCATAAAGTAACTCAAACACTCAAGAAAACGAATCTAATCTCTAAAGTAGAGGAAGGATGTTTTTCTTAATACTCTAATAAAAAAGGCTGCCACCATATTTTATATGGCACCAATTCTGTTGGTTATTAATCAAACTCTTTTAAGGCTAAACTTCAGGCTTGCTCTCAGCCCAGGGCCTTTCATGAGTGTGCCCTGGTGAACATAACCATCATTCAACTCCTTGCCTTCGCCAGTGAGAAAGAATGCTGACACCGAAATGTTTTAGAGGCAACTGCAAGGACTCGTTAATACTGTGCCAAAGTAGGAACTGCTGATCATCAGGGATTTGATCACAAAGTAAATTAGAGGCTGTGCATCACCATGTCTGTGACAAACACGCATTAGTAAAAGTAAATAAGCATGAAGACAGACCGATTAAGTTCTGCTTATATAATTGGTTCTTGAAAACACTTTATTCCAATATATTAGGAGAAAAATGAGCATCAACTTGCAAATCAAAATGGCTCTGTTGTATCGCTGAACAGGAGAATTGTTCGAGTTTTGTAGTAAGAGATTCTGGCAGAAGCTGGTATTGATTCAGATTACTGGTCAGCACTCTGAAGATACTGTACTTTTCTGGGTGTTAAAGATCCACTGGGAAAATAAGAGAAAGAAAATTGAGTTTCAAGTATATCAAAGCATTTTATTTGAAATGAAGTGGAAAGAACCTCGTGTTCTAATGTTACTAGTGTTATGAGGCAGTAATTTGTGGATAAAAAGTAGACATACAGGTCTGCAAGCAGTATTTTAAAATTTTACTTCTGTGGAAACTTGGGATGGTGAACACACAATACAATATACAGGTGATATGTTATAGAATTATACACCTGAAACCTATATAATTTTATTGACCAATGTCACCCCAATAAGTTCAATAAAAATGAAAATAATAAAAAATAAATAAAAGGAAAATTAGAAAAAATAATTTTACTTCTGAGATATTCAACCAGTCAAAAATAAGTTAAAAATATAAAACAAAGAATAATTTTGAGGAAAATAGCAGAGGTTTGGCAAAAGAGGAGACTTTTTAACTCTTTGGGGAAATTTTTGAAATGAGTGAAGATTTTCATGTGTCCATGAGAATCAGGACAAGAAATCATATCATTCTAATAATCTCATTAATGAACTAAGAAATTGCCTTAGAAATTACTTCAAGTGTGGACTGGCACTTCTCAAAAGAAGAAAAGATAATGTAAGAAAATGTAGTATTCTTATATAATAAAGGCACACTCAAGTACAATTTCCCAAGCAAGTGGTTCACCCTATGAATAAAATTAGTATAAGTCATTCAGTTTCAGAAAACTGTGAGGTTAGAAGAGTGGATATTATTTTATAGAGGAGGAAACTGAGATGTTGATGTAAATGGTAAGGGACAGTGTCTAGATTTGAATCTAAGTCACTTTAAAAGTCTTTTTAAAATCCCTAAATCATTCAAAACTTTTAGGATTTCGCATTTGTCTTCAGATAAACAGGATAGATAAATTTCCACCCAAATAGAAAAAATCTATAATAATAAAAGCGTAATATGCTAATTAGACCGGATGGCCGAACGACCTTCCAGACGAAGCCGGGGCTACAAGGTCTGAGGCAAGCCAGGGCTGCGAGGGCCGAGCCCCTTGCACTAATTTCACGCATCAGAGCTCTAGTTTTATTATAATTTTCCATTCATCAAAGTCAAGTTCTCAATAATTGAAGGTCTCTTGAGTGTTTTTAAATGCACTGATTTAGATATTTTGTACTGAAAACTTTTTGGTACTTAATTCTATAGAAATAATGGCACACTCTTATGGCCAAATAGACTTTCAAATTGTTTTTCAATTTTTTTCCCATTGGTAGTATAGCTCAGACATGATCAAGGAAGCAAGGAGGACTTTTCAGGTAATGTTTCCTGAGTAAGAAGAGAGAAAGCAATGTTGGCAGCTTGTTAGAATTTCCAAGAACTTTTATGTTCAGGAATTTATATTCAGGAATTTCATTGATTTTTTTTAAGTGCCCCCAGGGGCAGTCGAGCTCCTGGGCTGCTGATTCTCAATAACCAACTCATACCTGACAAACAAAAATGCATTACTCTGTGACAAGGTATAATTAGTAATTTCCCTCCGAACTGGAATAGTCATTTCGGCTGTCAGAAATATCTTTTTCTTAGTAAGAAAATTTACTTGCAGAAACAAATTAAGATCTGAAGGATACTTACCAGGGTGAGCAAGCAAGGAGAAGTGGATTAGCTGAAAGGAAGCTACGCGCTTCTCCACCATTGGAATGTGCCACAGACTAGTGTCTAGGGATTCCTCCTGGCACTTCTGCCAATCTCCTCATTCACAAAGATCATATAATTTGTAATTTTCTCCCTGAAATACAGCAAATAATAACTGACAGCTTTAAGGGGCTTCTGCAGATCCTTCAGACAATAATGTTTTGAGTACAGGACTAAATTAATTCATAATACTATTTGTGTCCGTTAAGAAGGTTCTGGGCTACAAATAACAAAGCTCAACTATAGGTAACATTATGATGTAGGATTTATATTTCTGAGATAATAAGTAGTCTGAATATAGGCCCCAGCCAGCAGGGGAGAGAAGGAGGGAGAGTCCGTGGATTTGGGGTTGGTTGTATCTCTGATTTTCTTGGCTTCTTCCTCTTGACCATCTCATAGCAGCTCTGGGCATAAGGGCTGTGGTGAAAACAGGAAGAGGTAGGAGGAGGGAAAGGATAGTGCCAGCCTTCTCTATCTACCCAGTACAAGCTAAGGCCTCCCCCCAGAAGGCCTCACCCTCTTCCACGCATGTCTCATGGCCCAGAATTGGCTCATTGCCCTCCCTAACAGCAAAGGCTAGAATGGAGGTATTTGATTTTCTAGCCTCTGCTCTGGAGTCAGTGGAGGAAGGAATTCTGCCACAAATGAACTTTACTGTACATCACATTAATCCCAGGACAGTTGCTGCATTCGCCACGAGCTCGCCAGGATCTAGAAAAATAATCACTTAAAGATAATTCCTGTACATCCAAAGACAAGCAGAGAAAATTATCCTCCCAAAGGTTTCAGGAGCTGGACTTTGTGCCAGGTGCACTTTCTGAAAAATGATTCAAATTCATGCCTCAGCAAAATATCAGATTCCTTCTGACGGGGGAGGACCTTCAGAGTCACTTGAGAACATATGAAATGCCAGTGCCAAGCACTTGCTGTGGAGGGTCATGGCAGGAAGCCTCAGAGCCCCATGTTTGAAGGATATTCATGGAAAAGTGGCATTGATAAGCAATAGTGATCGATTGTTCAGCTTTTAGTTATTAACATACAAATAAATGTGCCAATAACTACTATGTATGTGTGTATATATATGGTTTTATATACATATATATGCAGTTAAAGCACACCTGTACATATGGACATATGTATATCGGAATTTCCACCTGAGGTAACCAGTGTTAAACTAAGTTGACATAATTTTACCCCAAAGCAGAAATATTTGCTCTTACAGAAAATATGTGAACTTATTAAAATGTACAGTTGCTAGTCATCATTTGGAAGTAAGTCATAGGTCCTCACTACCGTTGCCTACTATTTCCATAGGGGAACCAAACATAGACCAGGAGCTCCAGGTTGCAAACCACTGTTCACCACTTTCCACAGATGCTCCCACAGTGCATTTGAAAGAAAACATTACATGGATGTTAACAAGACTTATTGTGGCGATCATTTCACAATATAGACAAATATCAAATCATGGTGTTGTACACCTGAAACTAATATAATTTATATATCAGTTTAAAAACAAAACATGGTAGCATATATAAAAGTTACTTTATTTTAAATTAGCAATGTTTTAACAGTATATTAGTCCTCCTGTAGTAAACTTAGGAAAAAAATACTATGTTTGGCCTTATTCTCTGAACGAAAGGTAAAACATTTGATTCCTGTAAAATTTTGCATAATTTGATTTCTCAGAATTCAGTATTGTAATATATATTTACCACCTTGTCACACGTTTTCTTATTTCAGATCATCTGTCCTCTGATTCCAATAATTATTTCCCCCCATAATTATAGTTTTATTTGATAGACCATACTTGCTTTAAATAGATAGTAGCAGTAGCTGGTGTTAAAATGTGCGAACTTCAATATATGAAGGCCATTAAATATTTATGATTAGTTTTATCAATTAGTATGTACTGGCTACAAGTAATCGATAATCAATGACAGTGGTTTTACCAAAAAGGGTTTCTTTTTCTTGGGCGTGAAGAAGGGCAGAGGCAGTCAAGCCAGGGCCAGGATAACTCCTTAAACAAGTCCTCAGAGCACAAGCCTCCTTGTGGCTTCCTGCTCCTCCTGCTATACCTTGTGGCTTTCAAGGAACAAGGAAGATAGAGACGATGAGCAAAGAAATAAAACATGCCAGCTGGTTCTGCCCCTTTTATCTAGAAACAATAGCTTTCCAGAAACGTGACCTTAAACACATTGTTTACATCTAATTATTCAAAACCATTGCACAGTGACCCAGGATTTTGTGAATGTATGGGGAGAGGAGTATATTTAATGAGTAGTATTTCTTCTCTAAAAAAATCAGGATTTTTGTTAAAAGGAAGAAGGTGAAAAGGATTTCAGAGAGACAACAAATAGTTTTGCATAAGACAGATGAGTTAAACAAATAAAAACGGTCCCATTTATTATATCTTAGTTTTTTTTCTAAATTTAACTCCAAAGCCTGAAGTGATTGGAAATAAAACCATTTTGAGATGCAGCCACTGAAAATTATCTGTGAACAAGTTCAGTGTTCTCTGAACAGCAACTAACACATACATTGCAGGAATTTAATGAATATTAAATTAAATTGTGTTGATTGCTTCAACGAGTTTCCTTAACCTAAATTTTTACTTTAACTGTTGCAACTCACTGTTCATATATACAATCAACTGTTAATTACCAAAGGGTGAACTGTCTGAATTCCCATTGTTGTTGGAAAATCTGGCTCTCTGTTCCCGGTGTGCATTGTCTCCTAGGGGACAGCTTTCTCTCCTCTTAATCTTAGGGTGGACCCTCCTCCTGGCCCTCGCAAGGCAGGGCCTGAGTGGAAGCATTTGTTAGTTCCTCTGCACACTCAGGTCATCTCCTTAAAGGGCCTTTCCCTCCCATGCGCTCCTCCTCCTACAGTAAAGGTAGAAGCACACAGGCAGTTATCTAAAGGAGCAGCTACTTTGGGGCCAGTCTTCTCGTTCTTGACTATGAATCAGGGCGGGAAATATTGAGTAGAAATATAAAATGCGGTTGCCTAAGAATTTGCACACTCCTCCTAAATCAGGAATTCCCGTTCTTGTTGGAGATGTTGCGAGTTTCCAGTGCAAACACTCCGTTTGTTCAATCAGTCATGTGTTCACTTGACAAACACCTGTTAAATCCCTGCTATGTGCTGAATATCATGCTGAGCTCACAATGTATGTAGCCACACCGTATTCTGCAGCCAAATCAAACAATGTTTGTAAATGCAGCTTGAAAAAATCGTTACTCTCATAAGTTACCTCTGTTGTTTGTTTTTACTAACAAGTCCGCCAGCTCTGTGGCGAGGGTGGAAGGGAGTTAATCGTGCAGACTGCATGTGAGTCTTGTGAATGGTGCCCCAGGGGTTGCATAGCACACAACCTGTGTGCGTGCACGAAGTTACTCAGGTTACTTTATTGCACGTTTGAGGATTGGTTCCTGGTTTGCGTTATCCATGTCATTAGCTTATCAGCTAGATTTGGACAAACACAGAGGTTTGGGGGGTTTTTTTTGTTTTGTTTTGTTTTTTAGTAAATTTTCCTCATATGTATCTGGATCTTAGATAAATTAAAGTGTCTTTAATTTCCATAAATTTTAAAATCTCTTAAGAGAATTCAGTACCTGTGTTCTTTATTTTCTGGATTCTTTTGTAAATAGACAGCATGTCCACATGCTTGTGGGGTTAGGGTATATGATAAACTCCAAACTTGGAAAATTTGCAGGAAGATTGGCCAACTGGTTTCATTCCCTGAAGCCTGAAGGAAAATACTCCATTTTTCAAGCCCCTTTAGACACTTCCACTCCAATCACTACTGAGAGAAAAAACTAGTTATCTTGTTCACCTCAGTGAGAAATTTTCACAGTATTTATTATTACACAAGTATAGGGAATATCACATTCTTTTATGAACACCTTTGTTATATTCCTTAGTTTACATAATTTACTTTTACATTAGTGAATTTTTAAATTATCATTTCTACTTAATTTTTGCCTGAAATTATTTAGGTATCTATGTCAGTTAACCCATTACTTTTTCATTATACCTTTTATTAAATACAGTATTTGTCTTCAGTTAGCATCAAATGCAAAATTTGTCAGACAACTTTTGAGTCCTCTTTGGAAATTATTACATTACTTCACACATGACCCATAGAATTTTCTCTTCTTGGCTTTTCAACAAGTCTGTAATGTGTATCTCTTAATATTACTCTTATAATTTAAACTACTAAAAAACCAGGTTGGTGAAATTTAGAAATATAATTTTACTGAATATTATTTTAATATTTTAAAATTGATTTTCTTTGTTATCCTTAATTTTTGTCATCCTTCATTATAGAGTTGGATGTTGTTTGGAAATGCTTTTAGTTTGGGCCTCTTCTAGATTTCTATCTGCTTATATGCCTTTTGAATACAAGTTTAAACATAAGAAAAAGAAAAAACTGTAATGCTTAGGTTAGCATCCCACAGCTATATGGGGCGATTGCAGACTGTGTGAGCAGGAAGTGAATAAAGAGGTAATATTTAATCACAAATCAACCCACGGCCCAGAGCAAGGCTTCTGTCAGTACCCTTTTGGAAAGGAAAAATCTCCTGAGTTTCACAGATTAGCAAAAACTTCCTTGTATTTACCATGCCCTGAAAATACAATTAACAGTGTGTATGGGGAGAAGAAAGATAATGAAAAGAGAAATTAGTTTCTGAAAAGCACATTCTAATGAGGCTATGAAATATAAGTTCATGTGTCTTATCTCAAAATATTTATTTAAGAGACACAGCGATAAAAACCAGGAGCCTCCTGTCTCTTTCGATTACCCAAACAAGGTCATTGTGGCTTCATAATAGTATAAAAACATCTGGGCTTGTCATTCTTGTGTTTAATCCTGAATTCTGTATTTTGTTGGAAAGAGGAGCTGCAGACAAAAAGTTCAATTAGATGTCCTTATGAAAGACAAGAACTTTAACAGGGTTTTTTGTTGTTGTTGTTTTTTCATATCAATGCGATTGTTCAAATACTAATGCAGATTGCTCTTGGTGGTTCTGAGAGCAGTGTTTATATTAACAGTGTTAAAAAACAGAATGTAACTGAGTAAACTTGAAGACCTAACCGGCTTTATTGAATGATTCCTGAATCAGGTAACATCCCATCCAGCCGGTAGATAAGAGCTCCAAGGAGCTATACAAAATGAATGGCTCATCTAGGCAGAAGGGGAGAGGACAGGAGAGAACCCATCACCTTATCTTAAAGCATGGAAAGGGCCTATGTGTCAGAATACCTAGTTGCCACTGACCAGAAAATTCCAGACTGACCTGTTAAGACGACATTCCTGGGGAAGGTTGAAACTGCAATTGAGTTGAGTTTTCAATCTGGGTTTGCTGATGTGGAACTTAGCACAAGTCACTCCATTTTGGGCCTGTTGTTTCTTTTTCACTATGGGAAGCAGAAGCTATAATCCCAGGTGTGTTAGTGATATTGTCATTATTTAGTCTGAGAAGTCCATTAAGAGGTAGTCTTGATACAAGTCACTGAAGCTGTTGCCCTCGGAGGTGTTCCCTTCCTGGACATGTATAATGTACACAATAAGCTGTATATATAGCATTCATTCATTGCTGACACAGGAAGTCCCAGCGGAAAGTTGAATGGGAGAGCACTCTGCAGCCTCATCCTACTTGCCATGCCTTCCTTTTGTGTGAACCAGCAGGATTTCTGGTGCCAGGAGAGCTTTGCAAAACAACCTGGAGAGAAAATGCACCTTCTGAAAAGGTAGTTAAACCTCAAAGGCCTCCAGCTCCTTAGTGTTTCTACAGTAATTGTGGTATTTTCTATTTCTTATTCATCCTTGTTAGAAGAAATGGCAAAAGCTTCAGCCAAAATAGGTTTTTGGAAAGAATTTTAAAGAAGACAAGGCGGCAGAGCCAAGC
>NW_005366455.1:3592359-3661460 GCF_000412655.1 Myotis brandtii | reverse complement strand
GGCGGGGCAGTGGGAGAGGGAGGCAGAGCCCAAGAGCACAGAATGGGCCCCATGGAACACTGGATCGTTTCCCGGGGAAATGGAGGGATTTCACAGTGCGGCTTGTCGCAGTGATCAGCAGCAGCACACGCACAGAAGCACAGAAATGTCTGCCTCCAGGCTCCCTAGGAAATCCCTGAGAGGAGAAGCCGGTAGGATCCTGGCCTAGAGACTGGCCATCCTGGGAGGGAGACCTGGAGGGCGGTGGTTACCTGCATGGCCTTCACTGTCAGACAGCCCTGGCTTTGAGACCTGGTGCCACTGCTGGCTCAGTGTGTGACCCATGGTTGTTCTGAGATGCAGCTTCTTTAGCTTTAAAACAGGAATAATAATAATAATAATATCAACCTCAAGATGAAGTGGATTTAGACGATTTATATAGAACAACTAACACGGTCTCTGGCACTTAGGACAACTTCCAAACATGTTCATTGTTATCATAGTTGAGAGATCTGCATATTTGCAGCGCCAGGGTGCTGTTAACTAAGAATAAATGCTGTAAGCAATCAAGGATGGGCAATCTTTGAAACTACAGTCAGGAAGGCTTCAATCCATCAGTCAAACAACAGATTGAGTGCCCACCCTGCCGGGCATTGATACAAAGGTGACCATGGCTTCATCCCTGCCTTCAAAAGCTGTGAGTTTAGTAAGGGAGACAGATACATACACAATGATACATAACTCATAAGAGCAGCTATATCATGTTGTTTGGGTCACTGAAACTAGAGACAGAGAGCTTGAGTTCAAATCCCAGCTCTGTCGCTGTGCAGTTTTGGATAAAGGATCCCCCCTCTCTGTGCCCAAGTGTTTCCCTATTTAAGTGACCATAATAATAGCACTTGCATCCGTGGGTTGTGGTGGGAATTAAACTTGTGAATACTGTATAGGGCTTTAAAAAATACTTGGCACTAAATAAATGCTAGGTGTTATTACATGGTGGTAACAGAAATTAGGAACCTGACCACTTCTCTCTCCCTTCTTTCTTTTTTGACATAGAGGTGGTTAGGGGGGCTTCCTGGATGGAAGTGGTATCTAAGAAAATAAAGTTGAGGAAAAGCTGTCCTGAGAGGAGAGAAAAGAATCCTGGAGAGAAATGGCATGTGCAGTGACACAAAGGAGGGTGCTGGCATCTTTGAAGTACAACAATTAGTTCAGAATGGCTAGAATTTGGAATCTGTGGGGAAGAGCAAAGGAAAAGGAAAGGAGGTGAGGTAACCTGGGTGAAAGAGGCGAGATCATGAAGGGCTTTGTAAACCATCCTAAGGAGTTTGGACTTTCTCCCAAAAGCAGTGGGGAGCCTGGAGGAGTAACTTGATCACATGATCAAAAACCCTGGAAACAGATGCCAGGAAGGAGAATGTGAGTAAGTAGAGACAGCGTTGAGCTGAGGGTGAGCCTCAGAGAAGGCCCACATTTGGGGAAAAGGGGAAGAAAGGGCACCAGGAAAGGCGACTGAGAAGAGCCAGGGCGCAGGAGGAGGATAGGATTTCAAGCAGAAAGGGTTAAGCCAAGTGTGCAGTGCTGCAGAGAGATCAAACAAAATAAGGAGCCAGCGAAGTTTATTGGTTCTGGCAATTAGGAGGTAATTGGTGACCTTGGAGCACTGGAGCTGGAAGCCATATGGCAGGGGATGCAGAGAACAGGGAGGAAGTAGACTCCTTGGATGAGGCCTCTAGGTGCCCTCAGCCTGGCATTAAAATAAGGGAAAGGAGGCTTGGCCTGTGTGGCTCAGTTAGTTGAGCGTGGCCCCATGAACCAGGAGTTCAGGGCGCATGCCCGGGTTGCTGGTTTGGTAGGGGGCGTGCAGGGGGCAGCCAATCAATGTTTCTCTCTCATTGATGTTTCTATCTCTACCTCTCCCTTCCTCTCTCGGAAATCAATAAAAACATATTTACAAGAAGGGGGAATAGAAGACCTGCAGAGCCTTTTGAATAAGAGAAACTAAAGAGGAGATTTCAATGAAAAGAAAGAATTTCTTGACTCCGAATAATAGAGAAGCAGACCACTGACAGGCTCAGAAGGGAGAGGGTCTCTCTCTATTGGGCATGAGGCTTAGAAGACAGGGTGGATGCAGGCAGAGAGACTATTTGTGAGGTTGATAAAGAAGAAACTTAGAGGGTATTTTTTAAAGTTCTGAGAAGGTGGGGAAATGTATGGAAATAGGGGCCTTGCTGTTACAGAGGGTTCTGAGCCAGCTGCTGGGGGCTGTAGGGACTTCTTGAGAATGAGCGAAACATCTGCTAGACGCCTGGAGGCTAGTCCACTTCCCACAGTAACTTACTGAGTCTCATTGCTCTGTGAGCCTCGCATAGTTGTGAGACTGAAACATGGCATCCACTTAATTCCTTCAGAAACGTGAATTTAATTCTGAGTCAGAATTTTAAGAATCTACTGAATTTTAGAAAACAGTGTTTGTTCTCCAATTCCCTTAGCTTTGCTAACTTTTCCCCCAAATTCAACACTCTTATCAAACGACAGCCAGAATAAGTGGTGGCGCCTCCAGTGCCCTCTCCTTCCACTTTATTCAGTGTTGGTCCCATTTCAGAACTCTCTGCTTCTTAAAATGTTCCCTTCAGGTTGCCCGAAATGTACCTTACTCTTGTTTCTGCCATTCTTCCTGCCTCTAATGTCAACTAACCCCATTGGAGGACTCGTCCTATTCATATATTTCATCTATTACCAGCTTTTCTCATTACATTCTTTCATATTTTCAGGGGTTTTTGCTTTGTTAATTATGTACATTGGCCATAATTTCCCAATGGCATTATTAAAATGTCATATTGTCCAAAGGGCAAGCCAAATGGATGCCTTTCCATTTGGAACAGAATTTCTCCCTAAATCACCGCTTTGATGTGTCTTTGAAATTTAGACCTTGGAGTTGCCTCAGTCTAGTTTCAGAGTCTTTGCCTGAAACTCTGCAAAGTTCACAGTCACTTACTTCCTGGTGTGTGGGACCCGAGAGGAGGAAGGCAGCTTTCAGTGGCTCAGCCCGGCCCATTTCAGCCAAAGGACAGCACTTCCCTGAAACGCACCACCACTTAGAGAACATTTCTCACTTTCCAAGAGAGTCGAACCGGACTGGACGAAGGGCATTCTGGGAAGTGCTCCAGTGTTTCTGACCATAAAGCTGGGTTTCTGAAATCCAAGATTACTCCCAGCAGGGACCCTAAATGCAGCCTGAACCTACAAAAAAGAAGTAGCCCTGTTTTACCTGAGATGTCGATAAATTGAGATCACTTATTTTCATCCCGGAGCCACACTTTGTGCTGAACCATGAAAAGCAAAAATACATTTAAAATATTAAACCGTAAGCTATTAGAGGAGGGTAAAAGAGTCCCTTTGTGTCGGGATTTCTTCTGTCTGAAGGAATGAATAGCAGTTGCCTTTCTCTGTCATAAATTGCTTTCACATAATACCTTTCAGAGGAAAAAGAAATGACTTTAGGACAAAATCCAGTCACTATGCCCTTTCCTATGCATGAACTTTAGAAGAGAAAAATAACATTAACAGATTATTAAACTATTTGTCACCAAAGGAAAGTAGAAAGTATTTTTGTGCCTTGGATAATTTATAGCAAGAAAAAAAAACACCACATCAAAAGGATAGCCTTTACTTGCCCTGCTTTCAAAATCTACTAACGTTTCTTTTTCCAGTGTAATTCACAATTGCCCTTGGTTTACAGACTTGTGATGTTGTTCATTATTGCAAAAGGTTTAATTTTCATTCTAAAACCTAGATTAAGTTTCAGAATTCAGCACGAGAGAAAGGAACTACTGAAAAACACGTGTGTGTGTGTGTGTGTGTGTGTGTGTGTGTGTGTGTTTCTTTTTTTCCTACGAGAAGGCTTAGGTTCTCAGAGGCTATCAAATTCCAATGTCGGTTTGTAAATAAGTATCAGCAAGTCTGTTGTCCTCCCAGGCCAAGCTGTTGGTCTCATTTGTGTGTTTGCAGTAAACTCATCTACACGAGCTTCCCTGATAAAGTTAATGCTTAGTTAATTACCCAGAGCCTTGACATGGCCTGTAATTGCCATTTGGCAAACAAACATTTGAGACGTGTCTTGGGTAGAGTTTGTTGAGACCTAGAGGAGCAAGCTCTTGATGGATGGGGGACAAACCAAATAAATACAGTATTTTACGTCCTTTTAATTCAGGGCCAAGTGGATTTGGATGAAGTGTTTATTTAGTTTGCTGGCTGTTTCAAGATGCTGCGGTGTATTGATTCCTTTTATTACTAGCAGCCGTTTAACCTAACCTCTTCCAGATCCAGTATTTTAAAAGCCATAAATTTTAACTTCACTTATGAGCAAAGGCTGAAATGCTGTGAAAGCCTTTTTATTAGTTGAGCTGCACCATTCTCGATGCTCTCGTGTCACCCATGGCAACAATATTTAGGGCTTCTTAAATTAGAGTGGCTGCTCAGCTGCTGGGGAGGGGCAAAGACAGCTATAAAATGAAGTCATAAACATCTACAGGGTGTGGGGGTCCAGGATGCGACAGCAGCAGGTGCAGGGAAGAAGGAGCCGGCCTAAAGAGATGAGGATTCGGGTTGATCCGGTTAAGTAAACATTTACTTGAGCATCTCACATACTGAACACTGTTTGGAAACAAGGAACAGAAGACTCAGTAACCGAAGACTGGGGTGGAGCCAGAGACCAACTAGGGAGACTTTCCTGGTCTTCTTTTTTTTTCTAGTTTTTATTTATTGATGAGGGAGAGGGAGAGGGAGAGAGAGAAAAACAGACTGGGGTGGAGCCAGAGACCAACTAGGGAGACTTTTCTGGTCTTCTTTTTTTCTAGTTTTTATTTATTGATTAGAGAGAGGGAGAGGGAGAGAGAGAGAAATGTCAATTTGTTGCTCCACTTATTTATGCATTCGTTGGTTGACGCCTGTATATGGCCTGACCAGGAATCGAACCTGCCACCTTGGTGTATCGGGTTTTCACTCCAACCAACTGAGCAGCTACGTGGCCAGGGCTTTCCTGGGCTTTGTGTCCCAAGGTCCCAGGCACCACACTGATCTCTGGAACTAGTATAAAACAAGAAATCTACTTTTTTTTCCCCTTGGGTATGAAAATATATGCTCTCTACCATAGATCAGTTCGAACAAGATCCAGGAGACACTCCTGAGCGGCAGGGCTTGGCTGTTCCTCTGAGGACAGGGAACTATTTTGTATCCATAAAACAGAACCATTTCATGTGGAAATAGCCTAATAATTAACCTCTTGGCCATGTTGCATATACTTTAAAGGACTTAATTTTCCATGAAAACAAGAGAAAGAGATATACATGTTTACTCCTGAAGGGCGTCAGTAGGTGAGAATGCCTTGTGTTGGGGGGTTAAAGACAGAAAGAAACCAATTCTACTTGTGTGGCTTCCTGGTTTTAATGTATGCACATCGTTAGCTTTGGTCTGCTTTGTAGAACATTTCCCATCAGTTTTCTAATTATCAAAGATGTTTGTTTAAACAAATTTTCTTTTCTCAACCCCTAGACCTCTTTTTATTTGATCATGCAGCAAAACTCTAATACAGCATTAGTGAGGTTATATAAGCAAAGAATTATCATTTCACCGAAGGAAAAAAATCTAAGCTACAGACAGAAAAACTCATATTGAAATAATTTAAATTAAAAGGACTGCAACAAAATATTGAACGAGAAGATGCCTCCATCTTAATTTATATTTCTTTGCAGAGGAATTTAATCCAAAATGATGTATTTAGACTTAGTTTGTATGTCTCTTTACTGATCTCTCTCTTTTTTTCTTGATGATAGTATACTTAAAAATCTTTGCACTACCTATGGCCAAAGATTTCTGTCCTAGAATTTTAAGGAGCCAGGTATTTTTAATAATTCAAGTGATTCTTACAAGATAACCTTTAATATTTGTCTCCATTTTGGATAGTTCAGTAACTTAAATAAGAAAAACAAAATATATTTAAATTTCTCGCTGTTAAAATTAAATTGCACCCTGGCTAGGTGGCTCAGTTGATTGGAGCATCATCCTGTACATTAAAGGTTGTAGGTTCAATCCCCAGTCGGGGTGTACAAGGCTGTTTCTTTTTCACACTGATGTTTCTCTCTCTCCTCCTCTCTCTCTTCCTCTCTCTCTAAAAATAAATGAAAACATATCCCCTGGTGAGGATTAAAGAAAAGTTAAGTTGCTTCCCCAAATCATGTTTCTTAAATTGCAACAATAGGAGAAACTTTCTTAATAATTTGAAAACAAATTAGGGTTAAAACAACATCAGAATTTTGCCACCTTTCAGTTTAACAAATTAACTTTGGGTGTAAATACACAATGTAATATACAGGTGATATAGAATTGTACATTTGAAACCCATATAATTTTTTAACCAATGTCTCCCCAATAAATTTAATTAATTTTGTAATTGCCTAAGCTCATTGGATTAGGTGCCCCACGGCCTGAATCATTGTTAGGTCTTCATGTGAAACCAAAGCCTTCAGAGGGTGTGAATCTTTACACTACTGTGGCCAAAGGCTCTGTCTTAGCATTTTAAGGAACCAGTTATTCTATTCAGCTCCCAGAATTCAATTCAGTAAACAGCAGCAAAATGTATACAATGTTTTCTTTTTCTACAACCTCATTTGAATCAAGGTGGCCCTAAGCGCTTTCATTCCCCAAAATATCATCTGGTCGCTATGCTATACCATACCCCTTATTAATAACCTCACATCCAACTTTTCAAAAAAAGTAATTGTAGTACAAGATACATAGCACACAATTTACCATCTTAACCGTCTCGGAGTGTGCAGTGTTAAGTACACTTATGGTGCATCTGACTTTTAACATAGAAGATATCCTACTAAGAGCCCCTCTCCCCTGCCTGTACAGCCAGAGCAGCCCCGGATTTGGTGATCTGGGGCGGAAGGTCCCCCCATACCCACCAAAGGGAAAGCAGTTTTTACCTTGGGGAAGTTACTCAGATTTCTAGAAAAACTTTCAGTCGGGCTGGCTGTCATGGTGTGAATTAAAAGGTTATGTCAGAGGTTAAACTATGCAATTAAATCAAGAAAGCAGATTATTCTAGTAGCTGACATTAACTTTTGAAAAGAGCCAGAATTAGCTGTACTTACTCACCTATAAACTGCACAGAGCGAACATGGAGGGGGGGAGTTCTTCCACCGAGTACTTCCCCTTGAAAGAAAATTGTTCTGTCTCACACCTCTAATTTCTCATCTTAATTCTGTTACTTCAGGAGCCTCATTATCCTTTTCCAGATTTGCACAGGGTGACGGATGCGTTGTGACGGGTTGTTTTTGTTTTTCTGCTGTAAAAGATATTCCCTCCCTCCCTAAATAATTATCTGCAAATTAACCTCTTCTTTTACTGGAATAGTTGTAGGGATAGAATGGAGGAAATAGCAATGTGTAAGTGAGACTCTTTAGATAGGAGATAAATTCTTCGAGGCCATGAGAGTATCATTTATTAAATGACTGCCACAGTCCACTAAATGGGCCCCTTTTGACCCGAAAGAGTTAATGCTGCATTGAAAGTGTCTGGGTTGTCCCCAGCTTTGCTCCCTTGGAAGGCACTGACCCATTAATGGAAGTAATAATAATAATAGAAAACAATCCCACTTTGCCTCCATTACCCTGAAACTGTTAATGGAATCCTAATGTTTTTTATTCTTTAAGTGTAACTGAAAACTGACATTCTGCTCAGCTAAAATTTCAAATGTACTATTTTTTTTCATTTCCATTTTTATATCCCATGCAGAATGCTGAGTAAGGAACAAGGCAAAGGCTTATAATTGGTCTTTTAAATCATCATAAACATTTATTTTTTCCCCCCATGGCTATAGCTAGTGCCAATAACTCAGTCACGAGATGATGGGAAAACTACTTAATGATGCATCACAAGCTCCTTCCTAAATTCTTACCCAGAACAAGGCAGGGAAATAAAATATGACACTTGGCTCAGAAGTTGATGTTAAAGTAAGAACAAAAGTAGCTCTTTTTTTTTCTTTTTGTGTGTGGGAGTAGTAGCAGTGAACCAAATTGTCTTTTTTTTTCTTTTTGGGTAAACACTTTTCAGAAAAGCTGTATGGTTTTGTGTTTGTGTGTTATAATTAATTATTAAAAGTAGAATAGGGCTCTGCAGTGTTTGGGGCAGAGCTGGGCCCCTGCTCGGGGAGGCTGATTCTATGAAAGGTGAATAATGACCCCCTGGGCCTGTCCAGCGCCTGTCAAAGAGTGAGTTCTAAATAAAGCTTGGCTATTGTTGTGATTGCTGCTGAACCAAAACATTCGTCCCGATTCTGGGTCCTTAAATCACACACACAGGGCAAACGAGTCCCCTCCTACATGGTGCAGTCAGAATCCCTGCCTTGTTTATTGGCCTCAGAAATTAACTAATGTATTTGAGCAACTGTCGGGCACAGGGTCCCAGACCTCAGAGACCTCATTTGGCAGAGGGGTCAGTCATGCACCCGTCACCTGGCTGGTAGGGTCCTCTTCACTCTTTTTCCATTCTCCCTGTCCACCTTCATCTCTGCACATCCCCAGCCCCACCTGACTACCCTGCAGTAGACGAATCCCTGGGCCTGCCACCCCTCTGCCAGCCTCCGCTCTACTCTCTCACCCCCTATGTCTCACAGTCTGTCATTGCTGCCCATTTTTCCAGGATCCGTTTCAGTCCACAGTCTTCCTTCCCTGACTCTCACCGCTCTCTCCATGTCTTGCTATATCTCCGCTTGGTTGGGGTGCTTTCCAATTAAACATTTTGACTTTCTATATAGCTTGCTCATCACTTAGGAGGATACCCTTCTGTGTCTTCCTTTGATCACTTGAGTCCTGCGTCTGTGACAGCTGTGGAGGAAAACAGCTTTTTATTACTAATAGCAGCATATGGCATGTATATGTAGGATGGTGCAGCTTTACAATGTGCTTGTATATGTGCAATGTCATCTGATCACAACAAAAACCCGTGAGACTGGCATTCTATTACTTAGACACCTTACTTACCCTATCTGTGCCTCAGTTTCCTCAAATATAAAACAGGAATAACAATAGTATGTACCTCATACAATTAAATGAGTTAATGTACATAAATTGTTTTCACCACCATCATCATTATCATCATTAATATTATATTTTTCATTATTTCACTCTTACTAAAGAAGAAACTAAATTCCAAGTCCACACCAAAGATGCCTCCCTCCATCGGATTTCACTGTTAACCACCTTAGATGGCTTTCAGTCCATCATGCCCTTAGTTCATGTATGGCTAAGTTCCTAAATCGCAGTTTGTTTAGAAATTCTATAAAACAGAAGCTGGAAATGAAAGTATCTATACAACACGGGCCCTCCTCCACAAACAGATACCTCCTCCCTGTGAGGCAGCTCTGTCACCTCCCAAATGATAGCAGCCTAGAGAGTACAGTGGGGAGATCAGGCCCTTAATAGTAACGTCAGGTTTACTCTTCTATTGTTACAATCTAGAACAACATGTTTAATTAGTGCAATTGTAGGTAGATTCTTTGAACCCTTGGTCAATCATAGCAAGAACTGATTTTATTCCTCTTCTGAAAGCTCTTCTGTTTTTCTAAAGCACATAGCAATTAGTAGTACGTCTATAGTTATTAGTAATGATCTGAAGAATGGCCCTCTTTTCACAGAGGAGTCAGGGGCCAAATTGAGCTGATCAATTGAATACAACTCTTCTCAATGGTGGGAAATTTGTCTCTCATAAAACCCACCCAGGAATAGACTAGAACGTGCCCGCCTGTAGGCTGGCATCAGTCACCCTTCTCACAGCTGTGCTCGGCTCCTTTTTGCTAACTAGACATCATAGCCCAGGAACAGCCTTCCCTGCTCCTCAAATGTCTGACTTAACTTGCAACATCCGGTGAATTGTTATATGGAAGAGAGATTGGAGAATAGGGTATAAGTTCAGACTCTTTAGGTTATAATCCAAAGGAACCAACTTTGAACTGGCTTTTGCAAACTAAAAAGTTCAGAAGAGCATCTACATAAAGACCTGGCTAGATCTAGGGTCTCAGTGTCAACAGTTTTCTCTCTCTCTCTCTCTCTCTCTCTCTCTCTCTCTCTCCTAGTTCCTCTTTTTCAACTTCATTCTGATGAAAAAGCAAGATAGCGACCAGAAGCTCCAGGCTTATCATCCCAGTAACTCCAGTACCAAAGACGATTTCTTTTTCCTGGTCATTCTGCCAGGATTAGTTCTAATTGGCCCTATGTGAGTCAGCAGTCCATCCCTGAACGAACCAGGAGGACGAAATACACTGACTAGTCATGGCTGGGTCATCCCTTCTGGGTAAGAGTGAGGGAGACATAGCAATGCAGACAAAACTAGGATGCTCATTCCAGATAGAATAGTGGATACTGGGTAGAATAAAAAGAACGGATGTCAATACCAGGGGCAGAGCAAAGGGGCAGATCAGGATAACTGAAGAGATGTGGTTCTCTTCTTGTTTCTCTCTGAGCGTCCCTGAGACGGAGTGAAGCAGTGTTTCTGTGTACCCTGATGTTTCATTACAATCCAGCAAGAATTTCAGTGTGAGAAAGATTGATCATAGACTTTCCCGAGGGGGAATTACTAATGGGAAGACCACCTTCTGTGACCTTGTTCCCCGCTGGCAAGGGCTCCACTGGCTGAGTTATAGGGAAACTCCAGCGCGTTGTCAGATCTCACAACAACATTAAGTGGGACTTCCTTTTCATATTTGCCACCTCATTTATTTTGTATGTCCCCATGTTATTAGTTTTACTGCCCATTAATCATTATATATTACAAAACGTAGAAAGTGTGCTTAAGAGGAGATAGTGCAGGGACTGGCCGAGGCAGTCACAGCTTTGCAGTGACAGGAGAGAGCTTGGGCGTGGCGGGCAGGGCCCCTGTTGCACCCACTCACAGAGGCACCCCTGTAATCACCTTCTGCCTCATGTGTGGATGCGAACATGTCTTCTGCCTTTCCCACCAGCTCAGAGAAGGATCTGAGGAAAGCAGCTCTTTCTCTGTGAGGGCAGGTGACCAGCCACCGAAACATGTTTTTACAGAAATTGCTTCACAAAAGCCTGAAGTCAGATGATAAAAAGGAAGAAAGGAAAAACTGTGTTTTTTAGCAGTGAGTTCCATTGCTGTATAATAGAGGAGTCTTCTGCTCTATTATATTTCTTTCCTATTATCGTTTCTCACAGTATCAGTACTATCAAGCCATTCCTCTGATGAAATCTTTTAAAGGCTTCCAGTTGCATCTGCTCTGAGTCTCTCCTTTGCCAGATTTGGAGGCCCTCATGTCTCCCTTTATCCTCTAGACCAGTGGTTCTCAACCTTCCTAATGCCACAACCCTTTAATACAGTTCCTCATGTTGTGGTGATCCCCAACCATAAAATTATTTTCGTTGCTACTTCATAACTGTAATTTTGCTACTGTTATGAATCATAATGTAAATATCTGATATGCAGGATGGTCTTAGGCGACCCCTGTGAAAGGATCGTTCGACCCCCAAAGGGGTCGCGACCCACAGGTTGAGAACCGCTGCTCTAGACCAAGGGCCATTTGGATATTTATAACATCATTTACAGGCCATACACAATTTTCAACTTAAAAATCAGCCTGCTATATTTGGTCAAACATTTAATTAACTCATCCCTAATGCCTTGGCAGGGCCAGAGCAAATGATTTCATGGGCCTTATGCAGCCCGTGGGCTGGGCACTCCCACCCCTGCTCTAAACCCACACTTACTTCCCACCAATCTCCAGTTCTGTCATTTTCCCTATGGTCACTCCATCCATCCTTTGTTTCTACCACCCAGTCAGTGTGTCGTGCACTTCCCCGTTTGTGAGTGACTGCCCACCTCCTACTTTTCCTACCTGTGGTCAGTCCATCTTCAAGGCTGAGTCCTGCTTCATTCACGAAGCCTCATGACTCAGGATCACAGTGCTTTCTTTTCTCTGGATTCCACGGGTCCAAACTACTCCAGCCATGAACTGCTCCGTTACTCACAGACATGCCTATTGGCCAATGACCCCAAAAGTCTAGGACCATGTCTGGTGTGTCATTGTGTTGATGGTGTCATGCGTCAGTCTGAGGGAGAAGAGTCACTTGGCTGTGAAAGAAACGAACCTGCTCTTTATTTGCTGTCCAGACAAGGTTATTTTTATCAAGTGATCTTAACACTGGGTTTCTTTATGGAAAATGTCTCTGGAACAAATTAGCCTTTTGGGTTATTGAAAGAAGTGAAGGATATCAAAGATAATTTGAGAAGTGGTGAAGAGTGTTCTACAAAACCAAAGAAAAAGTGGAAGTTTTGAATAAAGAGTCAACATTCAAAGCTAGTGGTGACTCGGCCCACAATGTATATATTGGAAACAAATCCTCCTGGCACTCTCTTTGTTTTAGAGAATACTTGTAATGAATATAGCCATTGCTCATAAAAGAAGACACATGGTACAAACCAGTTACTTAATGAATATAAGCGGTGCTCCAGGTACCACATATAAGCTCTATATCAGGTCATCTAACTACCCTGTCAGGGAGGTGCCATTATTATTTTTTAAGTACTTTTATTAATTTCGGAGAGGAAGAGAGAGGGAGAGAGAGATAGAAACATCAATGATGAGAGAGAATCATTGATCGGCTCCCTCTTGTATGCTTCCTACTGGGGATCGAGCCCGCAACACAGCCCTGTGCCCTTGACCAGAATTGAACCAGGATCGTTCAGTCCACAGGCCGACGCTCTATCCACTGAACCAAACCATCTAGGGCGAGGTGCTATTATTATCTGTCTTACAGATGAGGAAACTGAGGCACAAAGAGGTGTAGCCTCACCTAAGTTAACACAGTTAGTTCGGGGATGGGCCTGGGACATGGGCCCAAACAGTTTGACGCCAGGACAAAGTCGTAGGTATTGCTTTAAATATGCAATTATTAGTAAAGAGGCAGTTAATTAGTGGAATGAAGAGATAACATGGTGCCCATCTCTATTTTCTAAAATGTTGGGATCTTACTACCCTCAGGTGATATTTCACAAATGTTAGGGGACTGCTCCGCATTCTCTGGTGTTATCACTTCATGTGTGTTCATCTTTACTTCACACGTGGATTATAACCTTCTGGAGGAAACTAGATGCCTTATCTTTTTATTTCTGAGGCATCAAAGAAAGTGGGAGGAACTTTAGCTCAAAGATCGTTCAGACCAGGAAAACCTCATGTCTGAGTAGCATTGCCAAGTCAATAGGCCAACATTGTTTTGTTGGCAAATTCCAGGCACTTAAAAGAGGAATTAGAAGAGAGTGGAGTCCAGTGATTGTGCTGAGTTTACATAAGATACAGTACTACAGCACCACCTCTCAGGAACGGTTTTCAAGTCACCGGGGAAAGGGAAATCACAAAACACAATTGGAAATCTCCTAAATGCATCTTAATGTAGATGAGACAAAATTATTTCCAGCAGGTAGCTGTAGCTTCAGTCAAGCATCAGACCAGCTGATTGGCTTCTGACTAAGGGTGGGGGCATATGAAAGATTTAAATGTTAAACACAAGGGTCACACTCCCTGTCATAAGATGATAATGGCATGAGCATCAAGCAGACACCATTACTCACATCTATAAGAATAGCTATGATAAAAAAGACAAGAGGTAATTAGCGCATGTAGGATGTGAAGAAAAGGGAACCTCTACGCAGTTGGTGGGAATATAAATTGGTACAGCCACTATGGAAAAATTTAAAACTAGAACTATCATGTGATCCAGCAATTCCACTTATGGCTGTATATCCAAAGGAAATGAAATCACTATTTTGAAAAGATATCTGTACTCCCATGTTTGCTGCAGCATTATTCACAATCGCCAAGACATGGAAACAACCCAAGTGTCCATTGGTGGATGAATGTGTAAAGAAAAGGTCACACACACACACACACTGGAATGTTAGTTGAAAATCCCACCATTTGGGACAACCTGGATGCACCTTATGAACATTATGCTAAGTGAAATATATCAGACCAAGAAAGACAATTACTGTATGATCTTGCTTATATGTAGAATCCAATGAAGCCTGACTCATCGAAAAAAAGAATAGAAGGGTGTTTTCCAGGAGCTGAGAAAGGTTGGAAACAGGGAAATATAGGTCAGTTATAAGATGAATAAGTTCTACTGTACAGCATGGTGACTATAGTATATACTTGAAAGTTCCTAAGAGAGTAGGTCTTAAATGTTCTCACCACACACACACATACACACACACACACACACACGAGGTAATGGAGGTGATAACTAACCTTATTGAGGTAATGATTTCACAATATAAACATGCATCAAATCATCATGTTGTACACCTTAAACTTACACAGTATTATGTGTCCATTATATCTCAATGATAAATAATAAAATGTATCCCAGGGACTTAAACAAAAAAAAGCAGAGACTCACAGAAATCAGTCCATTTCTCCCAACTCCTGCTCTCTCCTTGACTCGAATTCACTCTAGAACACACTGTCATTGAGTGAGATGGTGAGTGAAATTGCTCTCCTTACTTAACTTATTTTATCCTGCCCCTCCTCCCTCCTTCTCCTCCTCTGTAGCTCTCTGGGGACATGAATGTACAAGCAAATTTAGGAAAGATCAACTGTGTGTGGTGTGGTCTCATTTTGAACAGGAAAGAACATTGTAAATTAGAAAGCAGCAAGAGAATGCGAGTTACTAATTACACTTGTCTTTTGTTCCTCTTAGGACCAAGCACAATTCTGAGCAACAAAAAATACTCAGGAAACAGTGGTAGCCGACTTGATTTTGGCTTGACATTCATTAAATTGAAATCTTGCTTAATGTGTATCTACAAAGAGATTGTTATTTATGTTAACACAAAACTGAAAAACCTCACTTTCTCAGTAATTGAGAATATGAAGTTGTTTTTAGTACAGTCCCCTCTAAAAAGAGAATAAAATAATAAAGCAAAATGTAGAAAAATAATGTTTGATCCTAAAAAATACATCAGTTTACACATTGTGTAAAAATATCTTCCTGTGGATACCATCCAAGAAATCAGTTTGACCTTTTAGTTATGCTAATGGTTTTTAAAGCAAGTTATTAGAATTCTTTATATTATACTTTGTTTTGAGAGTACTATAACAAATGACCCGCACAACACATAAACCATTCAACAATCAAAAGCAGAAGAAAAATGTGTTGTCAAAGCAAGTCATACAAAGAGTAAATGGTAAAAAAGAAAAGGGGGTGGGTATCCCTGAAACAGTTTGTGTTCAGAGTGAAAAGCCTGTTACCATGATATACAAGGAGGAGCTGGAAGATAAATAAAGGTGTTCTTGGCAGTGGGAAAAGATAAGATGACTGAAAGTGCATATAAGGAGGTGGAAATGACAGGAAAGGTTGATATTACAAAGAGAAGTTGAGGGAAAGGAATGACTATTATAAAAAGAAAGGCCAAAGCATAGAGAAGATGAATGAATAGTTATAGGCAGGGTAGAAATTACTAAATCCTTGAAAGTGGCCCAAAATAACCTAAGCGCTGTATTAACAAAGAACAGGATGCTCTGTGTGGGCTTGGAGGAAGTGAATCAATTGTGGGTGTGTTTCTCCAGGTAAAACTTTATTCGCTCTCACAGCATTGGAGAAAGGGGGCATCCAGTGCTATAATGACCCTTTACTTTCACCTTCATTTACTCCTACAACAAATATTTATTTAGCACTTCTCTGTGCTGAGGATACAAAGATCAGCAAGACTAAGGACATGGTAGGTGGCATTTATCCATCCTCTTATCCGATTTCACAGGTAGAAAAGCTTGCCACTAAGTCGGTTTGTTTGACTCTCAAAATGAATCTTTTTTTCCCCTGGTAAATAATAAAAGTGCCAGGGTTTTTTGTTATCTTTTGTTTTCTTTAAGTAGCTGTATTTTCCTCCAGAGACTGATGCTATTTCTCTAATTTTTAAATTCATTATGGTCTTCAATGCCAATTTTGGGTGGTTTTAAATGTATATGTTTGTTTTTAATCCAGTGGCGTTTTCCTGATAAGGCAGGTAAAGGAAAACCAAAAGATTAAAACAAACCAGTCTATTGGGTTGAATTTGCCTGAGTTCTTCAGTTACCTTAACAGAATCCATCCAGAGATGTGGCTATATATTTTTTTTAAGTGATTTACCTGTGAAGTTGAGCCATTTTGTTATCCACAAAATAAAAGAAGACAGAAAAGTGTCATAAGAATATTTTCAGTGTGATAAATTCACTGTTATTTTTGTTGAACGTAATTTGAGTCCAGGAAAGAAATCAAAATATGGCATAAGATTTTGACTTTCAGTATCTAAAAGAAGGAATCTTTAGTAATGAAAATTAAAGTGTATAGCAACTCTTGGCAAAGATTTAAAGACCTTTGGAGGGCCATGACCACACACACAATCGAAGCATTAGTTGTATTTGTTCACCTAATCTTCTCATATTTTCTCTAGATATTTTCACTTTAAAATAGATAATGTTTGAAGGCAGAGGAGGGATTATGCAAATATATGAATCTTAATGAGAAGTTGATTATTGAACATTTTGACGTGAATTTCAGGAAATGATGAAAGACCCTGGAATTTATTAAGGCTTAAGAGAAAAAGCTCTGCTCCCAGAGAACTTAGAAATTGCCAGTAAAAGAACTGAGACCCAAATGACAGCAGATAATGTATAAGCCAGATTACTTTATGCCCTGTGGTAATGACTAGGAAATGGGGCACTGTGATAAGCTTGGAATGATGATCAATATTTGGAATACTGAGATAGGCAAGAAAGTAATTAGTCCCATTATGGACACAGTTAGCACAGATAACACAATTTGGGAAATTATACATTTGAATATTATGGGGAATTTTTTTCGAGGCTAATGGATTTGCAATGATATCTATTAAAGCACATAAGACATTTTGCCTCTAGGGAAACTACTAAAAAAATCAAATATACAAAATTTTCAGTAAGTGTAATCTAAAATAAAAAGACAAAGTGGGATATGTTAATGAATAAAATGGTGCTGTGACTTCCTACTTGGAATTTATAATAATTTTTCATTCAAAGAGTTTTAAGGCTATTAATTTCACATCACAACTCCCCATGAAGCAAGTAAAGCATTTCTATTGTATTTGCCCAAGTTCATTGCTCATAATACAGAAAGGCCAAATTGATAATGAAAGCAAGCTATCTTGATGAATTCCTGGCCTTTTCAGGTTTCATGCTGTGACCCCTGGTTAGCATTGCAATCATTTTGGTCCCTAATTTACGCCTGGGCACAATTCCTTTATTTTCAAGGGAGGGGCTCTAACTTAATTAATTTCCACTAAGTGCCTTGAGGACCATTGATGTTATTGAAATGAGCAGATTAATACGTTATTTATTGTTAATTTATCATAAATATTTGTTAATTATTAAGCTCTAGCTGGGAGAAAAACTTGCCATGTATTTGAAAGTGAATACCTTCCCCAAAACAATTTCCTATGTTTTAATAAGAATGTATTGGAAGCAATTTCATCAATAATGGAAGATCCAATTACTGGTCTTCTGGATTAAGGCATTCTTTTAATGTGAGACTTTAATGCTGGAATGGGAAGTTCAAACATTGCCAATGAAACCTCTGACTAATTAAATGATTATAGCCTAAAGGGAAGGGCAACCAAGGCCCCATCATTAATCTTCCCACGAATAGCCACTATATGTGACAAATAGATGGAAAAGTGTAAGGAGTTATTTGGGGGGAAAAATCAGGTTCAACTTTTAAATTAAAAAGTAAAGGAAGTATATCTGTTTGAAGCCCTTTTCAGCTTTTGCAGAAGGAATAGTTATATTTAAGAGTGCAGTGGTAGCCCAGCTGTTGTGGTTCAGTGGTTGAGCATTGACCTATGAACCAGGAGGCCATAGTTCAATTCCCAGTCAGGGCACATGCCCGGGTTGTGGGATAAATTCCCAGTGGGAGGCGTGCCGGAAGCAGCTGATCAGTGATTCTCTCTCATCTCTCCCTCTCCCTTCCTCTCTGAAATCATGCAATGGTGGATTGAAGCAAATGAACTGTGCTGGGCCTTCACTTACCCACATGTTTAGAGGTAACAGTCATAATAGTTATCATCAATATTTTATGAGCATATACTATGTGACAGGCACTCTTGTATCCTTGTCTTATCCTCATTTTACAGATCACAAAACTGAGGTTTAGAGAGTCAATAACTCAAGAAATAAGTAGCAGAGTGGGGCGTGTTGGGATTTTCCACAGCCTCTCCTCGTAACCACTCTCTGTGAACCACTACTCTCTGGACTGTTTTATTCTCTATTATCTTATTCACGGGCCTTGTAAGGAACCAGCAGCAGTTCCAGCCCAAGTTCAAGGGCAGGAATCTAAGTCTGAATCAGAGAAATTGAGGTTCACACCCAAACAGTCGTCCAGGAAGGACTTTCTGTTTCACCGGTGAAGTGGGCCTTCGTAGCTAGAGGGCTGGTGCAGTGGTTTCTCAGACTTTTAAGAATCTGTTTTGTAGTGACCCCTCTCCACCTACACAGGAGCTCTGAACTCCCCTCTCCTCGAATTTTTAATACCCATGGGAGAACTGGTGGCACGACTCCTTTAAATCTTTAATCTTGGTGTGTGTGTCCATTCTCTCATAACACTATTTTCCTAGTTGGCATGGAGTAGTGGATGTGTCTGAGGGTGGGTGGGGCCAGGAGACATGACCCTGAAACTCCCCTTTACATAAGGAAGTCTTCTGGGACCAAGTCAAGGCAGTCCCGTTCATTTGAGAATAGAAGAATGTTCGAAAGTGTTATAACATCTTTTTAAAAAATGATTACAGCCTGGCCAGTGTGCTCAGTGGTTGAGCATCCATCCATGAACCAGGAGATTACGGTTCAATTCTCAGTCAGAGTATATGCTCGGGTTGCGGGCTTAATCCCCAGTAGGAGGCATGCAAGAGGCAGCCGATTGATGATTCTTTCATTGTTGATGTTTCTATCTCCCTCTCCCTCTCCTTTCCTCTCTCAAAATCAATTTTTAAAAAAGATTACAATCATATTTCTTTAGGAGGCCTTTATTTTAAGGGAATATTTGGCACATGGAACTTACAGTATGTTTTTATTATGCCGCCTATTTTTGACACGGAAGATCCCTCTTTTCACACCTTGATAACTGTTGCATCATTTATTTTGAGAAGTGTGTGTATGTCAGGTTCATATTTCTGATGGTGAGATAAGTTTATCAGGATCTTAGAGAACATGGTCACTGGGCATGGAAATCATAGGTTACAAAATAAAGCCTTCTTACTAAGCGTTGGAAGATATATTCCTTGGCCTGTGCACCTAGCCTACGCTGGCCTGAAAGTCACTGAACAGTCGTACTCAGATCAGTTCTGTAGATGCTCAAAGTGGGACAAGTAAACACTCAAATTTGGACGAAGTCCACCCCATGACTGATAACACGGGGTATTCATAGATCACTCTCTCAGACAATTGCTTAAACTCAGCCACAGCCAATATCATATCAGCTACAGATGAAAACGTGAGGAGTGATCATATTTTAGGATGACTTCAGTGGGATAGAATGACTGAGATTTTTTATTTTGACTAATTATTTACTTTATACTATCCCTTCAAAGAGACCTTTTCTTTTAGTGGGAGCCTAGAAAAAATATTTGGGTGAATAATTAGGCTAAAAATAGATGGTGAATCTTCCCATTCTAAAAGCTATGGAATTCCCAATGCAATGTGAATCTCAGCTGGAATTGGTGAGGTCAGGAGTACAAAAGATGGATTGAATGTAACATTTTATTGTACATCATGAAATCTATATGTGGTAAGGTACTTTTTCCAAAGGTTCTGTTGCAATTGAGTGCTGATGCCCATCAATTGACATAATAATCCCTCCTGCAACCAGTAACCTTGACCTCTCCTTAGAAGCCTCCTGACACATAAAGGAAATGTGTGCCCTGGTCAAGGTCCATATCAGATTCCCCTTTCAGGTGGAGATTCAGTTCCATCAGGTCAATGAACTTGTAAATCCTCGTAGAAACCTTCCTGAATTTGGATTCTCCTCTTTACCATCAGTCTCTCTTCCACTGCTACATCCTGTTTACTCCCTGGGAATAAATATAAACACTTGTTTCAAGCCTGAAAACCCCTGAGTCCACATTACAACCTAGGACTCAACCACCCTTTTTGCCTTTAGTTTTACTATGTACTGCATCCAAGAGTGCCACATTGTCATTGGGACCAACATCAGTTGATGCTTCTAATTTGTGATGTCTCTTTATACCAAGTGAATCTTATATACTAGAAGCCTGGTGCACGACATTCATGCACTATGGGGGAAAGGGTCCCTCAGCCCGGCCTGCGCCCTCGCGTGGGCAGTCAGACAGGGGTCCTTAGTGCTGCTGCGGAGGCGGGAGAGGCTTCTGCCACCGCCACTGTGCTCACCAGCCATGAGCCCGGCTTCTGGCTGAGTGGCGCTCCCAGCACTGACCACCAGGGGGCAGCTCCTGCATTGAGCGTCTGCCCCTTGGTGGTCAGTGCGCATCATAATGACCAGTCATTCTGCCATTTGGTCAATTTGCATATTAGCCTTTTATTATATAGGATTTGTATAACCCATGGGCACAGACAATAGTGTGATAGGCTTGGTTTGGGGGGTGGGGAGAGAGTAGGGAAGGGGGAGGGGGTCAATGGGGAAATAAAAGGGGACATCTGTAATACTTTCAACAATAAGTATACATTTTTAAAAAACAAAGTGAATTCATTGCTGGCTCTATTAATCCTACAAAGTCCATGAATCCTTAATGTTCAGGGTTCTTCGAATGAGCAGCAATGTATTTGTTCCTTCTCAAATATAACTTCTCTCTAAGCTTCAGATGAGCTCCTTTTAGATAACATGCCTTCTATCTTGGATGATTTATTCACTTTCATGTTCCCTGGAATTTATTGCTAGAGGTTGATGTGAATACTTACAGTTTGGGTTCCAATATAATCTCCTGGATGGCAATTAATAAATAAAAGATGGTTACTATTGTCAACAGAAGGATGAGGCTTTCTCAGACACTTTCATCTCCGTGTTTTCACCAGACTTCATATCAAACATCCCTAGGGCTTGATGGTGTAAAACATTTTCTGTAAACTCCAAAGCTTTTACTGTTGCTTCAATACCCCAAGCCTCCATGTTGCTTTTTTGTTTTCTTGTCAGAAATGACCTTACTCGATTTCTGTTTATTCAACTTACCTTCCTTCCTGTGAATATAAGAAACATCTCCCTTTTTGGATTCAGTAGGAATGTATTCTCAATACTTATGACTTGCAAGTAGTACCTGAAATATGTCCCTGAAATCTATTGGGATTTTGTTTTTTGCTTAGTCTCATCTCTGTTGCATTTATTGGAGATGCATTATCACTCCATGAAATGCGGTGTTTATTGTCATCATGTGTATTATTCAAAGTGCAAAATTGCCTCTCGACAGTTAATGATGAAACTGTAAAAATATATCCAATTTCTGCAGTTTGCCTGCTTGACTAAGCTCGAGGCTAATCTAAACTAATGCTCTTCTTTTAGAGACGAGGAATCTGGAGGTCACTTGAAGTAGCTTGACCATAATCAGGAAGAAAGCAGAGGCCAAATGACATTAGGCAGTGTGATGCAGAAAGGGTGGAGTTAGGCTGCCGCAGGACAGTGCCCAGTTCTGACACTTAAGTGTATCACTTTGGGCCAAATATTTCACTGCTCTGTGCCTCAGTTTCCTCATCTGTAATGGGACTAACAGTAGTGCAGTAGCACAACTATTAGGCTTATAGTAAGGTAATACAGGTAAAGCACTTAGAACAGGACTAAGCATCCTTAGCTGTCAGCATTCTTGTAATTATTTTGACTATTTTTAATATATTCAGAACTTATGAAAGGTGTGTATTGTTTTTTAATGTTATGTGTATTTAGGTAGGCATTTCATCTTTGTATAGGCATTACTTCTTTTCTATTCTTTGCATTATTTAGTGCTGTGTTAAGCAATTAGTATTAAAGGTGGGCGCAGTAGAAGAGCAAAGATACTGATCGTAGTTCAGTGAGCCTTATTGTGTGCTAGGCACTGAAGTGTAGGTACTTTATGTACACACCCCTGGACATGCACGCCATCTATATCTACTGAAAACCTGCAAAGGAGTTTATTTCCAGTAATGCCAGTGTAGCCTCGTCATCTTAATCTCCTTCGTAACTGGAGAGGATCGTGAGCCCTGGCCCTGGTGGCAAAGAGCCCTGATAGGATTCCTCCCATCTTCAAAGTGAGCCTGTGCCGCTGGTATTTGTGTAGCCTTCCCCTGTTGTGGACAACGGAGAGCCCGGCTGTGGGAGGGAATGAGGGAAAGGAGGCAGATACAGGGCAAGACAAACAGTACAAATGAAAAATAGTGTATATCAGAACACAAATTATTAAAACCTATTTAGGTATTGCTTATTTCTTTTTGGAATATTATATTATATTAAAAAAGCTGCCCCTTTGTAAATACCCAAATAGAAATAATTTGTAACAATAAGCATTCACACAGAAAAGTTATTTTCCTGCTCGCTTTGCTTTATTTATCTAGAGACTAAATAAATTGTATTCACCATGCACTAATAGCCACCAGAGTAAGGTAAAGTATTTAATCACAAAAATTGCAATCGCTTTAGTGTTCTTTGATTTCTCTGTGTAGGGTACTTAATAATTATAAAAGCAGTGATGGATGTAATAAAAGCTACAGGGTATGGGGGTGCTCGAGATGGGTACTGGAGAACAGCATCCTTTAGGTTGGGCGCTCTGTGTAGGTATGTGTGAAAGTGTGTGTGTGTGTGTGTGTGTGTGTGTGTGCGCGCGCGCATAGGAACACACAGTCATATACACACTCTCACACATGGAATCTCTGCAGACCGCCGTAACCTTTCAAATGTATATGTATGTGTGCGTGTGCCTATGCACATATATACACATACATGTTTATTTCTATATATGATACCATCTTAAATCTTTCCACAACTTTATACAAAAGAAAACTAAGGCTCAAATCACAGCAAGAGGCAAAGTACCTGGGACCTTTCAGTCCGCAGGCCGACGCTCTATCCACGGAGCCAAACCGGTTAGGGCATGATACCATTTTAACTTTTTCCACAACTTTATACAAAAGGAAACTAAGGCTCAGTGGAGTCAAGCCACTTGCTCACAATCACAGCAAAAGGCAAAGCCGGGGTTGATCCCCAGCTGCCGCCCGCTTGGCACCCCTTTTGTAAGATGCCCAAACAGAGAGATTTTGGGAACAGCAGACCTTGCCAGGTCACCACCTGCTCGTAGGAAAGAGGTGACCGTTGGCCTTTCTCTTCCAGAATCTCCCAGCAAGGACTTCGGCCCCACTCTGGGACTGAAAAAGTCCAGCTCCCTGGAGAGCCTGCAGACGGCGGTGGCCGAGGTGCGCAAGAACGAGCTGCCGTTCCACCGGCCCCGGCCGCACATGGTCCGCGGCCGCGGCTGCAACGAGAGCTTCCGCGCGGCCATCGACAAGTCCTACGACGGCCCCGAGGACCTGGACGGTAGGGCCAATGCCTCCTGCGAGGGCTCCTTCATCCCGTCATTACCCACGAATCGCGGGCGAGAGTGTGTGCTTAACTGTGGAGGAAAATGACTTAGGGATCCCAATTATAGTTTCGATATTAAAAGTAATTCATTTCCCTGATATGTTTTGCCCTTTGGCTTTACGAACATGAGATTGCATAAGGCAACGTGCAATTTATTCTACTGCGCAGACGCGAAAGAAATGTTCGCTGTCACTTTTCTGCGAGGACCAACTGTCGTTCCCCCTGAAGGTGGGAGCGCTCCGTCTGCGTTTCTTGACATTCTTATTGGAGCCATTAGAAGCAGCATGAACCCCCACCCCCACCCCCCAACGACTGCATTAATGGGGTGGAAGCAGTCGGGTTATCTTGCGCTCAAAAGCCTCTCCTGGGAATAACTCCCCCTGCTTGTTGCCCAGCATGTGCGCTTTCTGAGCTGATCAAGGTGAACAAGCTGGCCCTCAGAGAGAGGCGTGCTTTCCCATGTATCAAGCCTTTCCTATTCATCTCCCACTCCTGCACCAAACCAGATGTAGGTGGTTGTCTCTTCAAAGGGTACCAGTGGCCCCTGGAAGGGTAGGCCTGCAGAGCGCTTTTATTCATTCTTCTGCATTTAAACTGTTCTTGGGACGCTAACACGAAGTGCCCCTGACCATGTGTGTTGATATTTTTTCTCTGCACAGACGGGTTGTCTGATAGGAGCTCTCACTCCGGCCACGGAGCCCTGAACTGTGACTCGGCCCCTCCGGGGAACTCTGAGCCGGAGGACCTGGAGAATAAAGCCAGGAAAGCCAAAAAGACGAAAGAGAAGGAGAAGAAGAAGGAAAAGGGCAAAGCGAAAGGCAAGGAGAAGAAGCAGAAGGAGGAGAGTGAAGATCCAGAAAGGAAGATAAAGAGGAAGGGGCTTGGTGCCATGCTGAGGTAGGGCCTTGCTTTGAAGGCTAACTTGGTTTTGGTTTCCATTTGTTCGTTCGTTCGTATACCGTGGTGAAATCACCCATTTATGCGCATTCAGCGGCATGCATACAACTTTAAACTGAGAACGCGCTTGCTCCTTTTCTGCGGACGCAGAAGGAGACTTCTTGGGTGGCTCAGAAACTCATGGTGATGACAGGAAGCTATTCTGTATCTGTTGTCAAAGACGTGGGCAATTCCCGCAGCCCTTGGTCCCAAAGTGCTATGCGGATAAATTAAATGTGAGTCCTAACTGTGACCTTTAGGACAATCTCTTTGAATAAAGAAGACTGACCAGATGAACCACACCCCCCTATTTACCCCCATGAGACTAGGTGTGTACGGCCAGGCCTGTGGGCCCATGGGCTGTCTGTCACCTACAGAGGCTCCGGGATCCAGTGGAGGTGTCACTGGGTCTGGAGTCAGATGACACTGGTCTGAACTCATGCAGTAGCTGCTGGCTTCACACATACCACTTACTGCCCTGAGCCCGAGCTTCCCCACTCCCAGAGGCTGGCATACCTGCTCTCCTGACACGTGTGAGACAAGGTCTCCTGTGCAATCGCTCCATTGACTAGGCATGGTCGCAGCTCCAGTCCGAAAACAACCCCTGCGTTTGGGTTGGTGTCAGGACCACACCTGCTTCTCAGTCTGCAGCCAGAGGTGGGGAGAGGAGGAAGGGGAGCTGGGGGAGGGGGAGGGAAAGGCACTATTACAACAAGGATAGGGTTTTACTTAACTGGTTGTACCTGGTATAACCGGGCTGTTGGGTGCCCTTTGTGGGCCACTTTTGTGCATTTTTCAGGGGGCTCCCTACTGCACCAATAGTGACATAGGAGTTTCATTTTCTCACTGACTTCCTGAGGCCCTGTGACCTCAGACCACACAGCCCTGGGGCCTCCTCCTCACCCCAGCTGGTCCACCACAGTCCGAGGTGGCCGTAGCCTAACTTCCTCTACAGGTGATCTCTTGTGCCTCCAAATGCCAGAAGTACAGTCTGTTCCCTGGTCCGTTTCCTCCTCACCCTGCTCCAGGATGCCCGCCCAGCCTGGCACCTCAAAATTCTCCAGGGCAGAGTCAGGCATGGCTCTGCCTCCCCAACTCGAAGGCCACGTGCCAAACTCTCCCTGGAATGTTCTCATGCTGGGGAAGATCAGCAAATGTTTGCAAGTCACCAAGCACATATGTAGGAAGTGGGATGACAGTCTCCTTTCATGCAGTTGCCTTCACATTCTCAGAGGGGATTTCTGCAACCTCCCCATTAATTTTGTTGGTGTGAGAGATGGAAATGCCCCTGTTCATTACTTTCCTTACTCACAGAAAAACCTCTCTTTCTCTCAGTCTCTACCCTCTGTCCCATGGTCTGAAGGTGAGTGAGAGGAGGGGATAGGTGATGAATCACTTTGGCCTTCAAATTAAACCCTTAGGAGATCTCTCTCTTAAAGATGCTGAGTGGTATTTGTCATCAGATGTTCTCAGTGTCTGGATCTTGAACTGAAATTTCTCACAGATACGGAACATTTCATTTGAATTTTGTTATTCATATATATATCCTAAATATCCTCTCTGTTCAATCGATTATATATAATAGTTGTTCATATGGAAAATAATGCAATAATTAAATAATAATAATAATAAACTCTGATACTTATAAACTCCTATATATGACATTTAGGGGACATAAATAATACTGATACCAGTAGACAAATCTCCCAAAGATCAAGGAAATGGATTCTCTCTGAAGAACCTCTAGAAAGGAACACAGACCTGCCAACCCCTTAATTTGAGCCTGTTTTTGTTGTTTAAGCCACTAAGTTTGTCATACTTTTTTATAGCATCAATAGAAAACTAATATAATTATCATCATAATTATTACTATTTAATGTCATAGTAATTGATAAGGAAAAAAATTCTATAGAGGCTTAACTAGAGTCGTCTATAAATATAAAAAACTCTCAGAGCTTCCCATTTTCTAGAATATTACTATATTAAGCCTTAACTTGATATGTTACTTCAGATGATTGGATTCGGCAGGTTCATACTCCATTGCCCATAACACAGAGCCGGCTTTTCTTGTTGTTCAATATGTGCTATATTTTCCTCTGTTAGAAATCACAGGGCCTCCTAGATCCTTCAGACATCTAGCAACTCAGGGTTTGTTCCTTTCTACTATTTCAGCAAAATTAAGATCTGAAAGGTGGTGTTTGATTTTATCTCTGGTGTAAAAATAGCAACTGTTTTCCATAGCCTTTTGCATCTGAGTTTGTGAGCATATTGGAGCTCCTGCTACATGCACATTTTCAACAACAAAGAACACAAAAGCTGTTACCATTAGCCAAGAGATTTTGCCTTAATTCTCATCTGTTGCTCAGATGCTATTGACTTAGTTTCTTTCTTATTTAAAAAAGATTGATTGCTTTAAGGTTCCCTAGGAGTTAGATGTGTGGTTTAAATATGTATTATTTTTTCCATTAGCTTTTTTCACAGACACTTTCCCGAACCTAGGGCTTTAATGTAGGTTGTGTACTTGCACCATGTACTGTGGAACCTGGCCAAGGGCCTGAGTGAGGACTGAAATTCTGCTTCCTTCTGCTCACCACACCTTGCATCGTAGAAGTGCAAATATGTTGGCCGTGGCTATGCTTGTAAAAAAAGTTGTGTTGTGTGCTTTTCTGATATTAGCTGATCCACTCCTGTTGGTGATATGTAGGAAGTGGTACAGTGCAGCTGATTAATTAATTTAACCTACTCCTGATCCTTTTGAAAAATTGTGGCGGATCTCATTAATTCATATCTTAGCATGTGTTGTCTGGGCCCAGGATGCTTATTCTGTGCTGATTTCAGAATGACCTTGCAGATTCAGCCATGGCTTGCTTACACAGGCCATAAATTATCGTGGAAAAATAGGCAGGGCTGGAACCCACCCACGTTGCTAGTTTCCCTATATCCTGTTTGCCTGCTGTTGAAAGAGAACCTTAGGGGTTCAAACCGCTTAGATTCCTCCATTATGTGTTTGGTTTCCTTTAGGCATTGTACTCTTTATGGCACTACCCTGTGGCCCATGGCTCTTTGTAGCCAAAGAGTGAATGAAGCTCAAACCTCTCAATAGACACGCCCATTGCTATCAGCCTTAAGCCACCTTCCTGGGGTCTAGCAGATACTTCCTAAGCACTGAAGAGAAATATCCTTTGACTAACAAAATCTTGCCTGTCTAGAATGAAAAACCCAGGAATCAGTGTCTGATTTCTCAATTATTTAATAACCTTGTCGATCTTTATATTCTTTAAACTGAATTCTGCCATAGATTTGTGTTTAAAATCCATTCTTTTATATCATAGCTGCTGTATTATCTTCTTTAAATTATAGGCCACTCACTTCAAAAGCCTTTGAATTGTCAACTGGTTTGGGATCCTGAATGGAAAGCCTTGATATTGTTGATCAAGTACCTTTTTCTGTATATTTTTGTGTGATTTTGTTCTCAAAAGAATTGTGCCTAGTGAACTCCATTTTAATGGATTAACCGAGAACAAAGTAAAATGTGTCAATAGAGACTTCATCTCTGCTTTTAAATCTTGTTTGCCCTTATTTGTTTGATTAACAACATATATTGAATGCCTACTCATTGCCAAGCACATTAATAATTATTCTTCAGCTGTTCAACTCTATTAAAGGCCTGCTTTGCATCAGGCAGTGTTCTAGACACTGGGCATAAGCAATGAAATCCCTACTTTGATGGTAGATTTTTGTCATAGTGAAGGAAGGAGAAATCAGACTTTTGAGTTTCTTGAGTTTAAAACAAAAATAAGGAAAATATTGCATAACCATGAGAACTACTTACAACAATGCATTTCCCAGGAAGTGGTGAGCCATTTGCCTAGGAGACCTCTGGGAGAAAGCAGTCCCTTGTCCGCTCAAGGGGATCAGCAGTCATTTGATTCTGTGCCACGGCTCTTGCAGAACTTACATTCCAGTGATGGGGAGAGAGTCAGCAATTAACTCAAAATAGTTGAGATGATTTCAGATTGCAGTAGGTGCTATGAAGAGGGTAAGAAGTCAGAAGGGACAGCGTCATCTCACCCTTTGTAACTGTCTTAGCAGGTAACCGAGTGCATCTGCCCAGGCCACGCTGAATTTTTAGCAGATATGTTATCAGAACTTTGCACACTCTGGTGCTGATGCCAAATCACTGTATGCTTGCTTTTTAAAAAAAAATGGTCTGCTACATATTAGTATGGGGTGGTTATTTTTAAACCAGCTTCACATGAAGCCATTACAAAAAGCTAAGTATAAAAATTGTGTCTGTTTCAGTATACAAAGCCCTTTTATACCTGAAGTAAACGTTCTAAAGAAATGTGGTCTTTAATCTAAATAGTGAACTTGGTTTGCGGCTATTTGCATCAACTCTATTCCTCCTAGCCCATCAGTTGAATATTCTTTATTGTTACTTCTTAACTGAGCCAATGTATGTATGCCTTAAGGTTCAGGGTCTACACAGCAAATCCTAAATCATGAGCCCTAATGACAACGGTATTTTTAAAAATCTAGAGGCATCAGCTTTTTATTTCTAAGCTTTGCAAATCTAAAGCATCTATGTTCATTTGATTTATACTAAAATATACTATATATCTTATTGAAATTAGGGCAAACCTATATAATGGCACTATACTGTGAGTTTTTGAAAAGACACTCCTACACATACACACACTCACTCTCACCCTCCTCTTCCTCCTCCTCCACCACCACAAACAACAACACAGACATCACCACCGCCGAATTCATACCTAACCTAGTTAAATATCTGTCCCTTAGGAGCTCTGAGTACTTCAATCTCCAGACTTTCATTAATCCCTTTGAATCTCAGTCTACTCATCAGTAAATTGGGGATAATAACACATTCTCTCAGAGTTATTGTGATGTTTAAGTTCAACAATTTATGTAAAGCAAGCTGTCAGCCTGACTTGCTAGGCTTTACTTCTTGTCTCTTTCCCCAGGGCCCCACCCCAGACAGCCGAACATCAGTTATTGCCTTTGACTTGACGCCCATTCAATTTCCATTTCAATTTTCCCCCCCTCTAATCACTATTTTGTATTTCAGATGAGCATGCTCTTTTTTCTTTAGCCTGGATAATTTTGCATAGCAAACTATAATAAGTAATGACAGGTAAAATCATTCAATCATTTATACTTTATAAGCTTTGCCTACCCCTTTCTCAATGTAACTGGGAACTATTTTCAAAGGTTATCTAATCACTTGATGGTGCTGAGTAGAGATAGAAAATGAACTCAAATAGAGAAACAGGTGTGTTTTTTCTTTTTTTGTTTCTTTATTTCAGATCAGAATGTATAGCTGGGTTTTGAACTTAAGGTTCTTAATGCATGGCTCATAGTTATTTCATGGGGCTGCCTTGGAAGTTGTCTGATAATACATTACCCATAAAGATACATTTTGACTTGGTTTTTAAATTAGGTTAGATAGAGACTGAATACTCCAGGGAGTATGACATCTGTCATACATCTCTCCTCTTTACCTTGATCCCATGATGGCAGTTACAGGTCTCATGTACAATAAATGTAATGTGGCCGTGCCTGTCATTACCTCTTTCTAGATAGTGGTTGTAAAATGTCTGGGTATCCCTTCAACTTTATGGGTATGAAGGGTAACCCAGCTAATGTAGCCAGGCCATGAAATCTTAACAGTCATTTCCCCAAAGGCAAAAGGCCATCAACAGGCTAGAGTTGAGGTACTTTGTTTCATGAAGTAGAGGCCAGTTTGAAACATGAAATTTCAGATGAAAAATGAAAGCCAAAGTAGGACAAAGCTCTTAATTCAGGTTCAGGCTGGATATAGAAATACATTGAATACAGAGAGCCTTGCAAATCAGGGTAAAATGGCTGCATATATTGAGCCTGAGAGAAATATATTACTTTGGCAAAAAAAATAATAATTTGCATGTCGAAGGCTACTATGAGTGCAGCCAGCCATCCTTCTCCCTGCTTTCTGTGATTGCAGAGGAAAAGAAATAGACACTAAAACAAAGCCAGAATTTTGTTGAGTTCATTTTTTGTCTCTTTGGTAACTGAATTTTCCCACCTCACAGTTTATCTTAAATTATTTACTTTCTCTTTTACATTAGGAGCCATCCATATTTTGTTTCTTCATTTTGTTAATTTACCAATTTTCCTTTGAGCTAAGTGCCCTAGCAGTTTTAATTTTTCTTTCGAGTTGAGAAGAGCTGTGACCCGCCCCCCTCTTTATTTTCATTATTATTATCACAGGCCCAGGCTTAGAATGCTACATTTTATGAGCAGCAGTGTTGAGCCCATAATAGAATTGCAAAGTAGAGAGTGTAATATACCGATATCGACTTCCATTAAACCCAGTGGTGTGATAGCTGATAACGTTTATATATTTATGTATTCTACATTCTAGCTTTTGTTCATTTGCAACTAAGCACCAGAGAGGACAATTAGCACCCTAATAGGAATACACTGTGAACAGGAGAGCATGGAGTGACTGTGAGTGCCTGTGGGAAGAGGACAAGTGATATAAAACCATGGACACAGATGCAAGGATGGGAACTAGAAAGTATAGATTACATTGGGATCAAACAAATGCAGGCTTGTTTGGTTGGCATTTATTTCCTAACTAAAAGAAACCCCCGAAACAGATGGGCTGCTCCTCAGATGGGCTGAGCACACAGACAAATGAGCTGTGGCAGTGCCCACCACCCAGAGTTTGTGTGGTGTCTGACTTCACTCACTTTTCTTTTAGATTTTGCAAATCTCTTTCATGGTCTCTCAATAGAAAACAGCTAGATTCTGTTTGGTTTGGTTTTCTTTTGTTAGTCCTCACCCAAGGATATTTTTCCTATTGATTTTTAGAGAGAATAGAAGAAAGGGATGGGGAAGGGGGAGATAGAGAGAAACATCCATGTGAGAGAGACATTGATTGGTTGCCTCCTGCCCTGACTGGGGCTGGGGATCAAACCTGCAACCCAGGTACGTGCCCTTGACCAGGAATTGAATCTGAGACCCTTGTGTATGGGCCAATGCTCTAACCACTGAACACACCAGCCAGGGCTCATATCTACTTTTTAAAATAACAATTTTATTGATATATAATTTACATACCACCCCAATTCACTGATTTGTAGTGTACAATTCAATGGTTTGTAATAGAGTCACAGAGTTGGACAACCACCACCACAATTAATTTAGAACATTTTTATAACCCCCAAGAGAAACATTGTACCCATTAGCGTTCATTCCTTATTTCCATTTACCCTCCACACCCATGGCCCTGCCCTAGGCAACCACCAATCTGCAGGCTGTCTCTGTGGATTTGCCTATTCTGGGCATTTCATATAAAAGAAATTATGTAATACGTGGTCTTTTATGATTGATTTATTTCACCTAGCATAGTGCTTTCAAAGTTCAGCTATTTTGTAGTGTATTTTAGTAATTCATTGCTTCTTATTGCTGAATAATATCCCATTGTATGCATATTCCACATTTTGTTTATCCATTGATGGACATTTAGACATATTTCCAGTTGTTTACTCTTATGAGTAATGCTGCTATGAACATTCTTTTATAAGTTTGGGCATATATCTTGGGACCATTGGATATATGTCGTGAGAAATTTATGTGTCTGACTTTAAGAAATTGTTTTAATTATAGTTGACATACAATATTATACTGGTTTCAGATGTACAAGATAGGGAGTGATACCTACAAAGTGCTCACCCAATAAGTCTAGTACCCATCGGACACCATACATAGTTATAATACTAGAGGCCTAGTGCAAGAAATTTATGCCTGGGGTGGGGGGGTCCCTCAGCCCGGCCTGCACCCTCTCACAGTCCGGACCCCTCACTCCTTACCGCCTGCCTGCTCACTGCTCCTTACTGCTTGGCTCGCAGCTCCTGGCTGAGCAGCAGCTTCTGGTTGAGCAGCACTTTCCCTGTGGGAGCACACTGACCACCAGGGGGTAGCTCCTGCATTGAGTGTCTGCCCCCTGGTGGTCAGTGCGAGTCATAGTGGCAGTCATTCTGCTACTCGGTCGATTTGCATATTAGCCTTTTATTATATAGCATTATTGACTGTATTCCCTATGCTGTGCTTTGCATCCCCATGACCATCTTTATAACTGACAGTATTTAATTTTTTTCCAGCTGTCAAACATGTCTGCAAATGTTTGTTTACCATTCTGTTTTTTAATGTGTTGGAGGGGCGAGGGGCATAGATGGAGTTAATTAGTGTAAAAATGGATAGGTAGCTTGTTTTCAAAATCATTTTAAAATCAGATTGCTCTCCATCAGCTTCCCTCCCTGCGTATATAATCTTGATTGCTTTGGAGCTCTGTTTATGGCTGTCTAAAGCAACATGGTTTTCTCATACATATCACAGTGAACATGATCACGTAGACTATCAGCTGAAAGGCTTATTTGTTTAATTAAGGTTCTCTTCTCCTTTTCATAAGTGTGCACAGCTCCCATTAACACTGATATGGATTATGAAAGAGCACTGGAGAAGAATAGACCCCTTTATCTCATTACTTTTCTTGGATAATGAGATGTAGATTTGTTAACAGATCAGAATAAAAGTCCAGTGGAAAAACACTGGCTTAACTTTTAGAAAAATTGTTATGCTAAAAAGAACTTTCACAGGTGCTAAAGTGGAAGATACAGATTAATAAATAAACTCTATTAGCATTTGAGGTAAAATATAATCATTTAAGATGCTGGATTAATAAAATGCAAAAGATTTCCTAATGGACCTATTTGCATACTGATCTTAAGTAACTAATAAAACACATTAATAACAGTTTTATTCACATATATAAATACTCATAAGTTCCAAGTTGGGACTGTATTTGCCTAATTTGCTTTTTACCATATCCAGCACAATGTCATGTCCTTGTAAGATGTTTACATAATACTATTAGATAATGACATGTATAGATTTAATAATTTGCTTGAGGGGAAAAATGGAATTAGTTATTTGTGTAGCACCTTTTCTCTGAGAATGTCAATGTAATTTACTAACATCCATCTTCAAGTTGCAGGGGAGATGGATGGGGCAGGTAGTAGTTTTACTTTGCAGATAATAACGAATGAGACATTTAGAAGTGGAACAGCCTGTCTAGAGCCAGACACTGAACTGATATAATACCAAGACCCACCTGGGTCATTGCTACTATTGTACTAGCATCTAATAATGCATTGACACCAGGCATAATTCTGTGTATACTTTCACATACCCTGTAGAATCCATACTTCTTTATTTTTGCCATTCACTGGCTTTTCTTGTCCTAAGTCAACATATAAAAGAGCAATGTAATAACATGAGATGGTTCATAGTTAAGGGAAAAGACTTGAATCTTTGGCATAATAACTGTAACAATTTTCCTCTGTAGAATAAGGAAGAGACTTCCCAGAACAATTATGGACAGATATAGAAGGTACACAAATTGAAAAATGGATAAGAGATATACAAATATTATTGGATTGCACATCCAGGACTATTATCTCAACCATGCTAAATAATATCCACCAGGATTTTGGAGACAATCCAACTTTGCTTCTCCAGCTAGCTCCTGATCATTTCTGTATGTTGGCCCTGCCTCACCCTTAGCTTCAACATGTCTAAAATCCAATTCATCATTCGCCCATCTAAGTCACCAGCTCATCCTGACTTTCCTAATTCTGTTTGAGGCCCTGCCAGGAATCCCATGACATCTGGGAGCCTCCTTTTTCCCATTCCCACATTCCATCACCCGGTAATCCTGTTGATACTCACAAAATGCTATCTCTTACATCTGGGCCTTTTTTCCATTTCCACTGCCACACTCTAATCATAGTCTTTGTTATTTATAATTAGATTGTTTCAATAGACTCCTAACTGATTTTTCTCCTTTTCCCTTTCATCATTCCAGCTCATCCTAAGCATAGCTGCCAATCATTCATTCATTGTTATCAGACCTTTAATGTACACCTTCTGCACTAAAATGCAATATAGTACAGTGGTAAAGAGGAAGTCCTCTGGAGTCATTCTCCTTAGGTTCAAATCCCAGCCCCATTTCTTTCTAGCTGTTGGTTCTTTTTTTTTAAATATATATTTTCTTATTGATTTCTGAGAAAAAGGGAGAGGGAGAGAGAGATAGAAACATCAGTGATGAGATAAAATCATTGATTGGCTGCCTCCTGCATACCCCCATTGGGGATAGAGCTGGCAACCCCGGCATGTGCCCTGACTGGGAATTGAACTGTGACCTCCTGGTTCATAGATACGTGCTCAACCACTGATGTATGCTGGCCCCGCAATCTTTAGCAACTGTTTAACTATTCTGTGTTTCAGTTTCCTCTTCTGTGAAATTAGAATAATAATAGCATCTACCTAATAATGTTGCTTAGAGTGTAAATGAGATTATATCTATAGAAAATGCCTGGCACATAGCATAGTATTCTGCTCCAGGAGCTAAGATGATTCCCAATTACCTTGTAGTTCTCAAAAACCCAAATGTACTTTAGGGACATCTACGGAGCTTGTTAAAATTAAAGATCATTGAACCTTATCGTCTGAGATTCTACTTCATTAGATTTAGGGTGGGGCCTGGGAATCTCGGAGAATTCTGATGCAGCCAGTCCCAGGAACCGCTATTTGGGAAATATTAACTCATAAAGTTCAAACTATTTAGTTTGGTATTTAATGCCCCCTATTTTTTTTACACCAATTCATTTTTCTATCACTGTTTTCTACTGTTCATTTCTGCATATGCAACCAGTCTAACCAGATTACTCACTATTACCCAAAACACGCTTTGTGAAGCCCTAAGATTGCACCCTCTCTAGGGATGACCTCCCTCCTCTCTACTCCCTCCTCTTCTCCCTTCCCCTCCCTCCCCTCTCTCTCTCTCTTTTCAGTCCTGTTAGGCTTCTGAAACCCACCCTCAGCCCCATCTCCTTTAGGAATCCTTTGACCCCCATTACTGTCTTTCTCATCAAAACTCTTATAGCCTTTGTCTTCTCATTTAGTGCTTCCCATCTGCTGGCTTGGGTTTTAGTGTGGGTTTTACATGTCTGTCTCATATCCTTAGTGACGTTGTAAATTCCTTCAAGCAAAGGGACCTCCTCACAATGCTTTTTACAGTGTGAGCCCTTAATAAGCTTTTGCTGATTGACTAACTGGCTTATACGGTGTGCTAATTGGAATAGACTTATTTGGATATTAAAGTGTTGTGCCCTTTAGTCATTCGAGAAAACAGTATTAAAAATAATGAAAACAGTGGAAGTGATTCAAAAACAAGAAAGAGGGTTAACTGCATTGGGAGTTAATTATTATTAATTTTTAAATTTCTGCTTGAAGAAAAGGTTGAAGGATGAGTTAACTGGTAGTAGTAACCAGCTCTTATCCATCTCCACTGGGGGCAGTGCTAGAGAAAATGGGCCAAAGTCATGATCAGGGGGAAATAAATGAGGTTATATATAAAAAAGGAGATAGTTGTTAAGCACTGGAATGAGGTTTGTGAACAGGTTGTGGAATTGACCTCCCTAAAGTACTTTAAAAGTAGGAAGGATAAATATCATTGAAAATGATATGACAAATGTGTCAGCCAGTTCATTTCTTGAATATCTATTAAATGCTACTCTGGGGAAGCCAAGAAAGAATATACAATATGAACCCTTCACTTAAGCTCACTATCTAATTAAGATGACCCATAAATAGGAGATTATTAGCAATGAAAGTAGGATTTACAGTTAAAATCTAAATTGTGAGGTTGTGACCATAATTGTGGTTGCAATTCAGATGTATCCCCTCTAAGTACTCTCTCCCTCTGCACCCCTAAAAAATCCACTCCAGGCATGTTTTAAATAAATGAATTTTCAACAACTTTCCAAGCTGCTTTTCTAGGTTGAGTAGAGTATCCCCAATCTTTTCTGAAATAATTTATTCAATATTATTGGGCAAGCAACTGCTAATTACATGAAAAGTATCTATATATATAAAAAGCCAGCAACCAGAATGCCATAATGACCAGAACGACAGTCATTCATAGCATGAATGACGGTCATGCTATGACACCCACTGTGGCCAGCAAACTGGCCAGTGAACCTGTGGATCAAGGGGTGGGGCCGGCCAGCCAACCTCCGTCGGCCCCTCCCCATGGCCGGCCACGCCCCCAATCACCCCCCCCCAATTGGGGGCGGGGCCCACGGCCAATTGCCCACGGCTCCTCTCCCTAGCCAGCCAGGCCCTGATCAGGCCAATCGGGGTAGGCCAGCCAGCCAACCTCCCTCTGTCTCCTCTTCCCTGATCCACCCCAATTGGGGCCAGGCCGGCCGGACCCCACCCATGCACAGATTCATGCACTGGGCCTCTAGTGTTGTGATAAGAATACAACCTATATTTTATTACTTTTTTTCTGGCATCTTCTTTCATTCACTCCACAAATATTGATTGATTGCCCAATAAGTGGCAGTCCTGATGCTCAGTTCGGAGATATCCACAATAAACAAGTCAGATGTGTTCTCATGTTACCTGTAACCTTTCCTCAAAACGTGGTGGGGCATAGATGTGCTAATATTAAGGTGACATAAAATCGACTAAGCTCCTTTTAAGTAACCAGAACATCCCTCCCTGACTTCATAAAACTATGGTTAAGCCACTTGTAGCGAAGTTGGTAAAGATACTGAATAGTAAGATATCTTGATATGTAAACTCAGCTGTGCAACTGCCTTCTTGAATGGATGTTTTTCTTTGCCTGGGAAAGTCGTACTTTGTATACACTTGCAGTAGGTAGATAAATTGTCTTTATGGTCAAACTATTTGGCCATCGGCTAGAAATGGTTCTAGTGTAGATGTGTCTGTAGATTAAAATAGGTAAGGTTAGTTATCTAAAAAAGTCCGTTTCACAAGTGAAATGACACTGAATTGAGGGAAATCACCCAGACTATTAACATTTAACTTGCCAAAATCAAAAATTTAACTAGAGGCATATATGACAACTTTGGCTTTTAAACATACAGGAGTAGGGCAAAAGTAGGTTTACAGTTATGGGTACATGAAACAGTTTATTCTTGTAATTATTATTATTATTATTATTATTACCCTACTTCTTCCCACCCCTTTATTCATACTCAGCATGTCCTTTGGTCTGCAGTAGGGTAACCTTCTTATCCTGAGTTAAGCACTGAAAATTCCATGCCCAGAGAAGCTCCTCAATTGTAAATAAATCAGGACAGTTAATCACCCTAGTACTCCCAGGGTGATTAGTCCTTCCCTTCCCATCCTTTGTTTATGTGCTACTATATAGACATAAAATTTTTTGGAAAATTTAAAAATATTTTAAAAGTAATTATCATTTTTGATACCACAACCTTCAAAAGTCTATAATACAAACTTAAAAAGTATAATAGAATGGAAGGTATAAAAGAAAATTGAGTAAGTGAGCTCTTTTGTCATCTTAGTTTTGTGCTTGCATTCACCTGAGTTGCCATCTAGCCTCCTAATGCATTTTTGTATCTGAAAAAGCCACAAAGCTCCAAAAATCAAAGTAGAAATGTCTCAGCAGAGAATGACTAAAAGCAGCACCCCAATTGCCAACAAAAGGATCCTTAAAAATAATATATAATTTAAAACTCAAGAAAGAGAGAGCAAGAGGCACATCAACCAGAAATAACGGTGTGACTCTGATTACAGACAAAATCACCAGTGAGCAGTAAAAACCCTAATTCTGGGGCTTTTCATATTAGTTTCTCCCATTGATGGGTTTCTCCCTCCCCAGGGACTATACTTTTTCACTTTAAGTTTGAACTCTAGTCAATGTATAGTAGAAAATCAATATCATAGATTTGTTCTGCTTTCCTTCTGCCTCCTGGAATTTTCAGAGTATGTGAAGGAAAAGCTTTTATGATGAAGATGGACTGTAAAATGAAAGGGGAGGCTTTGACCAATTTCCTAGAACTCTGACCCAAACATTCTTCCGCAGACTACGATGCCGTCTCCAGGTCTCTGTCAGGCCTCCCTTATTCCCATTCTACTAGGGTATTTAATGTCTAGAGGCATATGATTACTGACACACTTTTGTAAAGACTCTTTGGCAAGTTAATTGGCACTTGCTATCAGAATAGTTTTGCTATTTATCCTATCTTGTCCCCTTAATTTTGTTTTTCAATTACAGTGTATTTACCTATATTGTGACTTGAGGGGAAGGAAGTGAAGGAAGCAACTTATATGCATGCGCATGCGCGAGGCGCGCGCGCGCGTGCGCGCGTGTGTGTGTGTGTGTGTGTGTGGTGTGTGTGTGTGTGTGCATGTGTGTGTGTGTGTGTGTGTGTGTGTGTGTGTGTGTGTGTGTGTGTGTGTAAAGTAATAAAAAAAAATCTAGGCATTTATACAGATGCTAATTCTTCCATTGTTAAAAATAAGCAAAGTGCCCGAGGAATTGTTGCAACAAATGCAGAAGTGGGGGCATGGTAGGTCATTCTCATTCCTTCAGGCTGACTGAACTCCTTCCCCTGACAGGTAGAATCCTTTGATCAGCCTTCTCACTCATCTCATCCAGCATCTTCCTGGTCTCAACATGCTCTGGCCGCACTTCATGGAAAAGGCCCTGGCCAGGTCTGATTACTCTAGACTTGCCTGAGAGCTGGTCTGGATCATCTTGGTATTTGCCACGGGTTTTGTAACCACCTGGAGTACAAGAACCATGTCTTTTGCATATTGTGTTCTCCCTGGGACCTCTGCCTCTTTACCTCCTTTTTCCTGACACTGCCACCTCCTCCTATCTTCTCATAATTGTAACCCAATTTTCTGGTTCCTCTTGGTCCTAGTTTTTTAACTAAACACAGAGATAGAATTATTATCAGCAGTCTCTCCTCTGACCCTGGTTAGCTTTGTATACATTCTCTCCACATTTGACAACTGGCACCCCAACTACAGAACTCAATAAACCTGTGGAGCTCGGAGCAATCGTGACTCAGCCAAATATTACCTCCCTAACATGTTGGTTTCTACTCTGAGGTCTGCTTGGTAGAATTTCATAGAACCCACAGTCCCATGTAGTCCCCACTTTAAACCCCATTAATCTTAGACTAGAGCACTGTTATAGTAGAACTTATTTCTGATAGTTCACACCCAGTACACTGGCTCTGGCTCCATCTCCAGCCCCATAAGTCTAGTTACAGGACATTTTTTTCTTGAGCCTCATGTATCTTATCTGACTTTAAAGTATTTATCTGTCACTTGCTCTCCTCACGACCATGGCCTGTCTTGCTGATGAAATATGCCTGAATGGACCACTTCTAAACTAGCTAGCTGACCTCGGTAAGTCAGACTCTATGCCTTTGTGTGAATTCTCCAGCCATCACCCATCCTAGTTAGTGGGTCTCTATCTAATTCCCATCCCCAGTGGTCCTATGGTGTTGGGAATATCTGACTACAATTTGCTGTTGCTTACTTCCTGGGCCATAGTATGCATTCAGCAATGGATTGCTGAGCTAATTCTTGGTTCCAAGAAATCCATTTTGGAAAGAGTAGCTAACAATTAGTTTGTACTTGAAATTGCTTTCATTGACTAATGTGACTTTCAAATGGCAACTGATATTTTTGCTTGTGTGTGTGTGTGTGTGTGTGTGTGTGTGTGTGTGGTTTTTTTTAATCCAACTCATTCATCTGGAAAAAAACTCAAGTATTAATCCCAAAAGAAATAAGTCCTTTGAACAATAGAATCTCTAACAGAAGGAATGCTCTTAATTTTGGAAATACAGGTTAAAACCTACTGCGCAGCTCTGCTCTCCAGTTTTGCATTTTCAGTGTTAAACTTTAAATCTAACTATCATGTTTTATTCCACAAGTGATGCATCAGCATAAAGAGAAATAGTGGAAATAGTGGTGGGTGATAGGATGTAATAGAAATTCTAATAAGCTGTTTAACAATAATATGGCAGGCAGATACCATTTTAATCAGTATTGTCATTAACAACTATCAATAGAGAAGATAAAATGTTCTTGTCTTTGTGAATTATGATTTATGACTGGCACGGCAGTCACACTGAAGCATATTTATTTTACAATGTGGAGACATTGATTAAATGCACATGGCATCTCAAATACAGTTGACATTTTAAGTCAAAATTATTACAGACATGCAGCCATTCATTTAAGCTGTTGCTTTAAAAATGTGTCTCAACTGATTGTTAATGGAAGAAAGTCTAGCTGGGCCAATATTTCAATAAGTTGATCCTGTATTTTGCTGGCATACATAGCCTAGGGGGGAAGAAGCCTCCTCTGTTAGGCAGTCTTAAAATTTTGCTCTATCTGGTGGATAGGCCACCAGATGAAAATAGTCCCTTATGTATATACACACCGGATTCTAGACTGCTCAGAAAGCATGCTCCTACTAGGATAAAATTATTTTTTGCTTCTCTTTTCAGAATTCTCACTACTCTCTCTGCCAATCTTACCTTTTAGCCTATGAACCTACTTAAGGAAGTAAGTCTTAAATAATTGATGACAGCTGTGGTTGAAACATTACTATCGTTTAGGGATGATGGTTTTTGTAATGTATATTACTGCATCTTGCCAATAGACCAGTGACTTTAAACAATGTAAGTGTTTGAGTATTGATTGTTGATTTACAAGATTGAGGCCAATACTAATTGTGTCTGAGAGCATACTTATGTACCATGTCTATAAATTCTTTGATCTCTTTTCCCATTTATGTCTTTTTAACTCAGAACTTACTTAGATTTTTAAAATCTTTTTATTATGAAATAATTTTAGACTTGTAGAAAAGTTACAAAAAAATAGTACAAAACCTTTCATCCAGATTCCTCAGATGTTAACATTTTACCCATTAGCTCAAGCATTTTCTCTCTTTTTATTTCCCTCCAGATGGATGTGTGTGTATAGATGCATGCATGCTTGCATAATTTGTCCAAATTCTTTGAGAATATTTTCAAACCTAATGACCTTTTACCCCTAAACTGACTTTGAAGCTGGGACTGCATCATTGTATCATTTTTATCCTGTATTTGGGAAGAGTAAAGAGCTGGCCTCAAGTTATCCTCAAATTAGTGAAATTAGAAATTATAAAGCAAGGAAGGTAATAATTTCAAATATGATTACAAGTCAAGAAAACCAGTTTATGTCACTTTTATTTTTGTGTGCTGTATTATCACCATGTAATCTAAAAATCTAAATTAAGTCAGCGTTGACTTCTGACAAATGAGTACACGTTTCCAAGAGTGAGGTGTATTTCTTTGACTGTTAATGAAAGTTCAAAAGTAAGACCTCTTCAAAAAGGTGCAAATATCTCATCCTTGTGATGAGGCCTCATTAACCACTGAGTTTAGCACAATCTGCTTGAAAGAGATGGTAAATAGGAAAATGTCCTGCTGATTATTATTAAAATTGCTGCAGAAAGATTCTGAGAAATCCAATTCTATCTTTCTCTCAGACTGCTGACCCTTTTTATTTTGCCGCAAATGATTTATTGATAAGACTGGAGGTGGGAGCTAGGAAGTACTACCAGTCTTTGATCACCTTAGGGCTTTTCTTATCAATACTGTGCATTGGAAAACACATTTTGAAAACAAAAATGTACAAAGAGAAATGTACCGGTTAATAATTTGGATTTTTTTCAATAGACGGAGTTACACATATATTGATATATATGCGATTTGATATGTGTGCTATTTTGTTGTATTGACAACAAGCTTCAAAACTTCATATGTCAAATTTGCTGAAGGTGTTAACATCATAGATATTTTTACACTTAAAAATGTCGAATTTCATGCCAAAAAAAGAGCATTTGTGGGAAGTTTTAGTTCATTACTTTATTTTGAAGAAAAGTGCTGCTGAAAGTTATCGTATACTTCAGGAAGCTTATGGTGAACATGCTCCATCTCAATATACTTGTGAATGCTGGTTTAAACACTTTAAAAGTGATGATTTTGATGTGAAAGACAGAGAACATCCAGGTCAACCAGAAAAGTTTGAAGACCAACAATTACAAGCATTATTGGATGAAAATGCATGTCAAACTCAGAAACAACTTTCAGAAAGATTAAATTTCTGATCATTTACAAGCAGTGGAAAAGATTTTAATGGAAGGAAAATGGGTGCCACATCAACTGAACAAAAGACAAATGGAAAACTGAAAAGTCATCAGTAAAATGTTGCTTCAACAGCACGAAAGGAAGTCTTTTTTGCATTGAATTGTGACTGGTGATGAAAAGTGGATTTATTTTGAGAATCCCAAATGCACAAAATCATGGGTTGATCCAGGTCAACCGTCAACATCGACTGCAAGGCCAAATCGCTTCGGAAAGAAGACAATGCTCTGCATTTGGTGGGATCAGGAAGGTGTGGTGTACTATGAGCTTCTAAAACCAGGTGAAACCGTAAATACTGATCGCTGCTGACAACAAATAATCAATTTGAACCACGCTTTGATCGTAAAATGATCATAATGGTCCAGAAGACACGGCAAAGTAATTTTGCTTCATGATAACACACCATCACACACTTCAAAACCAGTTAAAAACACGTTAAAAGATCTTGCCTGGGAAGTATTAACCCACCCACCGTATTCACCAGACCTTGCTCCTTCAGATTACCACTTGTTCCCATCGATGGCACACCCACTTTCTGAGCAGCACTTCAAAACATACGAAGAAGTGGGAAATTGGGTCTCTGAATGGTTTGCCTCAAAACAAGAAAAGTTCTATTGGGACAGTATCCACAAATTACCTGAAAGATGGGGGAGTTGTAGCTAGCGATGGACATTACTTTGAATAAAGCACTTTTGATGTTTCTCTTGAAATTATCATGTTTTCTTTGATTACAAAATCTTCATTATTAACCGGTATCCCTGGTACTATGACATAGCAAGAGTGGAGTTAAATTCATCCACAAAACTTACAATTTGCCTAATCAGGAGGGGGAAATCTGGAGGAAAAGCTCTGGTATATTCTGTCAGTCTTTTTTTTTATCACAGTTGTTAGGCATTCAGGATGCTTTATATTGGAGAGGTATCTGCTGTTGGTTAAGCTTTGGTGTCCTGAGAGAGAAGAGGAGATCCGGAAGTATAAGTGTGGTCTATAATATTATGATGCATAGATATAGTTAGAGGATGTGGGGATACACATTTGTGGAGGATCAGTACTTAAATAAGAAAATACCTGATTCCCTGAACACATTTATTCCAGCTTAGACAGAAACTGAAGCAGCGGTACCCAAGAGTGTCCCTCATCACAGGTCTGTTCCCAGATTATATGAATGCAAGTGACAGAAACCTGCCTGTGCTCATGACCACATTTCACTGAATTTGTCTGTATTGCTAACTGGAGATAGTTTGGTTCTGGGTAAGACAAAAAGGTACAAAATGGTGTAAACACTCTACCGAATCCTTGGCTTCTTTCTGTCTGTCAGGATTTAGTTAGTCACAGTGGCTGAAATCTACTCTGTTCTTTTTGTAAATTGAATATGTCTTTGAATGTTTATGACCAAATATCTTCCATAGAAAAGATAGTACAGCTTTATGAAGCACCTTGAAACGTTTAGCCAAAAGGTAGTATGTGTTGTTATATTATCGTTACTATCTCTTTTTAACTTAGTTAAAATTAAATTGGTAGAAAACATTATTATAGGTATTTTGTGAATGCTAATGCATCATTATTCCTTACTGCCTAGGTTAACTATATTCTACCAAGGTTTATGGTAAAGAATTCCTAGAAAACAAATCTTATTTTTTCTGTTCTTGTGGAGAATCCACACGCAATGACAGTGTTTGTGAAGCACATGTGGAGTTAAATTCCCAAGGCACAGTCCTTGGGACTATGTAAAAAGTGCATGTAAAATTTTGACTATAAATGAGTATATATATACTTTTATGGAGAGAGTTCATAATTTCCTTCTAGTTCTGAGTGGTTTGTTACTACAGAGAAGTTAAGGACCATTTTATAATGGAATCCAGCCTCTGCGTGGCCACGTGTGCTCTGCTTGACAAGTAGGTGATATTCTTGTTTCTTCTGACTCCTTTCACGAATTAATTTCAATATTCAACTCTGTTGAATACAATCTCTGTCAGTGGCGTAGGAATGCCACCTTCTGTGGGAGGAATAATGATGTATAGAGTGTCCATCTTAACATATTTTATAACTCAGAGACCTCCTCAGGTAGAGCCTGGTTGAGAGGTAACCACCTAAGTCTAGTTTCATGGGAAGCAACGCTGTCCACCATGGAAGGGTGTTTATTAAAGGCTGTCTTCTCTCTAGTACTCCCTAGTTAGTCTCAACCAAGCACAAACCAAATACAGCTTTCCTCAACCTAAGAATTATGACTCTTTTCAGTGGAGAGACTTTATGTTTATGTTGGTCTGTGATTTTTTAAAAAATACTGATATTTTCTGTCTGTTGTCACAACTCAGACCATGAAACTTTGAAGTATGTTTATGAGCAGCTTATGTTTCATACCACTAGGAGTGCGTTACACACCTTCGCCTTTTGTCGGGATTTTTAGTGTCTAATAGAACTAGGCTGTAATGTCATTCTTGGCCATTAGATGTTGCTACATTGCACGCTAAGCCCCAAACTGAAAAATGATGAGTTTGAGACTTGCAAGTTTATAAAATAAATTATTCTATTAATTTATCAATTCTGTACATTTAAAAACTTTAACATGAATGTACTTAAAATAAGATGTGGCTATAATAAATATGTATAAAATTTACCCATAAATTTTAATTTTATAATGAAATAATTTATGTTTAGCCTTGTAGAGCAATGCTAGTTTTTATTAAAGCCAAAAAATTGATATATCTTCAAAAAACAAGAATATCTTATTTGACACAAATTACCATTCAAGAAAGAAACAGGAATTTCCTCTCTTGAAAGGGCAGGCAATTAGAGATACAAGGACAGTTGTAGTTTAATGTTTCGACCTTCTCTTTAAAATTAGTAATGTTTAAAAATGAATTCTTTCATTTCCACCAAGATCACTCTTTCCTTAACACTATTTTTGCTGTTACATTCTGCAATGCTGCTCTCTCAACATATTCCTTTTAGCTTTCTGGCTGCTCCTTCTAGCTCCTCATGCTAGCTTCTTATTAAAAGCTGACATCCTGGACCCCTATATTTAGTCCTCTCTTCTCACCCCTTTTTTCTTTCCCCCTCACCTCTCCCCCCAATCAGCTGGAACATTGTGGAATTAACCTTACTTGTCTGCCCTTACTAAGGCTATCCAGGAGGCCAAAAGAGTGATGCGTCCTTTCCCCTCACTCTTCAAATCTAATCCATTACCAAGTCCTATGAATTCTACTTCCTAAGTATCTAAATTAAATTCTTTCTCTTCCTTTATATTGAACTTTTTTGGTTCAGATTCTCCTCATTTTACACCAGATTAAAGCAATGGCCTTCTGAGCAATATTCACTTTCTCTTCCAACCCACCGTCTACAATGGTACTCACATGATCTTCCCAAACATAAATCTGATCTCCTGCCAGAATCATTGCAGTGGCTGAACAGTGCCTTGAAGTGCTCAGACTTGTGAGCTGGCATACAACCCCCTTCTTTTATTCTTTTCTACAGCCATAGATAAGTACAGGCAGTTATCACAATGTACCGCGAGAGCATTAAGCCAGTCAATGTTCTGGGCCCTTTCTATTTCCAGTGAATAAAATGCCATTTCCCCTTCCTTAGGCCTTTACTCTGCCCCTGGCCAACGCCTGGTCCTGCTTCAATACTGAGTTCCAGGACTACCTCTTAGGGAGTCTTTTCTGAAACCCACTCTCCTAACTCAGTGCTGGCCATTCATTTCACCCACTATTTTGAATAGTTAGACATCCTGCACTGAGACCAGAACTTTTACTGATTCCCCTTTGGAGGAATTTGGTTCCAGAGAAGGCTTTTGAATTTCGCAGTCCATTATTGTAATTTACCTGTAATTATGAGGCCAAATAAACACAAATGCATAATACCATCTTAGACACCATTGCTTGTGTGTCTTAATGTGAAAATCATGTGGTATTTTATGAAGCCTCAAATCTGAGGGGACAGGATCTGTAAAAACTGCCTAATTTGTTGATTTGCATGTGAAGTGTGCTGTTCCCAGTAGGTGGTGGAAACCGATTTGGCATGTAGCTTACTAGCTCTGAGCAGATAACTGGTGTTACTTCCTGCTGCTGTAACAAAATGGATTTGGCCTTTATTATAGCTCCTATTTGAAAATTACTATTAAAAAGTGTGTGCTGGAGATTATATATTGAGTGCTTTGCAAAGGTGGATGCATTTTATGTAGCAAAGCAGGAAACAGTGACACCACGTCTTAATGACACTTTATATTCTGCCAGTGTACTTAGCCACAACTTCCTCAACTGCATAATCTAAAGTAAACAAAAATCATATTCCATTAGAGACACAATTCGACAATTGAATTTTTTGGTGAACCTTTGGCATCCATTGAAAGAATTGGCTCTAACCCCATAGAGGAGGTTAATCTTTTTAGGGCAGCATTGCCTGGAAAGTGGAAGAAAGGGATGACCAAGTCAGGGAATCGTAGTGAAAGCATTCTCTCTAAGAGCTAGAATGAGGGCGCTAGTCAACAGTTGTCATTTTCATGACCACACATTATTCAATTGTAAAGTAACAGAAGGGATATTATTTTACTGAGGAAAATTGGGGGGGGGGAGGCGGGAATTACAAACAATCCCAGTATGCTGAAGCTTGGTATAATTAAATAATGAAACATGTTACTTCTGTATTTTAATAATTTCTTAAGGTCTCAGTCCAAATCTGTGCAGAACAACATTAAATACCCCAAGGCTGAGGAGATTGACTGTAGCACCCAGCTGGCTTGGAAATGCGCTCTTCGTTAGGTGAAATAATTGGTACATTCTTGTACAATAGTAAATACTTGTAACAAAACTATCTTGTAGCAAGACAGAAAAAAATCAATATTAATCAGAGCAGACAAATGCTTCTGATAATAGCCGAAGACCCTCAAGCACTAGCTGTTCTCTTTAGTATTTTTGTTGTCGTTGTTACACATTCTCTGCTTCTGACACCCCATATTTCTCTAATATAAGATCTGTAACTTATTGTGTCTTCGTCTGATTGTCAGAATGTCGACACCCCATATTTCTCTAATATAAGATCTGTAACTTAGTCTGATTGTCAGAATGTTCAGCTCTGTCTCTGTGTGTCCTCTTAGGAAGAATATGAAACTTTTCTTTGAAGAACTTCAACAGATATGTGTGTTATTTTCTACCTGGATACCCCAAGATTAAGCTGCTGGAAGGGTTTAGCACCACTCTGATCACTCCCATCTCTTTCCAAAACCTTGAATGTTTAGTCCTTAATTTGCACCTCTCATTCCATTTCCCCATGTTTATAAAGATGTGACTATAACTTGCATCTTCCCATTGTTGTACCTACTTCATATACTAACTAAGGTTGTACCAGTGCCTGGTATATTACAGAGGCAGTAATAATAGCTAACCTTTATATTATAGGGCTTATTGCTATATAAGTACTGACACTGTCCTGAGTTCTTGGCATTCATTCATTAATTTACTCCTGGTATATTACAGAGGCAGTAATAATAGCTAACCTTATATTATAGGGCTTATTGCTATGTAAGTACTGACACTGTCCTGAGTTCTTGGCATTCGTTCATTAATTTACGCTTCACAAGGATGTTATGAAGTAGACACTATTATTATAGCCATTTTACAGATTTAGAAACTGAATTATAGAAAGGATGACTTGCCCATGGAAAAATATATCCCGAATGGGCAGAGTGGCTGTGATTTGACCCCAATAACCTGGCTCCATACTACTTTTCTTTATACTTATTGACTCCTTGCTACCCGGGCATTGTTGGTCACCTTAAAGTTATTCAGTCATTGACTTTCCTTGTCCAAATTTTTTTAATAAGATAAGTTCTACCTTTATAAGATTTTGGTTTGAATTATTTAGACATTTATAAAGTACTTAGCTCAGTTACAGATACATAGTAAGCATTCATGTTACTATTATTATTATTTTCATGTGACAAATGTCAGGTGAAGGAACTGAGTAATAAAGCGTCATAACTCAGAATCACTAAGTTGATCCTTCCCCGTTTCATTGTTTCTGTTGAGAAGCTCGTGAGAAAGGATGGACTCAGTGGTCTAGCTCGGGCTCTCTCCTGAAAGCACTGTGTGCAGGGATCAAACGACCGCACGCCGTCCTCATCGGGTTAGAGGAAAAGCTATTATAATAAGAAAAGAATAAATCTTTATTACAGCAATTATGCCACTAAATTAGAAATTTAGAAATATATAGGCCAGTCCATGAAATGTTATAAGTTGTCAAAACTGCCAGTGTTTCCAAAGCACAGACTGTAAGGAGAGTGGAAGCGAAACCTGTTGTATCATCGTGTCAGTGATCATGCCCTGCTTTTCTCTTTGCTGTATTATGAGACTGACATTATATCATCATTTCGCATTGTCACCTTAGCCTTGTGAGCTTTAGATGCAGCTAATGTTATGGTAATAACTGCTACAATCTGCAATTTTCAGTCGTATTAGACCTTAATTCATGTTTTTAACTATCTTGTATAACCATCACTGATTTGTCTTGCAGATAATAAGCAACTTAATGGTTTTTATAAATTAATACTGGTATGAAATTATCAGAGCCGGAAAATCAATAGTAGAAAATTTTTATTATGCATAACAACAAAAATGGAGTAATACTAGAGTAATTGTAAATATTCAAACACCCAATGAATTCATTAATTTCAAACTAGTGTTAGAAATTTTATAATGTAAAAGTTGCCCATTCCATACTTTTTAAATTTCACTCTACTTTTTAATATTGTAGGTCCCTGCCCCCCTTTTTTAATTAAAAGTACATGCCTGGGATCACTGCAGAGCTAGGTTTTCAGAATGCTCGCCTATAAGCAACACAAACCATCCCTTCCCCAGTAATTGGAAGTTATATAAAATCAGGGAATCCATCACATGTCTCCGGAAAGGTCAGTATATTAAAGTTTTGTTTGTTTGCTCTGGTTAAGTGGGCCCCAGAGATTCATCAGCTACTAGGAATATAAAGTAGCATAACAGACCACGAAATGGTGTCTCTTTTTTCAAACCTTTTCCTCAGTGCATTTCCACCAATCACCAGCCTGCAGCCCCCCCTCCTCTGGGACATTTCATCTTCCCTAAATGACCCTAATGCAAAGCTGCTCTCCCTCTCAGCCCCCTGTCCTTCTCTGGCATGCCGCTCCTTCACCTGATAAATATTTGCTAAGCACCAGGTATGCACAGCACTGTGTACAGTGATGAATGAGAGGCAGCCCTACCCTCGGAGAACTTAGAATATAGTAGCTTGTCACTGACTACCTTGCATCATTAGTTATTTTCCAGGTGTCTGTGTCTTGCATCGCCAAAGACTGCAACCTAACGTTATGTTGCTTTCTGTGTATGGCTCAAGGCACACTGAGTGGATGCGTGCAGTGGCTCACCCTGCAGGGAGAGCAGTGTTGGACTGTTACTCACTCCCAACCCAGGGTGAGCACCTACAGGGCCTGGGCAAGACCTTTATCATATGTCACCAGGCTAGTTCCTTAGCTCAGACAGTGGATACCTTGTCATATGATGAAATATATTATTTCATTACACACCACGAAGAGTTGGGTGCTAATTTCTAAACTATATTTAGGTTCCTTACTCTTTTTCCCCCAAACAGACATAGTTTTATCCAGGGCTGCTGATGGACAAACCTAGTCCACAGCCAGGGACTTCTCCCAAATGATATTTTATTATTCTTCCTCTCTCCTCCTCTGTGGAGAAGAAAAAGAGAGAGAAAGGAAAAGGGAGGGAGGAGGAGAGAGAGGGAGAGAGAAGCATGCAATCTCTCTCCAATACTGCTTCAGTGTTGACAAAGAATTCAGCCTCCCTCCACCCCCATTCTACACATACACACATACACAGACATGAGTACATATACATGCATGCAAGCCAGTAGATGGCCATATGTGCACACATGTACATATATTTCACATACATACTCACCCCTTAGCTGACAGCTCAGGTCTCAATGTTCTGGGAAGTACACCATGAGCAGGTGTAGTTTTCCTAGGAGCCCCGGCTAGAGGCTCTCTGCGAAGCAGCCTACTCTGGGCTGGGCACAGAGAGCCAGGTTCCCACAGGCCCTCCTCACCCTCTCCTCTACACTCTGAAAACCCCGGGTTGATGTTATCATAAGATTAAAGATGCTTCTCTGCAGGCCCCCTCGCAGCCTCCCGCCTTTTCTTACCTTGTTAGCTAACACCATTTCTCTATCATCGTAGCTACTTTATGGAGGGGGACTTATGCATGTTGTGATGAATGTTCAAAAAGCTAGTATGAAAAAAGGAATGTAAAGTATCTCAAGGTTTTTTATATTGCTTCTATGCTGAAATGATACTGTTTCAGCTATGTTGACTTAAAATATACTATTACATTAAATTCACTTGTTTCTTTTATCTTTTTTAATGTGGCTAATAGAAAATTAAAGTTACTTATGAAGCTCACATTATAGCTCTGTTGGACAGCACTGCCCCACACCGTAGGTTTTCAAACTGGGTTCCCAGTGACCCTGAACTTCTTCCTACTGGGGTAGCCAGAGATGAAGAAGGATTAGTTCCATCTGAGAAACTTGTTATTTGTTTGTTTATCAAATCAGGTTTCTGACTGTGAACTTCTTTAAAGGAAAGAACCGGCAGCCAAAATGTTTGGCAACTCGAGTCTCGGACCATCCTCCATCCCCCTCAGATGTAGCATAAAAAGAACAAACTCAAACACGTTCACCATTCCCTGTCACTGCACCCTGCATAAGCAGGGGCACCCAGACCTGTCTGTGATCCCCAGGAAGATACAAGCAGGCCTCTTTTCTTCTTTACTCTTTTGGGAGTCCATCAAAGTTTATTTGTTAGTGGAATTATACCCCTATTCTGTAAGTTGTAGAAATTTATTTGCCACAGAACGTCTTCTAAGTATTCCTAATTGATAGCATGGAGGGCCAAGTTACAGATGGTCTTTATTAGGGAACCCTTTTTCTTCTGGAAAATGTAGACCTCCTCCCCGCCTCCCACCCTTAGCAATAGCGATCGGAGGATGATTGAGTGGTCTCTTGTGGAAATATGTATTTACCTATGTAAAGATCAGTTTCAACTCAGCACATTCTTCTTTAACCAGTGAGCTAACCTGTAACCTCCAAAGGGTGTTGACGTCTCTTCAGCTCATAGCTTTGTGTGCATGTTTGGGTGAATGTGTGTGTGTGTGCGCGCCTGTGTGGTGTACACACACATTTATTGTTTTTGCTATAAATCCAGCTGCTAACTGAGCGAAGAGCTTTTTAGCTACTTTGTAAATGTTATTTTCTTAAGAATAAATGATCCTGACCATTTTAATCGCCCTCCTCCAAATAAAATTAACACATGGTCGCATACCTGATTACATACCGTGAATTAACTTTGAGAGGGATAGACGTGAATAGAGGGAAGGCAAGAACAAGCAGCATATTGTGAAAAAGCCGTTGATTTCCCTGACACTAACTGTAACCAGAAACAGCAGTGGAACCTCAAGGGGTATTTGTATGTGTTTGTTGTCCGAGAGTAGATACAGGGGCCCAAGATAAAGAGCAGACAGTTTCTCGGTTAGAATCTCATCTTTGCTTTTGGAAGCCTTAGAGTTTTTCTTCCTCTATGACCTTTCTACTTGTTCCTCCCAAAAGCCTGTTAATTTCACCCTGACAATTTTTACACATTTCATGGAAGGGAGACATTCAGATGTGAGAACGTTCGCCTATCATTAGCTGAATTCATTTTTCTGCAAAATGTTAATCCGTAGATCACACCCTGGTGAAGGACGGTAACTAAGTGAGAACATACCAGATCCAGTAATTTTTTCCTCATGTGTCTGTTTTACCTCAGGCAGATGTGCACACTTGGTGATACAACATAACTGACACGTGCCTCCCTCAAATATGGGTTTTATACATTTCTCCATGATCAAAAAGGAAGGAATGCTATCTTGAAGTTACAGATACACCATTTACTTTGCCATCTTTTTAAAAGCAAGAGTACCTGACTTTTAAGACAAGTAACAAGCCCGTAGCTTATGCACTGTTTTCCTTCCTTCCCTCCCTGTCTCTGTCCCTCTGTTCTTCCATCCTTTCCTTCCTCCCTCATTTTCTTCCTTCTTTCCTTTTCAAAGCACCAACAGTGCTAAATGTTGTAGGGATTCTAGATAGAAATAAGACCCTTTAATGAAATTTACATCCTATGTCGTTTCAATGCAACCTGACTATAAGCATTGGTACCCATGCCACTAAATAAGTCATTTCCAAATAGTGATGCCTACCCCACCCTTGGGACATAGTGGGAAGTTACAGATGGCAAATGTCTACCAGGTCCACTGGCTCTCATTTATCTTCCAGGATTGCCATCATGCTCTCTGAAAGTCCCTGCTCTCAGGGACCGATTATACTCGCTGTAGAATTGGGAGACATATTAATAGTCTTTTTTGCTGGGTTATGTGTTTAGCATATAACATGACGCCCAGTCCTACAGGCCATATGAACCGTGCATTCCTCCATGTCCTGAGGGGCAGTGAGCTGGAGTGGGGAAAGCATGGGCACCAAGAGGCAGGAGATTTGGGTTCTAAACTTGGCTATTTCACCAACAGATGGGGTCACCTTGTCAGTCACAGAACTTCTCAGGTTTAGAGGTATTATATTTATAACTAGCTTAAATGTGGTTATCATCATTTTTCTTCCAAACTCTATCTACCCACAGTTCTACAAAAGATGGTGAATATGGATTTCAATATCAGAAGTGAGATGGTGACTCCTAAACTCCATTTTGTCTCTGACCCTGGGCTAGAGCCCTTCTCTTTGCTTAAGAATATTTCTTTAAGAACCAGCATAAGTAATTAGTAGAAAATTTCACATGAGTGAAAATATATGAGAATGTGACCATCATACCATTTGGCCATGAGTTCACTTAAAATCTGTATTAGTCCAGATTCTTCAGGGAAACACAATGAGGAGAGGGGTGAGGAGGAAGAGAGAGAGGAGGGGAGAGGAAGGGGGGGGGTAAGAGGAGAGGAGAGGCATAGACATACATAAAAGGAGATTAGTTGTAGGAATTGGCTCATTTGATTACAGATGCTGGGAAGTCCCACAGTCCGCTCTCTGCAAGCTGGAGACCCAGGGAAGTTGGTGGTGTGATTCAGTCTGAGTCCAAAGGCCTGTGAACCAGGGGGGCAGATGGTGTAAGACTCAGTCCTAGTGCAAAGGAGAAGACGGGTGTTCCAGCTAAGCCAGCAGAGCAAATACGCTCTTCATCTGCCTTTTTATTCTGTTGGACCCTCAGTGGATGGGATGATGCCCACCACACTGGTGAGGGTGCATCTTTACTCAGTCTACTGATGCAAATGCTAATCTCTCCCAGGAACACGCTCACAGACACAGCCAGAGTAACATTTTACCAGCTATCTGAGCATCCCTTTGCCTTAGCTGACATAAAACTAACCATCACAGTAGGCAAGGTGACATACAGTTATTCCTTGGGCCTTTGGCTTTAAAAACTGTAGAACGACTGTGCACACAAGGAGCAGCTCCATTTCTGATTCTTACACTGTCTCTACACTCATTGCTCTTGTTTTCCAAAAGGGCAACGTTTATGCTACTTGATTTTAAGTTATTTCTCTCTCCCTTTCTTCATTTATTCCCTGAACTTGCCTTTAACTTCCACTTAAACCAGTAACTTGTTGCACAATTAGCTCACACTCAAGAAATAGTCTGACATAGTTGCTGACTTCCACAGTCTGATGATGTTGGAAAGCATTCATTCATTCATTCATTCATTCATCAAATATGTGCTAAGTGCCTATTATCTCCTAGAAATAATATCACCTGAGACATGTCAATTAATAATTCATAGTCCTTGCTCTTAATGAACTTATTTTGTGATAAAAAAGGTAAATAATAAGCTGGTAATTATGTTACAGTGCACAGTAGCCCTTAAGAAGAGAAGAAGGTATGTAGGGGGCCCCAAATCCCTTGGTTGGGTGACGAACAATGACCACTCAGGAGAACCAAGAGGCAGATTTGGGCCTAAACACTGAATTAGGGCCCAGTTCAGCTTGCTCCTCAGCCATTCTGTCATTATCTTCAGGGATATTTTAGGGTTGAATCTTTCTTTAGTGGAACATTTTTATTAAGCTGTATGCTGTAAGAAAAAAATTAATGCCAATTTATCTTTTATAATTTAACCTGAACTGTGTCATTTTTAAAATGTCGTTGTTAGATTTTTTATGACTTTCCATCTTTGCCAAGGTAGTGGTATCTTATTAGAATACTTATACAGATAATTTCAAGTTTAAAAGAAATACAACTAAATCTATTCAGCAACATAATCTGGTGTAAACATATCTGTTTAAAAGTGTCTATGTGACTTGAGGTTTATTGTAGCTAATAAGCAATAATTAACATGATTTCAATTTTGTCATCCTGGTGTTCTTTGTATGCTTCTAAGTCCTTGAGTGCATGTATTAGGATCATATTTTTTTTAGATATTTTCACAAATCCAATATGATAGAAAGCATGTGCATTTGGAAAAGAATGTTTTGGCATTAGTTAATGTTTTCATTATCTGTAAATCATTTATGAGGTAGATTTTTTGTTAACATTGAAATGCTAAAGTTGATCCATCCTAAACTCTTTGGTTATTGGAGATAGAGGTGTACTCTGATGAGAGTACTAACATTACTTAAAGATTGTTTTGGTTTACATAATAAGTATTTCATTGACTGTCCTACAGTTTTTATAGTGTAGCCACTAAAAAAAAATGCCCTACTGTTACTTTCAAGTTAAATGTAGTTATTTTCTGTATTGGTGTTTAAGTGATATGCATTAATAACTCTTTTTAAATGAGGTTAATGAAAGCCTATGTCAGGAATAGCTGGCTTATTATATAGTCCAGTTCATTTATTTTGGTTAGTGTTCTACTTGTTTTCAGATAACAAAAAGCTTTGTGAAGAAGTTTGGGGCATGTTATTTATGATGGAGAGTGATTGTAGATTTCCCCTTTACAGCATCTACCCAAAGATTTAAAGAAGACTCTGTTGTAGTGTTATCATAGTCTCACATCAAAACTTTCCTCCCAATATATGCTTATAGATGTTTTAACTCATCCTCTTAATGTCGTTTCCACTTTGTCCTCTACTCTTGTTCTTTTATATTATTTTCATTTCCAGTTAAATTGTTGAACTCCAGTTACATGGAGACTATCACCCTGGGAAAACATGAGTTTATTTATATCACATCCAGTTCTGGCAACCGCAGTGACATGTAATGTAGCGCTTGCAGTGTGCTAATTTAACTAGCTCAACTTGCTCTGAGGTCAGGCAACCTACTCTGGCTGATCCATCTCACTATTCTGTGTCTCAGTATGATCACGTAGCAAATCAGTTCATGGTAATTACTCCTGCTTAATTTACAAGAATTCTGAAAGCGGGTATAATAACAGGATGTTTGGCCATGGAATTTGTGTCTCTTAAGGAAAAAAAGCCATCAGCATACTTATTCAAGTGAGAATAGAATTCTACCGACCCAACTTGTACGTAGCTAATTTTTGTGGAATCGTAGTGAGTTTCCAAATAGCTTTCTGTCCCAGAGAACATCAAGTGAAGCTCCACAGCATTGGACCTCTCCCATTCCTTTATTTCACGTTTTGCACAAGGAGGAAGACCGTAACAAATTAAGCAGGTGTTTCTGGGAAAATAAGTCTGGAAGAAATCCTGTGATTTGAGGGTGGAGGGATAGAATTTAACCAATGGTCCAGTGAAATGGGTGCTACCCTAAATAGTTGTGTATCTCTGGTGCTTTCTACTAATATGTAAAATTTATCAAGGTAACTCAGAGTTTATTGAACACCATTTTCTTTCAAGTTGATGCACTGAAATAAACTTGAAGCATTTTTGGCACAATAATAATAATTTATATTTATTTAGGACATGCTGCACTCTGAATGTCAGTTCATCATCCAAGAGATACCTCACAGCAAGTGGTAATCCATATTAACAATGAGGAAAATACTTTTTTTTTTTTTTGGTGAGAGTTAAGTCACCAACCTTAGAAGTAAGAGGATTAGATCATATGCAGTATTATTGAATCAAGATTCAAAAATATGAAAGTGAGAATTTATTCTTAAAAGGAGAATTTTACTGGTTTGGCCTTAGTTTAGTTCTTTGGTACTGACAGTGTGGTCTGTGGACCAACAGTGTGGAGGCTTTCTGGGGAGCTTGTTAGAAATGATCTCAGAACCTACCTCAGGCTTGATGATTAAGAACATGAGTTATAGCCTGTTCTCCATTGATATACATCCAGCTGAAAGTTTGGGAGATGTTGGGTGGTAAAATGTAAGGTTAATTTTAGTTAGTGGTGTGACATGTCTCCCAACAAAACAAAAAAAAAAACTGATCAGAGCCCACATTGATAAACATGCAGTATCCAGAGGAAGACAGTATTCAGACTTTCTGTTCTGGTCACTTGGTTTGGCTATGGGAACTCTACTTTAAGAGCACATATCAAGGACACTGACCAGAATGATGAGGCAGCTCAAACCAATTTCATAGCAGGAGTAATTGAAAAAGATGGAAACATTTGACCTGGTGAAGAGAAAGCAGGGGAGTTGTAATAGCTGTGTTCAGTGCTTGAAGGGCAGTCCCTTGGAAGAGGGGTGAGAAGCAGGCAGAAATGAAGCAATGAATCCAGACAATAAATTGGGGAGGTATATCCTTGCTAAATATAAAGATGAACTTTGGAACAGCTATGTGTTGTCTGAAATGGCTTTTCCCTTTTCTGTAAGTAGAGAGTGATATTGTTGGGAGATTTCAAGGGAGACTGGAAAACCACTGACCAGTCCTTCTGCTGAAAGTTCCCCAAGCACTTTGAACTTCACCCTGTGACACTCGCCACATTTTTACCATAATTTCAAAATAATCTTAAAAGGTATTCTGTGTTTGTCCCATCTGGCAAGGGACTGTCTGCTTAAGTCACTGAGTGCCTAACCTCAGCCCAGGCGCAGTGTCTCACAGACAGTGTTTCTTGTGTGATTAAAGGAAGAAAGGACTAGACAGGAGGGAGGGTTGAAAAATGTATTCATTAGTATATTTAATTAATATGTACCGATTGCCTTTGATATGTCAGGCACTCGTGTAGGCATTAGGGAACATAAGCGAACAAAACAGATTAATATTCCAGCTCTCAAAGTTCATGTCCCCATGGTGTTACGTAGCCCCAAGAATTTCTCAGTAGCTCTTGCAGAAAGAGGATGAAGACCATGAACCAGGTGTCTTCACTGGAGTAGCACATCTTTGAAGAAGTGAACACCTTCACAATACCTTAAAGATCAACCAGGCCAACTTGAAGGGTTTAGAACAGTGATGGCGAACCTTTTGAGCTCGGCGTGTCAGCATTTTGAAAAACCCTAACTTAACTCTGGTGCCGTGTCACATATAGAAATTTTTTGATATTTGCAACCATAGTAAAACAAAGACTTATATTTTTGATATTTATTTTATATATTTAAATGCCATTTAACAAAGAAAAATCAACCAAAAAAATGAGTTCGCGTGTCACCTCTGACACGTGTGTCATAGGTTCGCCATCACTGGTTTAGAAGCTGAGATGAAATAGAGACCTCAGTTGCTTATTTTAATGTTACCTTGGACATGAAGGTAAAAACCTTAGGTGCTATAGGGCTGGTGAAAAGCTTGGACAAATTACCCAAACTCTGGAGATCGTAAGACTGCAAATGGGAACAATATGAGGCAGGGCAACACGTACATCTGTATTAGGAGAGAATATTCAGGAATATGCTCTAATTTCTTTGTCAGTGTTTCCTTTTGTGACTTGTTTGATTACAGCATAGTATTATAAGTAACATGTTAATATTTACTATTATAACTATTTTTGACCTAAAATTTTTACCTGAAATACATTCTTGTATGTGAGTCACTCTACACTTTGAGCCTTATTCCATCCAGGTGCCAACATTTTTCTCTCGCCACCACACATCTTTGATTTTATAATGCGAGTCAGTAGGAAAACAGGATTCATTCAACATAAAATTGCTTTTCACAATCTCTTCTGGAATCTCTTTGTCTGCTACCCAGGCGATATCTATATTATTACTTTGTCCTCAAAAGCTTTTACCAATTTGGCAACACAGAGTGACTAAATCGCCTTTCTTTCATCTGGTGTTTCATTAGCAGGGAGACTCCCCAAATTCATTTCTATCAGCCTTGTCCTCAGTGCTAAATCTCCCGAGCCTCAAGTCTATTTATAATAAATATCTCCGTTATGAGGAAGGTCATTTCGGTTCTCTATATTACATCCATTTCTAATGAAAGCTGTGCCAAATGACCAAGTGGAAAAAGCTTCCCCGTCTGCCCCCACCCCCAGAAGAAAGCTTTCCTGTCAAATATCTCCTAATTGCCCTCCATGCATCAGCTTCATGCTCGGGCTGATCTCGGGCGCCCTCCCCGGCTTTCCGCAGATAGCCAATGACACGCGCTCCAAGCATGAAGGGGATAGAAATGGTGTGACTCTCCGAAAGCCAGCACCGAGGGGGCTTAGAGAGCTGTTTAGAAGCTTCACTTCCGTGGTTCTGACATGAGGGATCTTCGCCAATTTGCCTTCAGACACGGTTTGCTCTCATTGCTTCAAACATCGAACTGTGGATCCTGCAGGGACACTTGTGCTCCTTGCTTTGTGTCTTCTGCCTTCCACGTGGGTCCCATGTCAGGACATCTTGTATTCATCAGCCTTCGGTGGTAACTTTAGGCAAGTAACATAATCACTTTCTCTGACCATCTGTAAAATTAAGAAGTAACTACAAAGCCTCTGACACATTCCTAATAAAAGCACAGCCCAGCCACCCGGGCCTGGCCCACAGCTGTGGAGAGCAGCATGCTTGTGTGGGAGCCGCCGGGCTGTGTTTTCTTTTCTGTGCCTCGGCCCCCTGCCTTCTTGACCACCCCAATATCTCCTCAGTCTTTCCTGAAACAGTCCCCCACACTAACCCCCAGGCCTGACCCTACTCCTCACACCTGCTCTGGCCCCATATAATGCAGGATGTTTTAATATTCTAAGTGCATGGAAGAGAAAGGAAATTGAAGTTGCCAGCCACGGACTCTCTTTTCTTCTCTTTTAAATGCGGAAGAACAGCACCCACAGTGAGAAGGGTATTTTCTTTGTGGCAACGGAAAGTAGTAGGGGGTTAAGGAAAGAACATTCAAGAAATTAGAGCTTCCAGTGGATGTTCAATGTTTGATCTTTTAATGGTGGTGTTGTCACTGGGCCTGATACTGTTTTTTAACATGGGAGATGGTGAGAAAGCAGAGCTTTGGAGGTGCTATTTGGTTTGGTTTTGTGTGGCACACAGGGGAGGCCACAGAGACCCTTAGCTGTGGAACCACCAAAAGAAATAGAAAGAGGGGCATGTGGAAACGGCGTGAATGGGATGCACAGAAACACACTAAGTGAGGACCTACCAGTGACACTCTGCAGAGAGAGGCGAGCAGGCCTGACACACTGGAGGGAGAGTGACAACGGGTCAGTGGGTAAGTTCTGTGCTGCCGTCTAGTTCTGCCCTTGTGGGCGACTCACAGACTATCTATCAACTCAGCACATCTGGGGGTGACTATCGACAGAGAACTCACAAGTCCCACCTGTTCCAGGTGGTCCTTGATGGTGCATGTCTGACTTCAGACTTTCTCTATGTGTATCCCTAAGATATACTGAGCGCAGTCTTCAGTACCTCAGCTGACAAAATGAGCATTTCTGGTTCTACCCAAAGGCATGTCTTAGGAGCCACCAGTTCTATTTCTGCAGTGTTGCCATTATGGTCTTTCTGGGCAATGCTTGGGTATCTATTTGAAAATTCTAGGGCATTTTGCACTCACATGTGTCCACGCTCAGGACTTACTGGAGCATCTGCTTCACCCGATGAAGGAGTATAGGTCCAGAAGGAGGAAGATGCCAGATCCAGAAGCAAGGATGCAATCCGGAAGAGAACAAGGGGAAAGCTCAGAGCTGCAGGGAAGGGAAGCCGGCCAGACAGCAGCGACCATCCCAGGGGAGACAGCATGATGAGGGAGGCAGCAAGATGAGGGAGATAGTGGCACAATGAGATGGAGGCTCCAGGAGTGATAGCTCCACAGAAAGATATGGAATTGACAAATTTTGGAATGCAATGGCAGTGTTGGAGTGACCAGGAAGCATTAGTAACAATGTATAAACTTTTGCATAAGTATAAACTTATGCAAGTTTTTAAAAGAGGCAATGATTAATTTCAGGGAAAAATGAACAAGAAAGAAGAAATGATCATTAGTACACAACTTGGCTCAGCACTGAGCAATGTTTGCAGGATTATCATAATAGAAGCATTAAACTGAGTAATTTTAAGCCAAATTGTGGCATAACACTATTAGGAGTATGGGATGGGGATGTTTAGGAGGATGAGGAACATAGACAGTTAAATCTTTATTTGTCATCACCAAAGGACACCAATTAGTGACGAACGTTTATTAATTAAGAAATAACTTTATCAGCTCATTTTCTAGAAGTGTGGGTATCAGCTAAAAGATTTCTCAACAGGGTTGCCTCAGGGAAGCTGGCTTCAGAGTGGGCAAGGGAGATATTGCTTGTAGAATGTTTTAACTTTTAAAATTGTTAATTATGTGCACAAATTATTTTCATGAAATCTTTTGCAAAATTAAAAAAAATAGTTTAGGTTAAAAACTTACATAAATGCAGATTCCTGGCTTCCTCTAGAAAATTAAACCACCTGGCCCCCTGGAACCACATCCCATCCGACAGTATGGCTCACCCCACTCATCAGATGCACACGCTCTCCAGCTTGCCACAGCCTCCACCCTGCCCTATTGCCTCTCTGCAGCTGAGGCTAAATGTCAGGTGTTATTTTGCATTATGATTATGGGGTCATCTTACAAAGAGGAACAAGTGTGTGCTCATGCCTCCATTTAAAGTGGGACGATGAGAGAGATTCTGAGAGGACTGTGGGTTTCTCCTACCTTGCTTTACCAGATTACCTGCCTGCCTTCCAAGGCACTTAAGTTTTCTGCCTTAAATCCCTGGTGATACGCTACAAGCTTTTTAGTTCCTTTAGGAGCACGGACACCATCTTTCATATGGTCCTTTTTATAAGTTTTATAAACTTTGTCACCTGCAGCTATTTCTTCTCCAAATTACTGTCTCCAAAGCTCTTATTTTTCATTTTTCTGATCATACCCACACACTCTCAATCTTCTCCGCGTATTCTCTCTCCACACAGTGAGGGCCTGATCAATGGAGAATGACTATCTGCTGATTGCCTCACAGCTCTCACCCACTTACTCAGGTCCCTGCATCCCAGGGTCCTGCTTTCTTTTCAAATATTGCCATTATCCTGATGGCTAACGCTCAGGGGTGGCCTTCTGTGACTCCTGTGTATTTGTCTACCTTGGTTGAGCACAGTGAATACATTTCCATCTTGTATTTATGCACGGGGGTTTTCTGCCTTAAGTGCCTTGCCCTCCAGTTATTTCCATTAAATTTCCCATTTCTTATTCAAAACACTTTTCCAAATTGATCAAAGTAGGTTTTAATTTTTCTACTGCTGTCAAAGGTGCTAGTTACCTCTCTTGGAATTGTTGTAATTATCACATTTTTAATGATGCTATTTTTTCATTCAAGTCATTGTCATTAAAATATGAAATAAAATAGATGATGGCCAACCTCTGCAGAATAGTAGGAAGTGTCTTATTTAAGACTACCAGTGAGTCATTGAAAATGGTGTTTTTTTTTAAAACCTTTAGGTGAATTAACCAATTACTTAAAGTAGTTAAGAAGCCCGAATTAAGTATAATCTGCATTTTATTATTAAGTAAACATGGTTAAACCAACCTGTATAAGAACATTTAGGATGTAAAAATAATTACACTATTTGTTAGTCTCCTATATACAAATGCCAAATAATCTGAAATGAAAAGCCATAATGAAAGAGGGAATGTGGATCAGGAAGAATCCTAAGGGTATGTTACTTAGAGCCCTTTGCACAAACAGCAAGAAAGTAGTAAGATTAATGAGAAGTATGCTTGTCAATTTCAGGATAATCTGAGGAACACTGTGAGTTTCCATTTCATTTGTCCTGGCAAGCATTACTACTATTTAACTTATTTGTCTCTATCATCTCATATACATATTTGTTACCAAGCCTGTTGCCAGGTGATTTAGGGAGAGTTTGGGAGCTTTACCGAAGCACAGGAAGCTTTCCAGGGTTGAGTAATGGGAATTAAAATTTCCCAGTCACATCCTCCAGGAAGCAGTGGGTAAGACAGAGCAGGAGCACAGGAGGTTAATTGAGAGGGTAACACCTGTGAAAAATAAAAAAGCAGGGTTGGGCAGGGAGAGCCTTGACCACAGTATAAATCCAACAATGTCTTGGCCAACCCAACGTGAGCTCCAGAGCAAAGATTGCCTAGTAGAGGAATCGTACACTGGGCAGAAATAGCCAGACTCCAGAACCCTACTATGCTCAGTCATTGACTGGCGGCTACCTTTAGACTTATATGCAAGCATATAGGCCTAATCAATGAACATGGACAACAGGGGGAGGGGGGTGGGCATGAGTGGGGAGGATGGGGGGTAATGTGGGGATAAGAACACATATGTAATAACTTAATCAATAAAGAAAATAAAAAAAATGAAAGAGTGGCCTTTAGTCAGAAGCTGAAGAGGATCCTAAACAATGAATGGCTAGAGCCTGTCAGCTACTTCTGTGCTGCGTGCCGCTGAATGACAAGTTATTTCTTGAAGGGAGACGAAAGCAGTGCATCTCCATCGCTGTGCACAGAACATCCCTCTAATTGCTGAACGATCTTTGGAGATGGCTTTGCCATTCCTGTTCTCTCGTTCTCAGTGTTTCACCAACAACTGAAAATTCCACTCTTCTGGATCAAAGTGATATAGTCGCAGGAGACATGACGTCACCAACACTTGAAGTGGCTCCCAAGAGCTGGGTGAAGGATTAAAGATCAAAATGTGCAAGACAGGGATGGGCAAGGAACCGCATTGAGTTGGATAGCAAAGAGACTCACCGAGCCCCTATGCCACCTGAAGCTGAAAAGGATATGACAGATAGGTGACCAGGGAATCAGACATGAGCCAGGGTGTTCTAAAATGTTTCCCATTCATTACACAAAATGATGGCCTTTGCCTCTTTGACGATGGTTAGCCCCTAGTACTCTGAAAATCATGGCAAGAGTTAGATTGGGAATTTTAAACTTCCAGAACCAACCCTAGATTTGAGAGGCATGCAAAGTCCTTCAGTCTCCTAACACTGAATCTCACCTTTGACATTGTCATCTAACTGATAGACTAAAGCAGTTAGATAAGGGAAGTTTCATTTCAGAGTAGAACAGATACAAAGGATAATAATAATAACAATAATAATAATAAAAACTCTTAGATGATGTTACAAAGTGACTTGATGAATTCTGGGAAATACAAACAGATAGAAAAGGGAAGTTCAGGTAAAATAAGGAAAAATGCATATAGAGATAGAGAATAATCTTAGCATTGATATTGTATATCTACTGGCTCATTACCCACTGCATCAAAGATCATAATGTGTTTATTATGCCATTTACCAAATGATAGCTATTTCCTGAATGACTGGCCTTTCCTGCATGTCCTTGTCTTCTGTCCTTTGTTAATAATGAGGCCTGCATTTTGGGGCAGAAAGATGGAAAAAGGATCTGCAGGAAATAGAGGAATTGGTAATCTCTTTAGCTTTGCTCTTTCTTGCTGTTACTTTGGCTGTCTTTCTGGGGAATCTGAAATGTAACATCGGTGCCACAACTCAATCCTCGGGGTAGAATTAGGAAGAATGAGAGAGAAATACCAAAAACTCTTATTTCACAGGTAATCTCCCTCGGTCCTTACCCAGCCTGCCTCTCTAAATTCTACTGGCCAGGGAGAGGTCTGCCACAGTTAAATAGTAAATAATCAATTTGTGGTTTCTTGTCGAATTAGTGGTGTGTTTTTTAAAAAATAGATAAATAGTGAAGGGAAATCACTTCCCTATGGAACCCAACCATCACAACATCACAGGGTTTCTTCAACTAAATTAAACAATTTTTAAAAAGAAATATGTGGGTGTTAATTACTCATTTGTATTTAAGAATTTCTTCCATTAGCATTTTACAGACATAGAATTTAAGATATAATTAAACTTTGGAATGAAAACCAAGGTTCCATTAGCAAGTCGGTAGCACTCAGATACCTGACATCTTCCCAATCATAAAATAGGATGTTATGAAAGAGATATTTTAGTCAAAAAGGAGGGAAACATATCCCTTTCCTTTTCTCTCCTTTAAACAAAGGGAGAAAAGAGGGATATGTGTGATACTGTGTCCCACAGTGCTTTATTTATTATGTCATTTGTTGAAGCACAGACATGTTCGAGTTCTTCTACCCAGCATGTAAACACACAGCAAACCTCCCTGGATGTGCCTGAGCTAACACGGAACAGCACGCCGTGGTCTTCAGCTGCTTCTCTTCAGCCTTCTCCAGCATCTGAATGCTTCTCCGGTTAGGTCAGTAGTCTTTGTGCGCCGCTGGATTGGCTTATGACGATTTGGGTTTAGGTTAAAAGCACACCGCGGGCAAACATGTGTTGAACATTATTCTGTGTGCATAGACTTTGAAGCGCCTCCCAGGTATATTCAGGATTCCGTGTGACGAGATGAATTCAGTTCAAGGTACTCAATCTTATTGCCAACCTTTTTCAATAAGAAACCATTTGTAGCCTCCTTAGTGTGCACATCTGTGTTTGATAACATGGAAGAATGTCTTTGATTAGACTTTCAGAGTAATCATTCAAAGGCAACTTTCTCCTCTGCTTTGCTGCATCTCATAAAGTTAGATGTTGCACATTAGTGATACACTTGATTGCACTGAAATAACATTGACTTTATGAGAGTATAATCTTGTTCCAAATATGACGCCCCTCCCCTCCAGAGTGCTGCTATTTTTGTGTCAGGCTTCCTTCCATCACCACTTTTATAAGCACTTCCCAAAATACTATTTTTTGTTTATTTCCCTTTATTGTATTTGTATTACTTTTAATCATGTTTTTATGGGATCTTACTAGCCTAAGGCAACATCACAAGTGGCCCTTTCTTATCTCTAGTATTTTTCTTTTCTGTAACCCAAATGGTATTGAAAGAAAAAGGGTCCCTGGATTGTCCCAAAGAATACTTGTGTAGCCGAAACCGGTTTGGCTCAGTGGATAGAGCGTCGGCCTGCGGACTGAAAGGTCCCGGGTTCGATTCCGGTCAAGGGCATGTACCTGGGTTGTGGGCACATCCCCAGTAGGAGATGTGCAGGAGGCAGCTGGTCGATGTTTCTCTCTCATCGATGTTTCTAACTCTCTGTCTCTCTCCCTTCCTCTCTGTAAAAAAATCAATAAAATATATTTTAAAAAAAAGAATACTTGTGTATATTTTCCCACAATATTTTTAATATTTCTATGAATCAAAATCTCTGACCTTGTGTTAAAGCATGTACACTAGCCTCTTGTCATGGTTTCTGAAATGATTTGTCTCTAGTAATATTCTTGCCCTTTTTCTTTTAAAGTTATTTATACAGTTAATGACTTTAATGTTTTCTTAAAAACTATATAACACCTTTTGGCAGTTAGCATTGATTAAGTTTTACTAGTTGTATATCAAATGAATGCTAAGAACACCTTTTTTTATCCATATTCTTGGTTCACCTTCCTGCTTTTCTCTTCAACTTAGGTCAGATTTTTCTATTTGTTATTTTTCAAAAGGTTAATATTATTTTCTGGGATAAAATATAGCATTAGATTGGAAACAGTGCTGTTGGTGTTTGGATAATGGTTATTAAGCCACAATTCTCTCTTATCTCACTTTGTTCTCTCCCACCCACCCACTTACCCCCCACAACTATGGTGTGAAAATCTTCAATATCAGTGTTTTGATGAGATCTCTCCTAGCAGAAGTTGCATCAGTGACTAATCTCTTAATCCTGGTTGTTCACAGTTTTGTTTTGTTTTTCCTTCCTTCTCTGTTAATCTGGATAGAGTTAGCCCAGATCTTCTCCTTCCGGCAGGGTGTTGAGGGTTCAGACAACTGTGACAGGACACCCTCAGCTTGGAGTGGGGAGTTTGCCAACTGTGCCTAAAACTGAGTGAGTGGTAGAGTTTGCAATTTGACCTGGAGGGAGGAAGCTACAGCCTTAACTTAATAAGTTTTAAGAAATGAGAATGCAGCTAACCAAATTAGAAGGTGCCATGGCCAGAGCTCTCCAGCTCTTGTGCCACCAGAAGCCCCACAATAGGAGCAATTGCCTTGGAAATTGGAGGCAATTATTCTGCTTCTGGTGATATCATCCAATTCTTTAATGGTTTTAATTCTAGAATAGCTCCGTGTAGCTCTAGGAGTAAGTTTAGTTGCTAGTCTATCTCAAGGTTCTTAAAATGGGTGGAATGGAGGGCAGAAAGGAGTGGAAATGTTGATTTCCAGGGGCTGGAGACTTCCCTTACAGAGGTGTATGATGGTTTCCTTGGGATCTATTTGAGTAAGTAGCACCCAACGTCTTTCCGTCAAACCTCCTGCCTCACAGATGTATGCACAGTCCTGAAGAAACACAACCAAAGCCAACTGTTTCAAACAGAACCATTTTTTATGGAGTAGTAAGCTCTCTGATACTAAAATAGATGTGGAGAATTTGGAGATGAATAGTCTTAGAGCTGCTAAATTCTCTCCAGTTTGCTCTCATTACACAGATATCCGTAAGAGCCTGGGATTTGGTGTATATATAAAGATGGTGTTTGTAATTGAGCTTAGTACTCTTTGTCGAGTTGGCATATTATAGGTTTCCCTCATAACGATAACAGAATCTTACATCAAGTGAACATGGAGGAGTGAATATTTAAACCATGTGTGAAGGAGGAAAAAAGAAACACAGTGGAGCTGTTCTTTGCACCGAACAGTTATGGATTATCTTTGCTGGCTGGATATTTGTTTCAGATTTTTGTGGTTTCTCATGTCCTGGATTATAGGGAGTCTTGTAAATGGGTTTCATATGGTAGCGGGTGACCCTGAAGGACTCTATTTTGAAGATAATGAACTTCACAGTTTTAAGTCAGATCTATGCCACTCACAGAATGAAGTCATGTTTATTTCATTACATAGGATTTCATTAGGTTGGTTAATACCTTTAAGACGACTGGATATTTGCTTTGATTTACCTCTGCATTCCTTCACTTAAATATTTCACTACAACAATGAAAAGGACTCAAGAGTAAAAGTGCTAGCTCAGATGCACAGGCAGCATTTGGTCTCTGTTGTGGCACCAAGTGGCGCTTTAAGGTCTTTGATATGAGACCTTAGAGATATACACGCAGCACCAGACTTACACAGCCTTGGGTTCCACTCGTCCCCTCACTCTTCATCACCTAAAGTGTGCACCTAACTGCAGCTGTGAGCCATCCCTTTGTCATGCCCCTGACCCGCTACTTGTGATTATGATTCATCTACTTTCTAAATATGTTTTTTTAATTAATTTCAGAGAGAGGAAAGGAATGGGAGAGAGAGAGAGAGAAACATCAATGAGAAATATCAATCGGCTGCCTCCTACATGCCCCCTACTGGGGAGAGAGCCCTCAACCCGCACATGTGCTCTGACCAGGAATCGAACTGGCAACCTCCTGGTGCATGAGTTGGCACTCAACCACTGAGCCACATCGGCCAGGCTGATTGATCTACTTTTCCTATTTTCCTAAATACCAGTCCTCATTTTATCACATAACTCACCAATGTCTTATGATGGTAGAAAAGATAAATCCCCACCAGTGGATGTATCATACAGGAAAAAAAAAAATTCAATTTTTCATCTATTTTTTTTAAGTCTCCTAGAATGTATTGAGGCAAAAACCAGAACAGAATCTGCTAACCTGCAAAGCAATATGTTTCCCATATATAATCCACTCAGGACGTGTGTAGACTAGCATCTTCTGATCCTGCAGATTCCTTTGAACTGTTACTGGGTCCAGCCTGCGCCACCACTTGGGGTTAATGTGTTCCGCAGATGAACTGCAAGTGGAAGAGAGTTAGAGGACCCCCAGGAGCATATGCAGCAGAAATGAATGTGCTCCTGGATAAGGAAAAAAGTGCTAGTTTATCCAGAAAGCCTTCCTTGAACACATCGCCAGCCCCAGCCTTGCGCTGGGCAAGGACCCTTCTTTCCTGCTATTACAGCATATGAGTAAGCCACTCTAGAACAAATTATCACAGGACATTGTCATTCTCTATTTAACTCATTATCTCCCTGTTGAGCTCTTTGAGAGTATAGACCAGACCTTATTTATCCATGTTCCACTAACATGAAGCACAATTTCTGGAAGTAA
>NW_005366455.1:3580743-3590578 GCF_000412655.1 Myotis brandtii | reverse complement strand
GAAAATAATTTTATGGTTGGGTCACAACATGAGGAACTGTATTTAAAGGGCCAGAAGGTTGAGAACCACTGCCCTAGACCCAAACTATGAATGTTATTATTTCTTATTTGAGTAATAACCGTGTGGCTGCTTTCCACCTCACTCCACTGTGATCTTTTTTCTTCCAGACTTCTCTAATACTGAATTTGGACCAATGAAAATAATTTTATGGTTGGGTCACAACATGAGGAACTGTATTTAAAGGGCCAGAAGGTTGAGAACCACTGCCCTAGACCCAAACTATAAATGTTATTATTTCTTATTTGAGTAATAACTGTGTGGCTGCTTTCCACCTTCGCTCCACTGTGATCTTTTTTCTTTCAGACTTCTCTAATACTGAATTTGGAACCACATATGTTTATCTATTCACCCATTCATTAATAAAACAAAGGAAAGTGTTGAGTGCCCGCTAAATGTTAGGCGTAGTGTTGGGGGAGGAGGTGGGGAGGATATATTTTACTCCTTAATCATCATTAGTTTTGGTAGTTCCCTGGGAGTTTTCGGTGTGTGTGTTTGGGCTTCTTAGGTAACGCTGAAGCATTTGAAGACAAATGTGTCTTACACACTTTGGATGGGGTGTTGAGAACAGAATACACTCCACGAAAACTTCATGGATTAAATTCAGTTTGGAAGAATAGCAGAATTACTCTCTGGCTTATAAATGTTAAAGAACTCAAAGGACCTGAGTTAGAGAAGAAAAGGGGCTGACATGGGCACGGATGTGTGTTTAATAAAAGGTTAAGAACTGGCTTGGGTGAGTGAAACGGAAGGATTATTTTAGCAGGGCTCAAGATACTGGAGAAAAGGAAAGAAAAATACCAGTAGAGAGTAGAAAATATTAAGTATGGGAAGTGAAAGATTCTGAAGTTCCAAGGGAAAGTTTTAGTTGGAATGAAAGAACATCTCAGAGTTTTATGAAAAAATTAATTATAGGTTGTAATTATGCCAACTGCTCTGAAATCAAACAGAAGGGAGAGGGTGGTGTGGCATCTCCAGGAGTTGTTAGAGCCGAGAGTAAGGAAAAGACTCCAGGGCTTAATGTTCCTCTTTGTCAAAGATGTCGGGAAGGTCTAAGAAATGTTAAAGCATAAGGAACACTGATAAACTAGAAGCCATTGATGCAGCGAAGTTAATCGGGGGAATCACACTGTACCTGGATCTCTGCCTTTGGAGGGGTCTTATGGCGGTTTAGCAATGCGCCCACATCTAGCTGACCCTCAGAATCACCTGGTGAGCTTTTGAAATATAGGGATTCAAACATCCCTCACCTCATATGGGGAATTTTTCCCATATGAAAGGGGGGGAGGGTGAATTTGCCTTACACTGCTATGAGAGCCCTTAGAGAGCAACGATCCCATTTTCATTCTTTTTCTCTCGAGTTCCGATAAAACATCTATTTAACTATTTATCCGGGATCTTGAAATCCACTTTTCTGCTGTTTTCAAAATGTCTCCCCTCCTTATACCCAACCCCCCTTTTACACAGCAGGCTGTTTCCCCGGGTGCATGCTCTTGCACCTCCCACATTTTCCCGGCTTCCTTAGAGATCCCCACAGAAGTTCTACCGTCACATCCGCAAGTTTCTCCAGGGAAGTTGGATAAGATTCATTTGGGCCTAGAGATATGAACTCATCTAAAGGAGCTAGATGCTGCCTTTTAGTTTTATCACCTCTCTCGGGCTTCAGTTCCTTGCTAATCCCTTGTTTTGTGGCTTCCTTTAAAGATCATTCTCATTGATAGGGAAGGTGGGAGCAAACAGAATGCTAACAGTTTCTGTTGGCTCTTACTATCATCTGCTAATACTATAACATCTGCCCCCAGGGGGATGTGAATCATTCATTGCATTCACTCTAAACATACGTTGTTAATAATTCCTTTTATTGTCCTCTGCATTTTTCTCCAGCTTGAGCTCATCGCAGAGTTAACCCCTCCTGACACCGCTCTTATCCCAGCCTCTTTGTATTGGTTTTTGATTATGTGCTTTTTTTCCCTTCTCTTTTGTTTCATTCCTGTTTCATCAGCCACATGCCTCTCTTTACATTCTCACTTCCTCCGTGGCATTCTGACTCATCTATACAATTTTCCATTCTATTGTCAACATTTGGTTGTTGAACGCCTTGTTTCCTCGGTCATGGAGTGCCATCATGCTTTCCTTTCAATGTGTAGAAATGTCTATACCCTAATCTTTGTGGTCTGTGGTACACCTAGCTTTACAATGTACATTTCTGGGTCCTCTCTAGGCCTCAGGAATCAACAGCTCTTGGGGGGCTCCTGGTGATCTGGTGATTAGTAGGTCTGTAATGTTTGGGAAGGACTTTGCATAGCACTTCTCTCCCTTACTCTTGTAACCCTTTTTCCAAGTTTACCATCACTTTAACTTTGCTTTACTGATGCAGGGCAATAGCTACTCTGATTAACCCCTCCCAGTTTTGAAAAATTAAATTGTCAGCAAATTAATAATCCATCTGTCCTGCTTTTAGAAGAATACAACTTTTGAAAATAACCTGAATTTCTCTAAACGCTACTATATCTTGCCTCCATGATAATGGTATAAGGAATATGAGAAATATTAGGGCCATATTATGCTTATCCTCTTGCTGGCTAGGTTGTCTGTAATGTATTTCCTGTAGAATTGTGCCACATGAGTTTGGTTTTGTTTCTTCTTTTTGGGGGACTGAGTGCAGACTTGAGTGAATACTAATTCTCAGTTCACAGTTCTATCATCATTTGTCTACACTAGTACCTTTCAACCTTTTTCATCTCATGGCACACATATTAATTACCAAAATTCTGGGGTACACCAAAAATATATTATACTTTTTGCCAATCTGAGAAAAAAAATAGGTATGATTTTGATTCATTTACATCAGACGGCTATTGTTGTGTTGGCTGCTGTCATTTTTTTATTTGATAGTCTAAGGGAAAAGAGGTCAGTGCCCCTGACTAAATAGTCAGGAATTGCATGTTTTAAAATTTCTTGCAGCACTCCAGAAAATCGCTGCTCTCCACAAAACTCCTTCCTTGTTTGAGTTTCTCTTCCCCCCTTTTTATTCCTAATCCACACCCCTGTTCCTTTCTCCTCCATATTTACTCCATGTAAAGTGTTTTAATATGGTTTTCTCACATTGCCAGTGAGTTTGGGCACCTTTTTATAACTGTAATTGTAATTGTTAATTCTCAGGACTTTCCATTCTGTCATTTTTTACGTATACCTTTTGTCCATTTCGTGTTGGTATTTTGTTTATTCTTTTGGGCGTTCCATGTCCTTCTCAATTTGTAGTCTTATTGGATTTGTCATTTATAAAAAAGAAGTTCTTAATATTCTACTGGTCCCATCTACCATATTATTTTCATTGAATCGGGATACAGTTTGGGCATTTAAGGCTTAAGAATTCTTTTCTACTTCTACATCATAAAGATATCTTCCTACATTTTCTTCTATTTGGTTGACCTTTCATATGTAAGTCTTTAATTCATTTGCATTCCACTTTGGTTTATAGTATAAATAGGGATGTAGAAATCTAGCCTTTTTTTTTAATATAGTTAGGAAATTTTCCCACCACCAGCACTAAACAACACCTGTGTTCCCCTGAGGATTTCAGTGTCCTGGGAGGTATGCACTACAGTGGTCAGGAGGTATGGGCTCCAGGGCCTGACCCCAGCCAGGTCTGAATCACACCCTGTTGCTCACCAGCTCTGTGACTTAGACAACTACCTAACAGTCCCCAAGTCTCAGGAAGAAATGAGATGTTCCAGGCACATTGAACACTCTCATTTTTTGTTATTATCTATCAGGTTCTTGTATACTAGTATATAGTCATGTGCTGAACAACGATGTTTCAATGACAGACAGCATATATAACATTGGTCCCATGAGATTATAAAGGGGCTGAAAAATTCTTTATTGCCCAAGGATATCAATGCTGACGTAGACAAGCCTACTGCGCTGCCACTCATAGAAAAGTGTAGCATGTGTAATTATGCACTGGACAGGATACTTAATGATGATAATAAATTTCTATGTGACTGTATTACCATACTATACTTTTTCGTTATTTTAGAGTGAACTCTTTCTACTTACCAAAAAAAAAAAGTTTGCTGTGAAATAGTATGCTGTGTTACACTGGCAACAGCCTCATACATCTCCTATTTACCTTATCTCTTGATTGTATCGTTTTCTCTTGTGCTTGATTTAATCTCATGTTGTTTTATGAATTTAGTGCAGCCTAAGTGTACAGTGTTTATAAAGTCTGAAATAGTATGCAATAGTCCTTGGCCTTCACATTCATTCATCACTTGCTTACTGACTCACCCAGAGCAACTTCCAGTCCTGCAAGCTCCAAATGGTATACAGGTGTACCATTTTAAAAAATATTTTATAATGTATTTTTACTGTACCTTTTCTATGTTTAGATATGCAACTACTTACCATTCTATCACAATAGCCTATAATATTCAGTACAGTAACATGCTGTACAGGCTTATAGCTCAAGAGCAATTGGTTATGCCATATAGCCTAGGTGTGTAGTACACTAAACCATGTAGGTGTGTGTAAGTGTACTCTGATTTTTGCACAACAAAATAACCTAATGATTCATTTCTCAGAATGTATTAATCTTTAAGCAGCTCATGGCTGTACATGGATCTATTGCAGTTCCCTTATTCTTTACTCAGTTTTATTAGTATTTGGGGGCGGGGGGTACCAGAATATGCTATAAACATGCCTTTGTAATCCTTCATATATAACTTCCTCATTTCTTTCATCTTTATCTTCACTTCTTTTTTACTACCCCAACCCAGGATTACCTCCTCAGTTTTGCAGACTGAGAAAGTTTACTTTTTCCACATTTTCTTAGTTGGATATAGGTTGGACATCTGCTCTAAGGAGTAGAGGGGAGTCTTGGAAGAAGTTAATGCACAAAAGAGATTGCCAATGCAATTCATTAATTTGCAATGAGATCTATAACTTCCCCACAGATGTAGGTACTTGGTTTTCTTGATTACCTGTGCAAGAGGGTATATTTGGAAAGGATTTAGAGTAAGGAGCTCACGGAACTAGAGAGAGGATAGATGGAAGATCCAATGTCCTCATACCATGTAGCCAGACACATACACATACAATACAATATAATGCCCCATATTGAAGATATACTCACCTGCCAAGCAAGGCAAAGAGCAGTAGAATTACCCAGACCACTCCCTTCTCTGGATATGCTGAGATCACACAGAAGATTCTTCTTTGCCCACTCCCCCTGAATACATTTCAACAGAACACATTATTTCTAGCACATCTTCCTTCAGGCTTATCGACACCATTGATTAAGCTTCCACCGTCTTCCTACATTCCAGCCACATATACCTTGATTAGATTTCTAGACCCTGGATTTTATCCTGCCCCTTAAGGTAACATCTTCAGGTAGTTACCTAATCTCATGCAATATAGGTGGTTTTACTAATTTATCTAGGAGGACAACACTTTTTCCAAGCCCAGGAGATAACCCAGTGCCCCATTTGCTTTTCTCCATGTTGTATATCATGGCCACATAGAATTGGGTTTTGTTTTATCTAGCTACTTTTTCACTTTCCCCTTTAAAGTATTCTCTGACCAATAAATTTCCTCCCAAACACATTTTTTTCTAGTCCCCCATTTAGAGGCCTCCACCATACTCTTCCCTACATCTATCCCATCTTCCTCATCTCCCCATCATCCTCATCTTCACCACATCTCTCCCACCTCTGACTCCTCCCCAGGCCTATCTTTCTCTATCATCTGCTGGCACCATAGGGTCTATCAGAGTGGGAAGGACAAAGAATTGCAATCTTTAGAATAAATTTGGGGAGAGGAGGGCTGGGATGTCCAAACAGCTAGACCTTTTTTTCTCAATCCATTTAAACCCATTTGCCATGGACAACCATTGTCTAACCTATGACCCTGGGCATATTTGTAGCATCAAACTTTATTTCCAAAGATTCTTGCTAGAAGAAGCTAGTGACAATGAAAAGCAGTCACTGCTGTTTCAGATACTTTATATCAATTTTTTCTCTGACTTGACACACAAAATTGAGTCACGGCCTTAAATATAGGTATTATTATACAATTAATGTCAGAACAAAATAATAGTCTACTTTATTTTGATTTTCACATTGCCATTGTACTTATAGCTATTTATTTCTATTGTTCAATCATAACTTATTTTGACTTCGTGCTCAATAGGTTCTGCAACAAATTTACAGTTAAATAGCATTACATGCCTCGTCCCAATCAGTCATCGTGCTGTGTCGGGTAGACTGAAGCAGGCAGGGCGCACGGTGCACGCTCTGCTCCCCAGAGCATCTCAAGAGGCCTGGGTCACAAATGAAGATGTCCCACCGGCTTCTCTTACTCCTCTGTGTTATCGGAATTCAGACATTTATAATTCCTTAGATAGTCTATTAGTCATAACCAGGGTCTATAATTTTAATCATATCCGTACCTTACACTTACATACTTTTAACTTGTCTAAGTGCCACCTTCATTAGCTCACACTAGCTAGTTTATGTGACATACATTCAAGAATGAATAGCTATTGTATTTTGACAGCGGAATAAAGGGCCTGCCCAAGGTTATGGTTACCAGGGGCTGAAATTGGAAGCCAGCTCTCCTGACGTCTACCCTTCCACAGAGCCTCTGCGCTATATTCCTGATGATGGAGCTCTTCTCTCAGGAAAGGCTGTGACTCCCAAGCTCTGCAGGGCCTCACTCATGCCAGCATTAGAAAGATCTAGAACAACCTTCCTTTTAGATAGATGCCTATGAGTGAAATAGGCTTCCACCAAGTACTGACCCTGGGGCGTCAGAAAGCCTCTGTAACTCATGCCAAAGCTGTGGTGCTTTCTATTCTCACGGTTCCTCTCCCTCTGCCCAGAGCACTGACAGGCACTATAGACGTGCTGTGCTCACAGCCACATGAATGCAGGGAGCCATCAGCATGCACCTCTGGTCATGCTGTGAGGTCAGCCCAAGTCCAGCTGAGACCTCGGGGACAGGAACCAGGAAAGCTTCCACAGAAGCCAAAGCATCACACTCGTTCCAGAACAGAGCTGCTCCCAGCAGGGCCGCCAGAGTGGGTGTCTGCATGGAGGCTCAGCAGCAGGAGGGGAGGAGCATTGAAAGGAGAAGGGCCTTCCAGCTCACTTCCTGGTTTCCCCAAGACTGGTTTCATACAGGAGGATCTATCAAAGCCAAAAGAGGAAGACCAGGTCAATTAAATGAGGTAAGGCATATAAAGCATGCAGTATAGTACCCAGCACACAGTAAACCCTTACTATGTCTTTGCAAGTAAGAAAGCAAAGTGGGCCCTGACTGGTTTGCTCAGTGGATAGAGGAGAGCTGCTCCCAGCAGGGCCGCCAGAGTGGGTGTCTGGATGGAGGCTCAGCAGCAAGAGGGGAGCATTGAGAGGAGGAGGGCCTTCCAGCTCACTTCCTGGTTTTCCCAAGACTGGTTTCATACAGGAGGTTCTATCAAAGCAAAAAGAGGAAGACCAGGTCAATTAAATGAGGTAAGGCATATAAAGCATGCAGTATAGTACCCAGCACACAGTAAACCCTTACTATCTCTTTGCAAGTCAGACTGGAGTAGACTCTGGAGTCCTTAGAGATCCTCAGGCAAAGCAACCACACAGAGTAGCAGGACCAGGAAGACTGTACTGCAGGAGTGGGAACACTCATAGGCACTCAGAGCTCAATGCACTGAACTTCAGCCTGAGCCTCAACATCCTAGAGCCCCACCGGTTAGTGGTTTCCTGGGTGACCTTCCTGGAGACCCACTCATTTCAGGATCACCTCCTCTCCACCTCTTCGGTTAGTCCTGACGTAGGTAAGAGACCTGGCACTCCCCAGTGTGCTGTTTTCTTTGTCCCCTATCATTCAAGCCTAGAAATTACATCTGAGGCCTCCTTGTTACAGGTGACAACCAGCATTTGTTTTGCATTTTGATGCAGTCAGGTTCTCGGGTTCCGCCCTGTCGAACAAGCTCGCTCGGGGCTGGTCAGCCCCCAGACTTTACTCCCCTCTGTCTTTTAATCCTGTGGAGGAAGCTCTGGCATTAACCCTCTCAAAATTGCAGAGACTCGTTTTGTGTGCAACTCTTGACTATCGTGTTACATAAGGCAGAGTGTGATTTTTATTGTCAACTGGAGTATGCTTAACTGAAGTGTGTGGATGCCTCGAGAGGGGCCACACTTACCGTGGGCTCTGTAATGAAGATACTCACCCGCTAGGGAAGAATGTCAAGTGGCTGTGGCTGCCCTGACGGAGGCCTACAATTACTTTAATTATAATACCTTCCTCACATGTAATCATTTCTCAAGAAGCATGAAGCTTGTTCACTCTATCGGCAGCTTTTAAGTCCTTTTCACCCCAAGACCTTTCTTTGGGAGTCTGCTGTGGCCTAGCAGGTTATAACATTGTTTTCAGCCGCATGGCATCCAATCCTGCTGCAGATAGTCCCTTCTTTCTTTCCCTTCTCTCTGCCCTCCGAGTATCACATCAGGGCCAAATCTGCCCAGAGCACCTTTTTTTTTTTTTTTTTTGGTTGGTTGGTTGTTTTCTTAATCTGCGGGAAAGGAAAGAAACAACTTGAAAGGAAAAAATATCATTTAGGAAAGAAAACTTGCTTCATGATAATTTGCTTTCATTAAATTATCTTCTTTGGGGACGTCATCTGTGAGCCCAAGTCTGTTAGAGGCCGCAACTGGCATTTATCTTTATAGAAGCAGAGTCATCGCGAGCACAGTGTGGTGTTACTTGTCCCCTTTAGTATTTTCCTTTTGTTATTCACACTGATGTCTCTAAGGTAGTTTTTGAATGAACACATTAATAAACTCCAATGAAGAAAAATGGCATTTGGCTATCTTACTGCATGTGTGAAACACAGGGTGCTTGTTCAGTAAGGTTTCAAGTAAAAGCTTTCTGGGTGCTTTTGAAAGGGTGGAGGGAAAATAAGCACAGAGAGTGGTCAGCTGGTGTGCTGAGGGGAAGGAAGTCGGTGACAAAATCAGCCAGAGCAAGCAAAGCAAGAGATTATCTATTTATCTCTCCTTTTCTATCTACATATCCACCCATCCATTCATCGATCTGCTCAGCTCTCTATATTTATTTGGCTGGACTCAGGAATTCCTTTAAAACTGTTGTTTTGTTTGTTTTCCCTCATTATATTCAATTTAGGAGACATTAAAATTAGTTGTATATCCCACAAGCACTCCAATGCTGATGGAAAGGAGACATAGCCTATACTTGTTTTTGTCTGGTGGAGTTAGAAATTTAAATTTTTCCTGAATAATCCCCAAAGACTACTAATCAAATGTTGATTCAACTTTTAAATTTGCTATCCAGTACTTCAATGGGAAGGGTGAAGAATCCCCTACTTACATATGATGACAACTTAATGTTTTGTTCTATCGCTAGTTATTCCAGCAGCTTATATTTATGAGGTGTCTTTTTCTGAAGGCTTTAAGAGATTCTGCAATTTGCCACATTTTACGTGTGGAGACCCAGAGGAATAGAAATGTCACATCGTGACTGAGGGACAGAGCTAGTGCCAGAAACTTCCAGGTTTCGCTTTATCTTATCGTGCTGCCTGTCAGCACATGATGACACGCAGATCTGTCTCCTCTCAGTGCTAAATTCACTGATTTCTTTTTTTTTTTTAGTTTAACAGATATTTGGATTGACTTTCATTTTTTCCCTCTCTTTATTGATTAAAGTATTACATATGTGTCCTTATCCCCCCATTGCCCCCCCCCCCCCCGCTCCCCTC